>NC_057863.1:367764710-368364710 GCF_019393635.1 Dromiciops gliroides | reverse complement strand
GCAATAAAAACTAATCCCGCACAGATTAAAGTTCAGAGGCTCCTTTTCTTATTGGTCTGGGAGATATATATAAAAGGGAAAGTTTAAAGGGGGAGATTAATGCTCTGTATATCCAATTTTGAATCTCACATTACCATGGAGTATCATTTAACCAAGAAAACAGAAGTTTTAGGAGTGGTATGATAATTACCTTCAAATATAAGAAGACTTTTCATCTGGAAGAGGGAATATATTTATTGTACATAATTCCAAAGAGGAAAAAGTAGAATCAGTAGTTAGAAGTTATAGAGGCAGGGGCAGCTAGGTGGCGCAGTGGATAGAGCACCAGCCCTGGAGGCAGGAGGACCCGAGTTCAAATCCAGCCTCAAACACTTAACACTTACTAGCTGTGTGACCCTGGGCAAGTCACTTAACCCCAATTGCCTCACACCCAAAAAACAAAAAAACAAACAAAAGAAGTTATAGAGGCAGATATCAGTGTAATATAATGATTCTTTTTTTTTTTACAAATAGCAATATTAAAAAATAAAACCTAGTTAAGCTGCTAAATGAAATAATGGATATTTTGTTTGTTTGTTTTTGGTTTTGTGGGGCAATGAGGTCACACAGCTAGTAATTGTCAAGTGTCTGAGCCTGGATTTGAGTTCAGATCCTCATAAATCCAAGGCCAGTGCTTTATCCACTGTACCACCTAGCCACCCCGCTACATGAAATAATGATCTTAGGCACTGGAATTGTTCAAAAAGAAACTATGTCACCATCTCTTAGGAACACTCCAGAAAGTATTTCCAAATGAAGGGAAAGAAAGGACTGAATGACTTCTAAGGTATATTACAATTGCAAGATTCCATGATTCTATATTGAAATATAACAATATATAGTTATCTCTGAGAAAATATTATGCAAGTTACTGACAAAAATTAAATATAAATTGTGATTGAAATCAACCAGTTATTCATAAACTTCTTAAGTTTTAAAAACTTACTTAAAGTATACCCAAAGAAATGAAAGTGTAAAAGTGATAGAAAGCAACAGGCTGGAGCAGGTTGCTTTGGAGTTGTGATGAATGGGTGAAAAAAATTTAAAGTTCAATAAATACCAGCAGTAACTTTCTTAACTACCTCTTTGTTATTCATTAGTCTCAACCATGCCCAACTCTGTGACCCAAATGGGATTTTCTTGGCCAAGATAGTGGAGGCATTTGCCATTTCCTTCTCCACTTCAATCTCCAGATGAGGAAACTGAGGCAAACAGGATTAATTGACTTGCCGGGTACACAGCTAGTAGGTGCTAAGGCCAGCTTTGAACACTCCAAAAAGAATCTGCCTGACTCCAGGCCCAGAGCTTTATCCAGTGCGCCACCTAGAAAATAACTATTAGCAACTGAATGAAAAAATGAGAATAATTAAGTTAGTAATAAATGGTAAAAATGATGCAGAGTACTAAATATTACAAATCTTTAAAAGCAGTATAAAAGTACCTATAAGTACCTAGAACATTTTTTTCAAATTGGCTAATAAAATAAGTTAGTTTTCTTTTTCATGATATTAGAAATAATAATATATTATTTTGGATTTCTTAGTGCTTAAAAAAAAAAAAAACTTGGCTCCCAAGAAGTTTTGTATGGAGCAATGTATCTTAGTTAGCATGCTGTACCACATTAATGTACCATGGGCTGTACAAGAACACGGCTTGTTGATTTAGCACTCTGTTGAATTTGCTAATAAGGCAAATAAATCTCATTTTATACCTATAGATAGCATTGAGTCCCCAATGCATCACCCTTGCTATTTCCAAGATCATTGTGTTATTTGGGGTCATTATCTATTTAAAATCATGATTTAAGCCCTTACTACTATGCCAGGCCACACATAAGATACATAAAATCCAAAGCAAAAGGCATTTAATTAAAACATAAAAGCAAGACAAATCACATGGAGGTACTCTTTTTATCATACACAAAATGACTGCTCTTTTCCATGGCACCATGTCAGGACCTTTTAGTTCTTCTATTCCACCAAGATTCTCATTCTCTCTCTCTCTCTCTTTCTCTCTCTCTCTCTCTCTCTCTCTCTCTCTCTCTCTCTCTCTCTCTCTCTCTCTTTCTTTCTTTCTCTCTGTGCCTCTCTTACTCTCATGCACCCATGTACACTAACGCATGCACACAAGCATACTCACATGCACACACATGCTTTCATGCATGCACACACACACACAAACACACGCTAATGGAAGGACATTCTTTTTTTGTTTGTTTTGTTTTTTGCAGGGCAATGAGGGTTAAGTGACTTGCCCAGGGTCACACAGCTAGTAAGTGTCAAATGTCTGAGGCCGGATTTGAACTCAGGTACTCCTGAATCCAGGGCCGGTGCTTTACCACTGCACCATCTAGCTGCCCAAAGAAGGACATTCTAAGGACAAACTCATGGAATAGGTGGTGAAGCTTACTGTCTGACTTTATCTAGGAGTGCCTTTTCTCTCGTCTCAGTGAGGCTGGCTAGAGTGTTCTGATGTCTTCTTACCAATGGATAATTACTGAAGCCTCTCCTTGAGGAGATATCTGGTGACATTATATGATTACTGTTGTATCCTGCATGGCTTTTTTCCATTTTTTCTGTGTCTCTTACAACTCTGATTCAGGCTTCTCTTCCATATCCATATTTTTTATGATCCTTATAATTGTCCATTGTAACGATTGCAATGATGCCACATGCTGGAGACTTATTGTAGGAAAGTTCCAACATGAAGAGAAGGCCTCTGAGGGCAAGCAATGTGGCTTTTCTTTGGTGTCAGGAAGTGATGTTTGCTTGTGGGAGGAAGGGGGGGGCGAGGCTGGCTCTCTCTCTCTCTCTTTTGTCAGGGCTCTGGTGGAGAATGGAGCTAAAAATGCACTTTCCCTTTGATAGATAGATGAATCTAGGCATTTCTCTCTCTCTTCACCAAATTCTTATTCTCCTTAATAAATGCTTAAAAGTCTAAACTCTTGCTAAAGCTTATAATTTATTGGCGACCACTCATTAGATATTTTAGACAGTACAGCTCGAATTTTAGCCCCTTACACCATACACATGAAAAAAAAATTCTATTATAATGTTTTAACATAGATTAAACTGCATTTGCAGTTCTATCTTACAGCTAAAGAGTATAATTGAAGGTAAAAGTTACAGAAAATTCTATTGAGCAACATAAAAGTCATGATAGTTTCAAGTCTCCAGAGATAATAGCGGCTGAGTGGGTGAGTGTTTTTGTGACTGGGGCCAGATTTAGGATTGGATCCTCCTGGGTCCAGGGTGGGTACTTTGTCCACTGTGTCACCTAGCTGTCCCATGATGACATCTTTGAGTAAAATTGAGGGGTGAGAGGACTTCACTGGGGGAGGGGGAAGGGGAGAGGTAGAATAGGGTGAAATCCCAAATGAAAGAATCATCAAAGGGCTTATGGAGTAGAGGAAGAGTTGTGGGAGGAGTGGGGCAGTGAATGAGTCTTACACTAATTAGAATTGGCTCAAAGACATTAATCTCATCAGAATTGGATCAAGGAGGTAATAACATACACACTCAATTGCCTGGAATAATCTATCTAACCCTGCAGGAAAGTAGGAGGGGAAGGGGATAAGAAGGGAGGAGTGAAAGAAAGGAGGGCAGATTGGGGGAGGAGGCAGTCTGAAGAAAATCCACTTTGAGGAGGGATAGGGTGAAAAAAGATAGGTAATAGAATAAATATCATGGGGGAGGGAATAGGATGGAGGGAAACAGTTAACAATAGTAACTCTAAAAAAGAGAAAAAGGAAAAAAAATACAAAAAACTATATTTATAGCAACTCTTTGTGGTGGCTAAGAATTGGAAATTGAAGGAATGCCCATCAAAGGGGGAATGACTAAACAAGCTGTGGTATATGATTGTAATGGAATATTATTGTGCGATAAGAAATGACAAACAGGATGATTTCAGAAAAACCTGGAAAGGCATATGAACTGATGTATAGTGAAGTCAGCAGAACCAGGAGAGCATTGTACACAGACAGTATTATTGTTCTATGAGCAATTGCAAATGACTTAACTACTCTCAGCAATACAATGATCCAAAACAATCCCAAAGAACTAATGGTGAAGCATACTACCCACCTCCAGAGAAAGAAGTGATACTGATTGAACACAGACTGAAGCATACCATTTTGCATTTTCTTTTCATTTCTTTTTTACTTGAGTCTTTTTATATAAAATGGCTTATATGGTAATGTTTTACATAATTGCAAATGTACAACCTGTATCTGATTGCTTACCACCTCAGGGAGGGGGGAAGGTAGGGAGGGAGGGAATGAGAGAGAGAAAGAATTTGGAACTCAAATCTTTACATAAATATATAAATAAAGAGATTTAAAAAAATAATAATAGCTTCTGAGGGGGCACCTACAGAGATAGTTACCAGTTTACATTTTTACAAGGTTTGCACACCTGAACAATGGCTGAGAGTTCTGCTGAAAGTAGGACTGGTGGCCTAAGGTTGGCTGATATTCCCAGGGCTCTTAACCATTATCTGTCCTTAGGGAGCAATTGGTCAGTGTCTGATAGTGGAAATGGCAGGGATGGCAAATCTCTCCATAGGGATGCTTCTCTGAATAATGACTATGAGAGCTGGCTAATGGAAGCAGGGTCCATTGGATGAGAGTAAAATTTCTACTGTTCTTGGAGGTCTCACCTTTAAGGTCCTGGGCTATTTCCACACAGATCTGAAGGAAAGTAAAAGTCTAAGTGGAGGCTGAGGCCTTACTTGATCCCCTTATCATGTTTGCTATCTCTCCCTGATAGTATCTTGCTATTTCAGTGAGGCTTGTTTGCATGTGCAGAGGAGGCACTTGGATTGATGCTGGTTTCAGCAGGAATGGAAAGCCACCAAGTGGGATGCTCTTCTTAATAGCTATATCAAAATCATGTATCAGTGTATACACTAATGCCATTTAAAGGGGTTTATGGAATTCTTCATTGAATTTCTATACCTTCCCTCCCTGTCACAGAGCTTCATAAACTATATGAATCTCTGACCCATTGTCATACTGGGAAGCTGAGCTTATTAGCCTACTTTAGTACTGTTTTTACTGGTGGCTACCTTTATTATTGTCCACAAGCTTCTGACAGATTTTCTGTACAGTTCTGGGTCAGAAGAAGTCTGCAGTGTATACTGTTACCATCAGAGAGCCTCACATTCTCTCATTCCATTCTTATGCACATTCTCTTTACCATGCATGCTTCCCATGCAGGTTCAAACATTTCTAAATAGACAAATAACTGTATGTATAAAGCTTTCCTGATTCTGTTGCTACCTAATTTATTCCTCCTTACTAAGAAATCTTTCAGGTGACCATTTTTGAAAGAAAAAAAATCATCAGAGAATCTAGATAATTTTTAAGACACAGTAGAGTATTATAGCCAATAACCTGATCTTCAAAATAATCCAATAATCCCTTTAATCTTCCATTGCCATTAAATTGCAGTGAATCTTTTGTTTTGTTTTCTTCTGAGATGCTAAAGAGTCACAATATAGAATTTATACCAAAGTGTAGTATTGTGTCAAAGCCTATTTCCCCTTAGGGCTAAGTAATCAAGATCCACAGAGCATGACACAGAATGGTCTAAAAAAAGTGTGAAGTTGTTAAACCAGACAATCTAAAACACAAAGTCTACAGGAAAAAGCTGGAAGCTAGTGGTAGTCCTAGGCATTAATAGGTAGACTTGAAAAAAGATATGTAAGTCAAGGTCAATAAATATAGCCAATGTTCTATACATAGAGAACTTACCAGAGAAAGTGATGAGCAATGACCTTACACTATGTCCTTGCTAGGATTTGCTGGCTCAAGGGAATCAGGCTTTAATCTGTGTCTGTCTGAGCCTCAGGGTATATACATCCTTTATATAGGCCAAATGAAAAAAAAATGTTAAGTTTAAATTTATAGTGGAATTCATGTAGTTTAAATTTTTTAAAAATGTTTAGGGCTTTAAAAAGTTAGTTAAATATCAATTATTAAAAACATGCTTAGGGAAAGTTCTAAATAAAAAATAACAGTGTTTAAAGATGGGAAACTTATTTGCTCAATAAGCAAATATAATTAACCCAAGTTCAGTCAATCTTCTTTCAAGCAACACATAACTTGCCAAGGCAGACAGAAGCCTCTTCCTTTTCTAAATTTGGTGTCATCAAGATGCCTCCATTGATCTAATATATTATGTTAGCACCATGTCTGTGGCATCTTGTTGGCAAGAATGATTACAACCTCCGCATTCCTCACCCTACCATCTGTCTTCCTTGGTCCTTAGTCATAAGAAGGCAAATTTGAGTGTTGTTCAACACCCCTGCGGAGGTAATGAAATGGCATAGTCCCATTTACTTCAGAGAAGAATAAGCATTTGGATCTGATTCCTAAGGGGTATAAGAAGAATATGAAAATGATTCATGTAAACTTTGTAGAGGAGTTATTTTATATTTGAGCCTTGTCTTTCTTGACCCTTTGGATTCTAAAGGAATAATGTTCAATTTTTGCATATCACAGAAAGAGTCACTGGAGCACATTTACCAATAATTTGTAACTCTGATTCTCAATGATATGCTGTTTTATATATATATATATGTGTGTGTGTGTGTGTGTGTGTGTGTGTGCATGTGTGTGAGTGAGTGTATACATTTGAAAATACAAAGCATACTTTTGATTTTACAGTTGGTGATATTATGGTCTCCATGAACAAAATTTACAACTCTTAGGCTCTATTCTGTTGCCTCATCACTGTGTAGGGATGACCTTGGGTTCTTGAAGGCTATACCAAAAAAGCTCAAGCTTTTGGATGTCTTTCTAAGTTAGAAATAATTTAAATATTGGTAACAGAACTAGAAAAAAGTAGATGGTCATCAATTGAAGAATGGCTAAATAATTATAATACATAAATGTAATGGAATAGTAATGTGCTGCAGGATAAAAAGAACATGAATACCAAGAAGCATAGAAAGAAGTGAATGAGCTGATGCAAAGTGCAGTAAGAAGAGATGAGAAAACAATATACACAATAATAGAAGGGAAAAAGAACAACCACCACAAAATAATAGAAAATGAATGTTGTAAAATAAAGAGACTTGTGCAAAAGTGTGTGGTTTGGGGGTAGTGGAGAGGAGAATTCACAAGTTTAGAATATTGCATGTATTGTCAGATTTTTTTAAACGTGTTTTCATTAATTTTGCTGCCTTTTTTTTCTTTTTGTTTTCTCTTAAAAAAAAGTATTATTATGATATGGCCCTCTAGGTGGAGAGCAGACAAGGAGAAATTTAGGTATTTAGGTCATGTAAAAATGTTTTTTATATATATATATATATATATATATATATATATATATATATATATATATATATATATATATATATATATATATATATGTGTGTGTGTGTGTGTGTGTGTGTGTGTGTGTGTGTGTGTGTATGTATAAATGTAATGGACAATGAGGATTTACTGTACATCTGTTTCCAAAGGACCTACTTAAGTTCAGAGATGCTGATCACCTGAAGGTTGGCCTCTAGACAGCCTGCCCTCCAAGTATTATTTATTTGTTTTGCTTTTTATTTTTTCTTTAGTCACAAAGAATTGGGAAATCATTTATCAAAGTAGGGAAGGGTTATGATATATGTACCCACAATGATGAAATAATAGTTCACTAAATGTTAAAAAATATGTCTTAATCAGTAAAATTGGTGTCAACTCATATTTCTATGATTTAATTGGAATCAGTTGACAGTTCTTCATTAAATTTAACAAAATTTTTTCTGTCTTCACTGGTTTCACTGATCATCCTTTACTTTACATGGTGTGGACACAGTAATTATATATATATATATATATATATATACATATACATAAAATTTATTATTTTCTCTTCAACTTAAAATCCCTCTCTGATGCTTCATGGTAGGGGAGAAGTAAGCTAGACTACCCAAAAGCTATATCATCATAATACAAAGTACTAAAAATCTCAAAAATCTTTGAGAAAAGTCCAAGCATTTAGTTACATTGCTATTGTTAAGGACTTTGGCTAGCCATGTGTGTATTCTCTGTTAATGGCACTGTACTATTCTCTCTAATCAAGCCTCCACCAATAAATAGACCAAAAAAACAACACTGGTGACTTGTGATCATACTGACGTGGGTACTCCCTGAAGCAATGTGCATGAGGATACAAATAAAATTTCTGGCCCCAAAGAGTTTACATTCTAATGAAAGAAGACAACCCATGTTGGGAAATGGAGAAACAAGTTTTTATCTGGGGAGTCACAGAGATGGTATGTTGATCCATAAGTTGGCTGTCCTTCCAGATGATTCTATCACTTAGTTGAGAACAAAAGGTGAAAAGCTGGAGAAGTGTAGGAGCACAGTAGAGGGCAGGAGGCAAGATGGCTTGAATGAACGGCTGAATGGGATATAAAAGTAAAGTATGGTTTGTTCTGCAGTTCAAGTAGCTAAACATTGGGGACTAGTTAAATTGATACAGTCACCATTCAAGATGGCTGAGTCCCTGGACAGGATTTTTTCAATCAGTGCATTAACTTCTCTAGGCACTGGAGACATTAGTTGAGAGGTATTGTGTAGGGGTCCCATTCAGTTGAGATTCATTAAGATGGACAGTGTAACCATATCTTTTCATCCTGAGTGACTTGCCCATGTCCTCTTATAGATCATCAGAGAAGAGTTCACCCAATTTTCTGGAACTCTAATTTGGCTCTCTGACATTGGATATCCAGAGAAAATATGGGTCACATTTCACTGATCTTTTCTTTCTTGATTATATCTATCTCTGATGACTTACACTGCTACTTTTTCACAATTCTTGGCAGGTAATGTGTTGCAGCTAACTTATAAAGATGCATTAATTGCCTAGTTATCCCTGCAATAAATACTTGTTCCAGAATCATGTGGTTTGGTAATTCAGAAACTGTATCAATGATGAAGGAATACGTTGTACATCATCATCACAAACCTGTCAATCTGGAATGGAGGTGGAAAATTGTTCTTTTCCTGTACATATCCAAGAAGACATTGTGTTCATATAATTCCAGCTATTAAAAAAAGAAATCGATATAAATATGAATTTTAAAGGTACAATAATAATTACCCATATACTAAATCATTAAAATATTGATTTATGGTCTTTGTTTAAACCTTTAATGTCTCTATTCTATTACTGTGTATAATATCTTACCCTCTATATGAGAGCATTTTAACAGTGATCCAATTGGGTTTTTGTTTGGGGTTTTTTTTTCTCTTGAATGACAGCATTTTTATCAAAAGAGATACAATTACAAAACATATATTTATCATGCTGACAAAAGAGCATTATAATTCTATTCAGACAGCAACCTTTACAACTAATAGTTACAATAGAGTTCTGCAAAAAAGAGACACCATCAGTTTCAGTTAAGGCATTTGAGGATTTATTGGAAATACTTCCAAAATGGCTCTGTTGGTCCATAGGGTAGGGATAATTGTCGGACAAAGCATTTATGGTTTTCTGCAGCATCAACTACTTTGGAGAACTTAGTAATCATCTGAAGTTACTCCCCATGAATGATTACAGCTTTCCTTTGGGCATTCAATGCAAGCCTCATTGATTCCTTCCATGATTTATTAAGTGAGGGCACTTGTGTGCTTAAGGGACAGAATTCAGATTTTCCAGGAATATATAGCTTTTGAAAAATTATTTTGAAATAGCCAGCTATATGTAATAATTTTAAAATGTACATTACTCATTGAAGGCTTTGTTAAACCAAATCTGTATCTCTACTTACCTAATGGCTATGTCTTGTTTTCAAAAAGCTTTAGAACTCATATGCTGGAATTGAAAGATGTAGTAGGCATTGATATAGTTATCAAACCTTGATTTTATCCATTATTATAACTGAGCCTTATTTCTCCATCAAGCCCAATCTGGGATGACTGGAACCCAGATACCTGAAAGATACCAAAAAGTAGGGTAAGGTAGGTGATCAGGAAAAATCAAAGAGGCACTGGTGGCAGGTGGTGGGAACCAAGCCATAAGGGTTGAGTTTCAGGGGTAAGACTTCAGGAGAAAGGACTAAAGTGAGATCACAGTGCCAGAGCAACTAGTATACCAGTTAGAATGGCAAGAGAGGTACCTAGTTAATAGAACTAGGGTGCAATTTCCAGAACCAGGATATAGTGTCAAGAAAAGTCAACAAGAATTTCATCACTCCTTACTTTGTGCCTAGTTATGTGCTAAGATCAAGGGAAACATATTTAAACTTAAAGATAATCCCTGTCTTCAAGTTATTCACATTCTGAGAAGAGAAGAAAACATATAAATGGGAGTGGAAAGAGGGGTGTGTGTGTATGTCATTGGGGAAGATTCTGGGAAGAGGCAGCCAATCAAAAGAGAAACCACAAGAGTGGATGACACCTTCAATGTGACAAGTACACCAGGACAGCAATAAGTTTCCAAGGTGAAGAGATTTCTATAACATGCTAGAGAAAATTCTGTGAAGATGAATCAGCAAGGTAACCTGGAGAGGAACAAAGGAATGTCAGGAGTAGTACTACAAACTGTGCTCACCTGATATGAAGCCAGCACCTTAGGGTTCCTTATATTTCATCTATGTAGAAATAGAGCTGTTTCCAGACAGTGGGCCATGGCAAAGCTTTCAAGTGAGAGTGAACATTAAAGTGAGAGTGAATATTAAAGGAATATGAGACATGAAATCCAAGTGAACCTTGCTATACTTTTTATTCCTTTAAGAATTTCGTTTCTTAAGTATCCCTCCCATATGTAGAGGAACTGTTTATATTGCATATAGATAAGGGTACTTAAGACATAGATAGGGGAGACAAATTATGAGCCTCTGAATGACTTACAGTGACATGTTCCCAAGGAAGAACATAAAAAAAGAAAGGAAGAGGGTTGAAAACACAACCTTGGAGTCCACCCACATTTGTGGGAAAAGAGGAACAAGAGAAGACAGAAGATGAATAATCAGAGTGTTAAGAGGAGAACCTGTAAAGTCACCAAGTGAATAGAAGGTGGGAGTTATTTTAGAAGACTGTCATCAATTCTTTAGTTTTCTATCACAGATTTAATTTAAACAAGTACTCATCTTTTCTTGTATCTCTTCCTATATTAATCTTCTCTGTTCAGTTGACAAAGTGGTTTTATTAAAGAACAAGCCTGACTCTGTTAGCATCTTCACCCAACTCTCCCTTGTACTCTTTGTCCCTGGCAACCCCCATATTATGCACAGAACCAAATATAAAATTGTCTCTGGCAATTAAAATTCTTTATTTGAACTGAGGAAGATAGTCCTGTACTCTAGCCACTGCACCATCTAGCGGCCATAACCTATAACTTTTCTACCATTCCAGTCATCTCTCCTCAACATAACTCTATACTAGAGTTACACTGCCCTTCATGTTGTTTCTCACACAGGACTCTTCCCAGTCGGTACCTTTGCAGGGCAGATAGGTAATGCAGTGGATAGAGTTCTGGGCCTAGAATCAGAAAGAGCTGAGTTGAAATGCAGCCTCAGACATTTACTAGCTGTGTGACCCTGGGCAAGTCACTTAACCCTGTTTGCCTCAGTTTCCTCAGCTATAAAATAAGCTGAAGAAGGAAAAGGCTCCAGTATCTTTGCCAAGAAAACCTCAAAAATGGTGACCAAGAGTTGGATATGACTGAAATGATTAGACAACAACTGTACCTTTCTGCAGCTATTTCCTATATTCTTGGAATTCTTGGAATATTCTTCCTCATCTCTGCCTCCCAGCTTCCCTGACTCATGACTCAATTCAACCCCCACCTTCTATTGGAGGCCTTTACACCCTCCGTGCTTACTCTTAATCTCTCTCTTTCTCATTCCTTCTATTTCCACTTATATATCTTGTATGTAGCAGTAACCCCATTTGAATATAAGCTCCTTGAAGGCAAGGACTATATATTTTTTTTTCTTGCTGTCATTTTTGTGGAGTTTTTGTTTATTTTTCCCCTTTCTTTATTTCCCCAACAATTAGTACGGTGCCTGGCACATAGTAAGTTTTTTGTTTTTGTTTTTTTGTTTTTTGTTTTGTTTTTATAAATGCTCCTGGATGATTCCTGTTTGGAAAGGAAAGGAACATTTTAAAAAGTTGACTAAAATGATTTCCAAAAAAGATGAAGAAAACAGCAAACTGCATACAAGTGAAAATTTTCCCTTTTCCTAAATTCTTCCTTTTTTCTTTCTTCTCTCCAATATAAACAACAATCTCCAGCTGCAGATGGGCCTGTTTCCCCTTCAGGTACAAAGGAATCAGTGTGTGGTATGAACACATAATTCAGCTAGAAGGTCACTGAATTAGATCACTGCCTATATGAAAAGGTTAATGAAAGTAGTACCTGCTGTGAGGAGTGCCTTACTCTATGCACAATTGATGTAAGAAGTCTTAATAATAAATGATAATTAGCCTTTCTATGATATATTTCAAAATTATCATAGATTTCGATAGCATATTTCATTGAGAAGCTTTAGATACTTTACATACATTATTGCGATGTCTAAAACAGTACAAGTTCATAGACCTAGAACTACAGAGAAACCAGGTAGAGCTTCAATCAAATCAGAATTAAGGGCTAGGAAAAAAATCATAATTGCAAAAGAAGCACAGAACTGATGAAAATATTTTTCACTACATATTCATCAGTGTGGTGGAAGGTCTTTATTGTCTAGGTCAGTGGTATCCAATTAAAATATAATCAGATCCTTCTGGACTGCATAGAGACTGAGAAAAGCACAAAGTAACATTATTTGTGTTGTATAGTCTTTTAATGTATTTTGTTATACATTTCTCAATTCCATGTAAACTGGTTCTAGGAGTTTTGAGGGCTGGAAGTTTGATTCCTCTGGATAATATTATTCTAATAATTTCTTAATTATAAAAATGTCCCCTGCTTCTGAGATCTCTCTTCTCCAATATATCCTTGTTAAGGGCTAAAATTCTAGCTAAACTGTCTAAAATATCTAATGAGTGGTCGCCAATAAATTATAAGCTTTAGCAAGAGTTAGACTTTTAAGCATTTATTAAGGAGAATAAGAATTTGATAAAGAGAGAGAGAAAGGCCTAGATTCCTATCTATTAAAGGGAGAGCGCATTTCTAGCTCCCTTCTCCGCCAGAGTCCAGAGGCAAGAGAGCGAGCCTGAGCGCCAGTCTCTTCCTTCCTCCTCCCACTAGCCCGCGTCACTTCCTGACTCCTGGTCTTGCCCTCAAAGACCTTCCCTTCATGGGCAGAACTCCTCTACAGTAAGTATCCAGCAGGTGGCGTTATTCCAATCGTTACAGTCCCCCCTGTTGTTCCTCAAGAAACAAAATGTTTCCTTGACGGAACAGTAAAAAGAATATAATAACTATTGCTAACTAATAATATGTGAACAACAATATAGAAAAGGAAGAGAGGAAAGTTTTGTCCAGAGGGGCGATTTTTTTTTTGTCCTCATGAACCGACGCTTTGACATTAGTCTTGCAAAGGGAGGGCCTCTGCAGAGAGTACATGTTACAGATGGTGTATATTATAACAGAAAGAGAAAAAACACAACAAAAACAACAAATCAAAACTGTTCATTTAAAGTCTCTGAAAGTCTTTTCTCAGATGTCCTCTAGGTGTAGTCGTGGAATGGAAGTCTTTTCAGGGGTTGATGTGTGGATACTGGTAATCAGCCAGGAAATTTCCTACAAAATTGAGCTTAACACAACTTTAAAATAGCTTTGTCAATAATCAAATCCAACAATGAAAGTTCTCAAAAACATGTCTAAGGGAATTCAGAATCTTGGTTGTTACACATGAAACATATAATAAAACAAAAATTGAACCATTCTTTAAAATTATAATATTACTATAGTCCCCCCCTTATGGAGGGTAATTGAGAAGACAATTGCTGTGATATTAATTTTTTAAAATAATTTTTATCTTTGTTTCATCATTTTTTGCATCATCTACCTAATTATCCTCATGCCATTATGAGAAATTTAAAAATCTAATATAATTGGTAAAAGGTGTCAAGGCCAAATTCAACACTGTATTTATCATGACACCTGAGATAATTATGGGGGTTACCATAAAAGAACAGAGAAATGATGGGATATGAGCATTCCCACACTTGAGCAATATGTACTGCTCATACAGTATGCCAGGCTTAAAATAGGTGGATGGAATATATGTCCAAGCCACCGAACATATTGGAAGAAACTGAGTCAGACTTAATCAGATGCATGGGATTGAGATGTCCATGGCATCAGGCATATAGGAGGGAGCATAGAAGCCAGGTGTAGAAGTGAGATGGGTGGGATGAATACTTACAGCCATCTGTACAATATTGTGGGGAAAAATAAAATAAAATATTAAACCAAGAGAATCCAACCTCAACATTAGTCAAAAGCCGTTCCCTCGGCCATACCTTGACTTCATGCATGTCTCTCCCCTCATGTGACAGTTCAGTGTCTGCTCTTGCATGTATTCCTCTTGTGATTGGATGGCATCTTGGCCAACTGGCATCTGATAACTCAGAATAAAGGCAATTAATATCTTAAATGATAAGTTCCCATAATCCAAGTCTCATATGGATTTAAAAATTGAGGATAATAAATGATTGCAAAAAATGTGAATACATCTTGACTCAAAATATAATATATAATTATGCAACAATTTCAAATAATACCCTTTTTTTTTTACTTAGTATACAATTACTTTTGTGAAAAATCTGAACATATTTAAATACAAGTTAAAGCACAACACAATCCCAAAGAAAACTTTTACAAATGTTACCCTCTTTTTTTTTTTTTTTGGAATATGCTTATCAAAAATAATACTTCTAGAATCAATTTACACTTGCCATGGCAACCAATTTGCCAGGGAAATGCTTTAAAGAGTTTGATCAAATAATCAGTTGAGAAAAATAACAAAAACAAATAACTCAGAATATGGGAGCACAATACTCCTAGAATTAACATTGTATTATGAAATCAAAACCATCTTGCAATGTTTCAAAATTAGAGATGAATAAATAGAAAAAAAATACACATGGAACAATAAAAGACAATGAAATTCAAACTAGGGAAATCTAAATGAATATGAACTTAATATTAATAAGAGTATTATAAAATATAAACTTGATCACATGACTATAAAAAGCTTTTACAAATATTCTCCTTGTTTTAAAAACTAAGTATAAAACACAATCTCAAAAGCATGAAAATCTCTATGAAAATAAACCCATACCATTAATTTCAAAATGTAGATGTAATAGCATAGAAATCCTATGTAACCTCTGAACTGACATTAATACTCTGAGTGAATTCAGAACACTTTTGATTCCGATATCTAAAATCCCCAATACTCATATCAATACCTTGCTGCTTACTTCCACATTTCTGTAAAATATATACCCTTCCATGGCAAAAGAAGCAGAGTCTTGAACTATGTTGATTGTCATTCTTATTCAGCTTAAGTTTTTCTTCTTTAACCCCTCTATATTGTCTGTCAGGCTTTTCACCATACAAATGCTTTATAAGATTACTAATTAAAGACAAAAGCAGGTTAGCAAAATTATGAACAAAACGAGCATATCTGGAATTTAAAGGGCTTTCTAAGGTTGTCTCAGAAGCACAGCCAGGCTGGGGAAGGGCTGAGCCTGAAGCTGCAAATGCAGGTAGAAAAAGTTGAGCATGCGCATCAGATCTCTGGACTTCCCAGGCAGGGGAAGCTATGGGCTTGGCCATAGGAGGAGTAGAGGGTGGGGTCTGGAGAGGAGGGGAGGGACCAGCACAATTTGAATCAGACTTGATTTTGAACTCAGGCCTGGATTCCTCTTCCCCCACTTTGCCTCCAGGTGCTAGGGGATTAAAAGCTTCTAGAGGGTGGGTCATTGCCTCCAGGCATGCAAAATTAGAGCAACAATTAGTGTTAGAACTGGGAAAAGCTGCGGGAATCTCTTCAGGTTTCTCTGAAAAAGCATGGTTGGGAGAGGGAGAGATATTTCCTTGTGTGAGTAAGTTGCTGGCTCTTTTAACAAAAATAAAAAGAAAAATAGAAAATCCACAAAAACAAAGCATTAACATGATCTTATCTCCCATTTGTCTGGTTAAACAGACTAAAATCAAAAATAGGATAATTAGGGAGTTTAAAAGGTCCATTTGAAAAAAATTTAAAGGAAAACACAGCCAGTGCGCCAGTACTTAGCAGTTAAAGGGAGAGGGAGGGGAAATTTCTTACCCAACCAGAAGATCAGAAGAAGACTGAGGGTTAGCTTTCCTCTTCGTGGTCAGCCATCTGTTAAGGGCTAAAATTCTAGCTAAACTGTCTAAAATATCTAATGAGTGGTCGCCAATAAATTATAAGCTTTAGCAAGAGTTAGACTTTTAAGCATTTATTAAGGAGAATAAGAATTTGATAAAGAGAGAGAGAAAGGCCTAGATTCCTATCTATTAAAGGGAGAGCGCATTTCTAGCTCCCTTCTCCGCCAGAGTCCAGAGGCAAGAGAGCGAGCCTGAGCGCCAGTCTCTTCCTTCCTCCTCCCACTAGCCCGCGTCACTTCCTGACTCCTGGTCTTGCCCTCAAAGACCTTCCCTTCATGGGCAGAACTCCTCTACAGTAAGTATCCAGCAGGTGGCGTTATTCCAATCGTTACATCCTCCTCAAAGCTGCCAAAATCATCTTCCTAGAATAATCCCTGATCTCCACTCAAATATCTTCAGTGGTACCTTTTTTCTTCTGGCAAAAGATACTAATTTCTCAACCTGGTATTTGAAGCTTTTTACAATGTAGCTCCAACCAACCCAAAACTGGCTCTTCATTTTACTCTGTGGCTTGACAACACTGGATTTCTGTGTAGATTTAAAAACTGGTTTTACTACTTGGTGTGAGATATTGGGTCATTTTTAACCTTGGACCTCAGGTTCCTTATCTGTAGAAAGTCCTGATCTGGGTAATAATTTCCAGTTCTAAATCCCATGATCCTCTTGAAGTCCATGTGGTGCATGGCATTTACTTTTTTTTTGGGGGGGGGGCAGGTAATGAGGGTTAAGTGACTTGCCCAGGGTCACACAGCTAGTAAGTGACAAGTGGCTGATACCAGATTAGAACTCAGGTCCTCCTTAATCCAGGGCCAGTGCTTTATCCACTGTGCCACCTAGCTGCCCCCAATGGCAGTTACTTTTGATGACCAAAGGAATGAATCAAGGGCATTACCTAGTTATGGTCCTCAGGGCAGATTTGGCTGTGCTTAAATCTCTTAATAGAACTAGAGACCCAATAAAACAAAGACTTTAAATAGTTAAGAGACATAGGTTCTGGGCGGCTAGGTGGCGCAGTGGATAAAGCACAGGCCCAGGATTCAGGAGTACCTGAGTTCAAATCCGGCCTCAGACACTTGATACTTACCAGCTGTGTGACCCTGGACAAGTCACTTAACCCCCATTGCCAAAACAAAACAAAACAAAACAAGAGACATAGGTTCTGGTCCTGGTTCTTTTGACAGTTAAACTTAAGAATATTTCCATGTGACTAGTAGGCTTCCGCCAGTCATGGACAACCATGGATCAGCACCTTGAAGAGCCATAGGCCACAGTGTGGCTGTGCAGTGTGACTAGATGAATAAAATTGATTAATCTAGTGAATTTACCAAGCCTGTAGCAATAGTAGTAGAATAAAAAGAGTCCTATACTTGGAGAAAAAGTCCTGGCTTTAAGTCCCCATTTACTTTTTTTTTTGTCACCTTGGGCAAGTCATTTAACCAAAGTGAATCTCAATTTCCTCATCTATAAAATGGGAATTAAAAAAAAAGTTGTGAGATTCAAAAGACAATGTATGTAAAGAAATTAATTCACTGTTTTCCTCATCTACTCAGGGAAGGAAGAAGGAATACCTACCCCGCCTATCTCATGTGAGTGTTTAGAGGATAAAAGAAAATAAATAAAAGTATTGTGAAAAATCAAACATAATATATACTGGATTGTTATTTTCCATGAAATTCTGAAGAATGTTTGATTCTCTAATTGTAGACTGTTCTCCTTCCATCCTGTCTCAGAGCTGTTCTAATACCATTCTAAGCATTTCAATTTCCCTTGCCCAAAAGGAAGAAGGACTGGAGGATCTCCGTAAGAATAAAATATTATTGTGTTTCCCTTTTACAAAAGTCTCCCCATATTAATATAAAACATCAAGTAAATATTAAGCCATTTGATCAATTTAAATATCCAATCTGGAGCAAGCCAAAGTCTTGCCTTTGTTCTTCACTAACAAACATTGTTTCTGAGATTGATGGATAATTGCCGCAGGGGAGGATAATTGACTTTTCCCTTTGCCTACCTCTGGATATATTTTCACATATAGTCTCAGATATTTTGTCTTCTGCCACAGGGTAGATCTGGTAAGTGAGAACTTTGTTCTTTAACTGCTTCAGTTTTCTGAATTCTAATCTCAAAGTCACAGAGAAATCGCCAACCTGGTAAAGTTAATATTATGATTGGGATCTACAAGCATGTTTGAAAACTTGCAGTAGTACAGTGGAGAAATCTCCCTGATGCCAGGCAACTAGGTAATTTCTAGAGCTGGCAAGACCTTGCTGCCCCCTTCTAGCAGATGGAAAAGTATGAAAAAGCACATGATACTACCCCCAAGATGCTGGGGAAATGCCAACCATATCTTGTCTTTGGATATTTGGATTTACTCAATTAATAATTTTTTCTACACTTGGTGTCAGCCAAGCATTATGTACATGCCAGATTAGGGACCTAAGGAGACAAAATTGAAACAGCATCAGTCCTCAAAGAGTTTATATTCTAATTTAGGATACATAGTTGTATACATAATACAAGTAAAAGAAATGAAAGGTAACCTTGGAGGGAAAGAAATCAGAAAGTTCCTGGTAACCTGGAAGAACCAGAAAAGGTCTCATGCAGGAGGAGGTTCTTGAGATGAGTCTTGTAGGAAACTAGAAATTGGCAACGGTATGATATATAAACAACTCACACAAATACTGTCTCTTATGAAAAAGAAACAGATTTATGTGGGACCAATATGCTAAATATGGAACAATGACTAGAAATCCCCTGGGTGTTTATGGGTGTTTTTTTTCCCATCATATACTGAGACAAAGGTTATTCTTACAAAATGGAAAAAATAATAGTAATGTGAAACTCATAGGGAAAAAATAGGGGAAAAAAGTCCCCTTCTCAAGAATCATAAAATCTCAGAATTGGAAAGGACCTCAAAGGTCTTTTATTCCCATTCATCTCTGAACAGCATTCTCCTAAACAGCACTCCTGACAAATTGCCATTCAGCCCATATTCAAAGATCCACAATAATGGGAAATGTATGACCTATTAATGTAGTCTTTTCTACTTTGGGAAAAGGCCAATTTTTTGAGACATCTTTCCTGGTATCAACAGTTTTGCTTTATGGAGCCAAATAAAATAATTATGATACTCTTCTTCATGACAATGCTACATATATATATATATATATATATATATATATATATATATATATATACACGTACATATACATATACATATACACAGAGAGAGAGAGAAAGAGAGAGAGAGAGAGAGAGAGAGAGAGAGAGAGAGAGAGAGAGAGAGAGAGAGAGAGAGCTGATAAGTCTTCAATTATTCAGACCATCTTGGTAGTTTTTCTCTGAATTTTTGATGTATCAGTGTCCTTTAATGTAATCTCTAGAACTCAACACAATACTCTAGAATTTGCTGGACCAAAATACACTGAGATGATAGCATCCCTCACTTTAGACACTATTACTTAATGAATGTAGCACACTTCAACTACCATGGGGTTCATGAAGCCATTATATTCCGTTTTCTCCAGTTCCTGAGATTGCAACATTGTACCAAACTGCTGTCTTGTAATATTTCTTTATTGTTTTAAAACTTATTTTTACTCACTCATTTCTTCACTCTGTTGGCTTTGCTGCAACAATTTCCTCCTGGGGAAATCTTTGACTTTCTTTCTTTTCCCCATTACTGATTTTCATTCTTTTACTTTATTTGACCCACTTCTTGCTACTCTGAGGTAAGAAAGCTTAAACATCATCTTTAACTCACCTTGCCAAAAGTCTTCCTCTCTTAAACTCTGTAGGCACACCTCATTTCTCTTTGTTTATCTTCTTTTTGGGAAAGCTTTTTACTGACCAATTACTTGCAGAATTTAGCTATAATAAATACACTGACATCTTTATTATCAAACACTTTTTTAAAAGTGATCTTTTGGGGGCAGCTAGGTGGCACAGTGGATAGAGCACCAGCCCTGGAATCAGGAGTACCTGAGTTCAAATTCGGCCTCAGACACTTAAAACTTACTAGCTGTGTGACCCTGAACAAGTCACTTAACCCCAATTGCCTCACCAAAAAAAGAAAGTGATCTTTTACAATATTGTGACAAAAACTTAGCTGTCTATTTACTGCTATTTTAATTCTGGAATTGTGGTACTTGTTTAGGGTAGTTGGTCTCATATCTCCAAGCTTTTAGTAGAAAGAAGCAGATAGTTAAAACTAAAAGATATAAACAAAACCCAAATACTATTTAGTTCAAAAAAAATAAAAACTTCTCTTGCCCTATATATGGCTCTGGAGCCAGTAAAGATATCTTTGGTACTAAAGAAGGGTCACTAATGACCCTAAAATCACTACATGATCATGAACCAAAATATTTAATCACTATCAGTGTCCTGGATTACTAAAACAGAAAAATGGCCTGAAATGTTTTAGACAAACTTTCAACTACAAAGATTGGAATTTTAAAATATATACATTTCTATATAATGTTTGGGTAACCAGAAAATGGAGTTTTTTCAAACATTCCCTGAATATTTTGATTAATTGAGGATTTACCAAACTGACTTCTGCAGTCACTCTTGAAGCAGCAGAATCATTATGGACAGTTAAAATCCCCAAGCATTATAATCAAGAAGTACCATGTCAGCAGCCTATTGACTTTCACATGCTTGGTCAGACCATGATCCTGTTAATTTCAGAGCCCCTTCTAGAGGTTTGAATGTGATGAGCTAGCTATGCATCAGTATTATGCTCTATTTTCTTAACTTTGGTTTATGGTTATATTGACTAAAATAACAAAGGCAAAGCAAAAAGGTGACCAATTCTGGCATTAGGAAAATGGGAAAGAGTAACTCAATGATGTAAACAGCTAGTTAAGAAGATGGTATTAATTCAATTCCATTCAAACAGAAATTTATTAATTATTTATTACAGGTAAGGCCTAGGGACACAAAACCAAAACCAAACCAGGGTTTACATTCTAATCTATGGAAGAAGTGCTGCAAAAAGACTTCAAGTGGGAAGAGAAACTTTAGTTATGCCTTAAACTAAGAGACAGAAATGAAGAGGGGCTGTATTTTTTCTGCTCTTTGCCATACCACACTACTGGCACTGTGGACAACATCGCCTTCTCGACCTCCACTTCCCAAGGCCCCTCACCCAAATTTGGCTTGCCCCTGAGCTCTTATAGATGATGTTTCACTTTATCTGGCCCAAAACAAGGCCTCCATTACATTTTCTTTCTAGACACCAAACCATCAAGAGGGAACCCCTTCTCTTCTTTTCCCTTTAAGTATCCCTTTTATGCTTTATTTTTTTCTCCATTAGAAAATAAGTTCCCTAATATCAAGAACTTTCTTGCTTATTTACATTTCTATACCCATTACTTAAGAATGTAACTGGGACAAGCATATCAACCTGACTCTCAAAAGTTTACTCTTTTGTGCAATCCTTTTACTGTTCATCACATTCCATCTCCCTATGGCTGACCTTTTCAGTGGAAATCCCCATGCCTAGAATGTTCTCCCTCCTTATTTTTGTCACCTAGTTTCCCTAGCTTCTTTTTTCATGTTTCAGATAAAGTCCCACCTTCTACAAGCAATCTTTCTCAGTCAATTTCTTAGTATTATCACTCTGAAATATTTCTGGAAATATCCAATTTACATATATAGTTGTTCAAATGTTGTCTTCCTCCTTAGGCTCCTTTTGCCTTTACATTTACCCCAACACTTAGTACAATGCCTGGCACATACTAGGCATATAATAAATACTAGTAAACTCACTAGCAAGGGGGCAGCTAGGTGGCACGGTGGATAAAGCACTGGCCCTCGATTCAGGAAGATCTGAGTTCAAATCCAGCCACAGACACTGGACACATACTAGCTGTGTGACCCTGGGAAAGTCACTTAACCCTCATTGCCCCACCCCACTCCACCCCCCAAAAAAACTGACTAGCTGACTCACATTCAACAAATCTTCAACAAGACTCAGAAAAACCTATGAATAGTAAGTTATTATTGTTGCTTCTATGAAGCCAAAGAAGCCTCACTGAAAGTATTATCTGGACCTTAGGTGCGAGAAGGGAGGGGAAAATGTAAAAAGAAAAAGAATGTGAGGGAGAGATGACTGTAATTTTTCAGGTTCCCTGGCAAAAATCTCCTTCGATTGCAGTAACCCAAATCTTCTCTAGTCAGTAGTTAGCAAGACCTTCTCCATCTGCTCCCCAAATAAACTGGTTCCTCATAGAGTTTACAAATAATAATTTTATCCATTAGCAGATTAACAGAACTGAATTATCACTATTGTCCCACAAGGCCTCATTTTTAATGATACAATATGTCAGAAGAAGACAGTGAGGGTGACATTCCAATTTATTGCTGTTTTAAATTAGTTGGAATATATTCTCAGGTTTGACTCTTGTTCCTTTTCAACTTTCACTCCTATCCTGGTATTTTAAATGTTTATTTTAAAAACGTTTATTTAAAATGCTTAAAATGTTCCTGACTAAACAACAATTATGATGGTGGTGGTGGTAGTGATGGTGTTAATAAGTAAGGTAGGTAGCACTTATATAGCACTTTAAGGTTAACAAAACATTTTACCAGGTTTAGATCATTTCATCCCCACAACAACCTTATGAGATAGCTGTTATTATTGTCCTTATTTTACAGTTGGGGAAACTAAGGAACAGAAAGGTTAAGTGACTTATTCAATGTCACAAAGCTAATGAGTGTCTGAGACAGAATTTGAACTCAGTTCTCCTACATTTCATGCTCTATACTTTGCCACCTAGCTTCTTCCTAATGGCTAAATGTTATGCTTCCTGTTTAGATTTTTGTAGGATTCAGAATTCACGCTTCAGAGATTTATAATTGGAAGAGACCGTTGATATCACCTAATTCAGCCTTTCATTTTACCAAGAAGATGAGCCCTAGAGAGCTTTAAATGACTTATTCAATATCACGGAACCAGGTAGATAGAATAGATATTTTTAATAGATCACAAACTCCTGAATGATAACACAGGGCTTAGCATCTCTGTCTCTCTTCATCTCTCTCTCTCTGTGTCTCTGTCTTACTGTGTCTGTTTCCCTGTGTCTCTGTGTCTCTCTTTCTCTCTGTGTCTCTCTCCCTCTCTGTCTCTCCCTCTCTGTCACTTTCTCTGTCTCTCTCTCTGTCTCTGTCTCTCTGTCTCTGTCTCGGTCTCTCTCTCTCTCTCTCTCTCTCTCTCTCTCTCTGTCTCTCTCTGTCTCTCTCTGTCTCTGTCTCTCTGTCTCTGTCTCTGTCTCTCTCTCTCTCTGTCTCTCTCTGTCTCTGTCTCTCTGTCTCTGTCTCTGTCTCTGTCTCTCTGTCTCTGTCTCTGTCTCTCTCTCTCTCTCTCTCTCTCTCTCTCTCTCTCTCTCTCTCTCTGTCTCTCTCTCTCTCTCTCTCTCTCTCTCTGTCTCTCTCTCATGTCCCCATCTTGATCTGACAGTGTGTGCTTACAGAGTAATCATTCTTGCACTTTTCCTGGGACTGTCTTAGAATCCTAAAAGCAATACCAAAAGTCTACTAGAAGGACACTGAACAGCCCATAATGCGTAAAGGTGTTAAGCAGCTACTTTACCAAGTGAAGGAACAACCAGGAGAGTAAAGATTAAGTGGAAGAAGATGGACAGTTCAGACACAAACACAATTGGCAGTAAGTTCATCAAGACTTAATGGGTTTTAGTACTATCTCTTTTGCTTCCAATTTAATTTCAGTAAATGTATTTTTATTTTAATTTATACATACATGAGTAGTAAGCCCTTTCAGGGTCACACCAAAGTTAGGAAAGAGATTAGGATCCTGTAAAACAGGGGTGAACATAAGCCAAGTGAATTATAAATTATGATGAGAACAATCATATTCTTAGATAGAAATTTAAGGTAGCATTAAAAGAGATTCAGGGATGAATCTATCTACACATGTGCAGAGGGAGTCTGAATGGTATTCTGCACCTAGCACTGCTCCTTTTTGACAACACATTCTTACTATTCTCATTTACTCTAGCTAGTAACTCTACTATGCACACCTCTTTAGTGCATTTGGAAAGCAGCTGCTCCTGTGTGTTTGAAACATGTGTGCCTTTACCCTTTGATATACTGAGTGATACAAAGAAGCTATTGCTGTGGACCATATAATTAGTTACAACTCATGAGCTATTCACATAAATTCCCTTAGTAGTATATCAGGAAGAGGGGCAAGACTGATCATTGGGCCAAGTCCTTATAAGCATGGAAAACATGCTCTGCTGATACAATCCCTATGTGGATGTCACGGCATATGCCAGTATTAATTCTGTTCTGCTAACCATGTAAAGAGGAACCCTTTGATTGGCTACAAAGCTGGACAAAAGGAACTAACCAGATGATTCAGCCCCTCTCTTTTTCCCAGCTGCCTTTGAATGAAGAATACTATAAACCTCCAGATGGGAAGTAATGCCTTGGATACATGGCAGAGAGTATGTTGCAGCTGTTTGCTGTTTCTATTATGTCTTTTCTTTCCTGTTCTTAGGCAAGTATCAAAATAGGCTGCTTGGGGGCAGCTAGGTGGCACAGTGGATCAAACACCGGCCCTGGATTCAGGAGGACCTGAGTTCAAATCCAGCCTCAGACATTTAACACTTACTAGCTGTGTGACCCTGGGCAAGTCATTTAACCCCCATTGCCTTGCAAAAACAAAACAAAACAAAACAAAACAAAACTAGGCTGCTAACTTGTGAGCATTGAAAAGTCAGGAGAGAGAGCTTCTATAGATCTAAGAGTTGTAGATCATGCTAGATTTTGTGGACAATCAAAACTGGTAAAACACGAGCAGTCACATGAAGAGCAATTTCTAGCACCCATCCTATGACAGGATCCATTTAAGATATTGTGCTTTTCGGGCTGCTTAGGTGGCACTGTGGATAAAGCACCGGGCATGGATTCAGGATTACCTGAGTTCAAATGTGGCTTTAGACACTTGACACTTACCAGCTGTGTGACCCTGGGCAAGTCACTTAACCCCATTGCCCCACAAGGAAAAAAAAAAAGATATTGTGCTTTTTTCTCTTTGCAAGGGAACTTTGTGGGATGAATGTTCATAGCAGCCACTTTTAAGTTTGAACCCATTCTCCTCTAAGAACCAGGATGATACAGAGAAAAAGATGCCTCCAAGTACTGGGAAATGTTATGATTTTTGTTCTTGCTGTATCTTCTCAGTAAATATGCCTTTGTAAAAACTAATTGATATTAATTGATTAAATTATCCTGAGGTGGGGATCACTGTAGAATATTAATAATGTAAAGAAGATACTATGCTAATTATAACTAGTGATAAATATTGAGGGGAACATGCTAAAATATGTTCTGTGTGCTGGCAATTATTTAACAACTGGCTCTCAAAAAAAAATACATACACAATGCACTTTTAAGTTCAATCTCTACTATTAACATTTTTTCCATCACTTTCTTAAGTTTAGACAATCAATATAGCAGTAAATCAAATGTTGATTTGAAGCTTTTGCTGATTCTAAAGTATAAATGTTCACATTGAAATTTAACAATTGGCTCTTAAGAACCAGTGTAATTTGGCTCTAGGATACACCTCATTACCTCAACCCCACAGAGGTATGCCTAGAACCCTGAGAGAAGGCTATAGATTTGTTTTGGGTAAACTGAATCATCTATAAGTCTAAGTTGAGAGAAAGATTCACAGAGCTTTTAGGATAGAGTTAGCATTATTTTCACAAAGTCAATCAAATTTATACCAGTTTTCCCTTTTCTTTCTTAGTTTTCCAGTATCTACAAACAGTATCAAATTTGACAATTTTGACTGAGATGCCTAATGACACACATGCACATTGGCACATTGATACTGAAACTTATTTAAAACAATTTCTAGGATCCTAATTCTTTTCCTTTGTTAATTTTTAAAAAATATTTATTTAGAATTTAATTTTTCCCCAATAACATGTAAAAAAATTTGACATCCATTTTTAAAACTTTGTGTTCCAAATTCTCTTCCTCTTTCCCTCTCCATGCCCCTTAAGAATTCAAGCAATTCAATGTTATACATGTATAGTCATGCAAAACATTTCCATATTAGTCAAGTTGTGAAAGAAAACAGATCAAAAAAAATTAAGAAAAATAAACTAAAAAAAAATATGCTTCAATCTGTATTCAGACACCATTAGTTCTTTCTCAGGAGATGGATCACATATTTCATAAGTCCTTCAGAGTTGTCTTAGATCATTGTGTTGCTGAGAATAAATACGTCATTCACAGCTGTTGATCTTACAATATTGCTGTTACTTTGTGTATAGTAGTAGGCTTCTACCAGTTGCGGACGACCATGTATCAGCGCCTTTAAGAGCCACAGGCCACAGTGTGGCTGTGCAGTCCGATATGGGAGCCACAGCTCTTGCCGCAATTAGGACATCAGAAAACTTCGATCTCTGTTGTCTGTCAGTTCCTGTGTCTCATTCGTTTTTCTTCCTCCTGAGCTTGAAGGCCCATCTCAGCTGCTCACAAGCTGCTCCTGAGTACTGAACACCATCCAGCGCGGTCCTCAGCCCTCTCCTCCCAGCTGCCGATGTCTATTCCCAGAGCCCTCAAGTCTCGCTTGCATAGACCTCTGTAGCAAAACTGGGGGCATCCAGTAGGTCTTTGGCCTGAGGCTAACTCACCATAGAGTAGGTCTTTAGGAATGCACCCATCTTGCATGCGTTTGTGTATAGTACATTTCACTTTTCATCAGCTCATGTAAATCTTGAAGGTTTTCTGAGAGCATCCTGCTCATCATTTGTTATAGCTGTGACAAAATAATGGGATTTGGCAGACACCCAGGGGCCCCACCTGAAAATTGATTTGAAATTGATTGAATTGGGCTGAGACTGACTGATAGACTGACTGAGAACCATACCTGGCCAGCCCTGAATGGGGTTTTGTTCTCAGAGGCTGTGAACTACGAAATCAACACTAGCCCACCCTCTACCAATCAGCTTGAAGGAGCTCCCCCAAACAAAAAAGGCCAGAGCTAGGGAGCCAGCCTCCCTTCCTACTTCCTGTCTCCCTCCTCAGAAGGGGCCATCCTTCAAGCTGATTGGTTGAAGGTGGTCTCGTGTTGATGTCATAGTCCATAGCCTCTGAGAACAACATCCCACTCAGGGCTGGCCAGGTGTGGTAGCAATTTAATCAACCTTAAGTAGGTTCTCAGTCAATCTCACCCAATTCAATCAATTCCAAATCAATCTTCAGGTGAGGCCCCTGGGTGTCTGCCAAATCCCATTATTTTCTCCCATTGCATAATACTGTTCCATCATAACTTCATCCCACAATTTGTTCAAACATTATCCAATTGATGGGCATCTCAATTTTAAATGCTTTGCATCATAAAAGGGCCACCATAAATATTTTCTTTTTCACATATAGGTCCTTTGACTTTTTATTTTTTTATCTCTTTTTGGATACTGACCTAGCAGTGGTAGCACTAGGTCAAAGAATATGTATGGTTTTATAGCCCTTTGGCCATAGTTCCAAATTGCTCTGTAAAATATTTTAGTTGGTTTACAACTCCAAAAACAGTACATTAATGTCTCATTTTTCCCATATTCCCTACGACATTTGTCATTTTCCTCTGCTTCTTATTATCCAATCCAATAGGTATGAGGTAGGTACCCAAAATTTATTTCAACTTGAATCTTTCTAATCAATAGTGAGTTAGAGCATTTTTTTTTCATATGGCTATAGATAGCTTTGATTATTTCATCTGACAACTGTTCATATATTTTGATCATTTATCCATAGGGAAATGGCTCTTATTTTAATAAATTTGACTCAGTTCTCTATGTGTTTGAGAAGTGAGGCCTTTGTCACACAAACTTGCTTCAAAATTTTTCAGTCACTATTACTAACTGTATTTTCCTCCATTCTATTCACTCTCCTTGCCATTTACTCTATTCTCTATCTCCTTTTACCCTGTTCCCCCTCAAAAGTGTTTTGCTTCAGGGGGAAGCTAGATGGCACAGTGGATAAAGCACTGGCCCTGAATTCAGGAGGACCTGAGTTCAAATCTGGCCTCAGACACTTGACACTTCCTAGCTGTGTTATCCTGAGCAAGTCACTTAACCCTCATTGTCTCATGGAAAAAAAAAAAAAGTTTTGTTTTAGACTGTCCCCTCCCCAAATCTGCCCTCCCTTCCATCACACCCCCCTGTCACCCTCCTCTCCTACTTTGCTGAAGGGTAAGATAGCTTACTATACATGGTTGAGTGTGTATGTTATTCCTTCTTTGAGCCAATTCTGATGAGAGTAAGGTTCACTCACCTCCCCCATCTTTCCTTCTCTCCACTGTATAAGCCTTTTCTTTCTTTTTCTTTTTGTAATTTTTTTTTTTTAGTGAGGCAATTGGGGTTAAGTGACTTGCCCAGGGTCACACAGCTAGTAAGTGTTAAGTGTCTGAGGCCGGATTTGAACTCAGGTATTCCTGACTCCAGGGCCGGTGCTCTATCCACTGCGCCACCTAGCTGCCCCTCTTTCTTTTTTTTTACATGAGATACTTTACCCCATTCCACCTCTCCCTTTCCTTCTCTCTCAATGTATTCCTCTCTTACCCCTTAATTTTATTTTTTAAAGAGATCATCCCTTCATATTCAACTCACACTTCTGCCCTCTGTCTAAATATGCTCTATCCAACTACCCTAATAATGAGAAAGTTCTTGTGAGTTATAAGTATCATCTTCCCATGTAGGAATGTAAATAGTTTAACCTTTTAATACCCCTTATGATTTCTTGTCCCTGTTCTTAATAAAAGAACAAGTGGGTCCTGTCTAGTTCTAAAATTCTTGGGATTTGTAGGAAATTCTAGGTGTCTTTTGTATCAAAAGAATAAATTAAATAAATTATAGTACAAAAATATTAACAGCAAGCATTAATATATCAATTTAAAGTTAACAAAGCACTCTTCAAATATTATCTCACTTGATCACAACAACCTTGGGATGCAGGTGCTATTATTAAGCCCTTTTTTCCCCGAAAAGGAACCTGAGATGGGCAGAGGTTAACAGACTTGTCCAGAGTCACACAGCTTGTAAGGGTCTGGGGCCAGATCTAAACTCAGTTCTCCTTACTTCAGGCCCAGCTCTCTATCCACTGTGCTACCTAGTACGAGGGCCAAAATTTGATATACTGAGCATTATTTGGGTGACTTGCCTTAATATTGGGGTCCCAGAAATATGAGGGACTTTTAAGGTTTAACCCTCCCCTCTGAACAGCCCTTTTTAAGATATTTCTCCCAGGCCAGTAAGAAAGGAGCCTCTAAGCTTTAGTTCACAAAAGGATCAGATTTTATTACTTGTGAATGAATTAAACAACAAAGGTAAAACTAATGAAAATCAAAGATAAGGAAATAGGAAAATAGAAATACTGATAGATATTCTTAACTCTAAACATAACCCAGACTCTTTCCAATTTAGCTAGTTCAAAGGAATTTAGGGTTTTCCATAAGTAACTCACCAACCACCAAGACAGAGCCAACATGCTACACTGCAAGGGGAGTCGCCAGATAGAGCACCAACATACGCCATGTACTACCACCACACGGGGCCAAGCAGAAAGAAGGAGCGAGACCCCGTACCAGAACTAGCCCGCCTCCTTTCCAGGAGCGTTCAATCTCCCCTCCCCCAAAAAGGGAGGTCCTTCAAAACCTACCTTCGTAACCTCAGGGTGGGCCAGGTGTGGCCCCTCCCAAATGAGTTAGCTAAAAATGGGAATATTAATATTTACCACAAATAATTTTTACGACACTAGATCCCTTGCTTGAGAGGTTGTGGACAGGTTATAGCCTGAGGTAAAATAACAAAATCCCCTTATTTTATAAAGGAGATGATGATTAACAGAAAAGCTGGGCCAGAAAAGTATAACTCTCATAGATCATGGAAAAAAGGAAATCCTTAAATAAACTGGATTCCCTAAATCTGTGAAGCCTGTTACTGGAGAGAGACCCAGAAGACACCATTCAAGCACGGTAAGTTCTATATTCTGCTATTGTGACTTTGTATCCTTCTGTAACCTGTTTATCTGAATGTCATAGGCACAAAGGTCCCAGGTATGTTTTAATTAGGAGAGCAGGAACAGGAGGTGTTATTGTTTCTCAAGACTCAGATACTCAACCATAAAAATGGAGGAAAAAAGGGCAAACATTTTAACTGTACTATCCATTGAAATCAACTCCACCTTTGCCAGCTTGCTGGCTATCCATCGTGACCTCCTGACCAAAATGCTCTCCCTCCTCTGCTCAGTTTATTGGAACCTTTAGGTCCTTTCAAGGCTAAACTGACACCAACTCCTAAACAATACTTTCCTTGATTTCCCAATTATTAGTGTTCTTCCCAGTCACTTTCTCATGTTCATATTATTCTGTATTTGCTTAGCATATATTTTGTATTTATCTATGCAAATATTTTTCCCTCTGAAAGAATGTAAGGTCCTTAAGGAGAACTCTTTTGGTTACCATCAAGACCTCAGGTAGGCACTATGCCTTTAGTATTTCATGCCTTTCAGCTCATTGCCTCTTTCCTAAATCAGTAGTGGGAAGGGGGTGGAATGGGAGATTGAGAAGATGATGTATCTAAGAATAATAATTATCAATAACTACACCCCCCAAACTCGCCCCTTCTGTTGCTGACCAAAACAGTACTTAATCTGGAATTCAATCACACTGAAGTATACACCTCATGAAACATAAGTGAAAGGAAAGATTTGAAAGTTTCATAAAGACAGGGACTGTCTTTTGTCTCCTTTTGTAACCCAAAATTAATTAAACTCAATAAACATTTATTGAGCACCTACTATATGTCAGGCACAATTCTCAATTCTGGGGATACAAATAAGAAAAAAGAAAGACAGTTCCTACCCTCAAGGAGATTAAACTCTAATGGAGAAAAACACCACAAAAGAAAGCTGGAAGGTTTGTGGGGAGGGTGACCAGAGGGGACTTTGGTGTTGGGGAATATAGTTATATGAAGATGAAACCAGACAACTGCAGATGGAAAGTGAAATGAGCTAGCAGTCCAATTTCTGCCCTCTATAAAGGACAACTTTGGAAGGAGTTTGGTACTTCCCTCTCCAGTTCTCCCATCAAACAGAGAAGAGGCTGAGGGAGGTGGTATGAAGGCTTCAGTTAGCACATTGTAAGGATATTAAGGTGGCAGCTAGGTGACATAGTGAATACAGTGCCAGGCTTGAATTTAAGAAGACTCATCTTTGGAAGTTCACATCTGACCTCAGACACTTACTAACTGTGTGACCCCTGGGCAAGTCACTTAGCTCTATTTACCTCATCTATAAAATGAGCTGAAGAAGAAAATACAAACCCAGTGGCTCTGCCAAGAAAACCCCAAATGGGATCTCAAAAAGTCAGATGCAATCAAACAGCAACAAATGAAGGCATTAGGGAACCTTGATGGAGGCATGGTAGGTCTCAGATCAGGATGGAAGAGGCAATTTAGGAGAAGAATAGCAACAGACACAATGGCAACACATGTGACAATTGATAAGCTGGCCAGTAGGGAGAAGAGCAGAATCTGGTTATGGCATAGTACTCAAATGGATCTATAGTCATAATGATGACACTAATTTTACATGAAAATGTTAAATTATGTTCAGCACCATCTGTTTAAAATGGCAAGGAAGTTTACATGTTAGAAACCTACATCAAAACGGTTAAAACAAAAATGGTTTGGTGATTGAAGAGAAGCTTCAGGTGCTTAGAAATGTTACTTACATAGAAAAACTCTTTCTTCAGGGATCTCAAATAAATTAGATGTCAAATGCCCTAGATGTCAATAGTCTTGTATTAACATATTTCCTTTGTGGCTTCCACAGAATCTAATACCAGTGCTTCACATTGATTGTACTTAATTGGAATATATATTGTACCATCTTTACATGTGTGTAGTTTTTGTTTTATGTCTTATGTTTTTTTTCCCATAAACTGCCAAAGGACGGCATCAAAGCCATAAATTACCAAGACCATGTGAACTGGTCAAATCATAGAGTAAGGAAAAAAGACTTGGGAGAAGTACTGTTATTACTTATTGACATTGTTTCCAAAAGAGAGCATGTATTCATCAGAAATCCAATTTGTAAGAAGTTAATACCATTTAGCATTTGCCTGGTGATGTCTGTTAGCAGAAGATATAGAAACCATATGGATAATTTAGACTGATGACAGGCAAGACAGAATGCCAAATTCAGGCAGTATTTTTTTTAAATAAATAATACCTGCTAGATTAAAGTTATATGACTCATTATGACTAATGATTACAAGCATGAGCTTCTTAGAAGCTCAGAATTTGTCCTCGTGTAAAAGGCTATTCATGTTATATTTATGAAGAGGCATTATGGTATAAGGGAAAGAAGAATGAATTTAAAGTCAGAGGACCTGGATTCAAATTTTTCTTTTGAAGTGTGATTAATGTGTGACTTTGGGCAAGTGTCCTTTGGACAAGGAGGCTAGTGTTCCTGGATTGTAAAATATGTTAGAAGATTGGAAAGGTAAGAAGGGGGGATGTTATGAAGGTGTGGGGTAGGTAGTCACATAGGTAGACCTGTGGTTTAGAAAGATCCCTTAGATAGCTGAATAAAAGAGTAGGGAACAAAGGACAGAATAGGGGAGGATCAGCTTTATGTACCTCACAGGGTTGTTGTGAGGCTCAAATGAGATAATGTAATGAAGTACTTTGCAAATTCTGGAGTGCTACATAGATATCTGCATTATGTATTGTCAATTTCATTTGAGTTCTTTATGCAAAAGGCAGCTTAGCAGAGCAGCTATAAACTAGCTTCAGAGTCTGGAAAACCTGAGTTCAAGTTACACCTCTGAAATACAGTCCCTAAGTTTATCCCTAAGTCACTTAACCTTTTTTTTTTCAACTTAGCCTCATGCAACTAAGATCATAATGGTTTTTGTTTGTTTGTTTGTTTGTTTTGGTGAAGCAATTGGGGTTAATTGACTTGCCCAGGGTCACACAGCTAGTAAGTGTTAGGTGTCTGAGGCCGGATATGAACTTAGGTTCTCCTGACTCCAGGGCTGGTGCTCTATCCATTGCACCACCCAGCTACCCCAGATCATAAATTTCAAAATGGTCAATGGTCTGCATGAATTTACTCACCTAGAGCAGGGCTTCTTAAACTTTTTCTACTCATGACTCTTTTTCACCAGAGAAGTTTTCATGTGACTCTAGGTATATAAGTATAGAAAATAGGTATACATAAGATTTTTCTATTGCCAAATTTTTTGCAACCTGCACATTCCATTATGTGATCCCATATGGGACCTAGAGCATATGGTAATTTGAAACTGGAAAAGTTCAAGAAGTCCTCTCTTTACTTTCTGTATGAGTAAAGTGAGGTCCAGAAAGACTAACTTGTCTTCCCAAGGCATAGGTCAGTGATTACAGATAGGAAATAGCCGAGGAAGGTTTCAAATGTAGGTTCTCTGGCTTTAAATCCATCTCATTTAATGGAGGGCTAGACCTAAGTCTAGGCCAAAAGGAAGAGGTAAAATGCCTATTTCAAAAATTTCATTCAAAATCCTTGTGAAACTGGTAAAATATGGAATTAATTTGTCATTTAAAAAAATACAGTTTAGCTAATATGTATCAGATTAATGCTATGTGTCACATGATCACCATTGTATTGCTGGATGGAACCTTCAAGTTCATCAAGTTCAGTAATCTCATTTGTCAGATACTTGGGGCTGAGGAGAGGAGGTTACTTGTTCAGAGACTACACCGCTAGTGGGTGACAGAACATAGATTTAAAACCAAATCCTTTGCATACCAACTCAGTGCTATTTCTGTGGCATCACATGGAAGGAAGTTACCAAGGAAGACATACCTTCTGTCTAAGAGGGGAAAGAAAAAGGTGAAAGGTTCCTATTGTAATATAAAGTAGTACATCTATTAGGGGAAGTCTTAGAAATTTAAACTTTTCATATCAATATGCAAGTTAATAGATCCATTAATATGGACTACTTCAAACTCTGGAAGATTGATGTGAAAAAAACACATCTTGAAGAAATGAAACTCATCATAAATTTATACTGACTCCTAAGCAGAGAATCAAAGTGTGTCTTGCAAAAGTCTCACTACAATGGTTTACCTAATAGAAAGGATAAACAGCATAACATTTACCATGGGCATAGAACAAACTTACCTTGTGACTTTCTACCGAGATATTGGAAAAGCAATTCAAATACTGTCTTCTATTATTAAGAATATTGATGATTACAAGGTAACCTAAATGTGATACAGAGTTTGGTATGGAAGCTTAGCTCAATTGTTATTCAACACATTGACCAGGCACCACCAAAACATTTGCTAAGCAAACCTTATTGAGTATCTGTCTTCAAAATGTTTAAATCAATAGCAGAGGCAAAGTTTATTTGACTTGTAGTCAGATTCTAATTCAACCCTCACTTTTTCTACAGGCTAAATAATTACAATTAACCACTGATTAATGCCTTAGTTAATAAGAAATTAGGGCATTCTTTAATTTCCTCCCCAAACCAACATGACATTTAACTAAATGTATTTCATTATAGACAAGATAAGACCAGCAGTACACATGGCCCTCTAAAAATAGAATAGTACCTGAAAAAATATGGTTTTTAAAGCTAAATGATAATTTTCAATTCTTTTTTAGTTTAGCTTTAAAATTCTGCTTCATCCTTTCATTCATTAATATTTATTTTTCCAGTGTACATATTATATGTGCATTTTAAACACTATATTTTATTTGCTTTATACTTAAGGAAAATCATTCCTTTCCCCTATCATTCCACATTTTTTTTACAAATAAAAATCCATTATATCCAAGATGAAAAGCTTTGAGAATGCTGACATATCATTTAAATAATACATTTACCTTCTACTTCATTTTCTTCTTTACACATCTAATTTAATTCCATTGCTTTGCTTAGTAACAAAACCATCTTCACTGGTGTAAATTAGAAGAAGGGTATTTGGAGGCATTTAGATGATTTAATTTACTTACCATCATAGAAGCCAAAATCTTAATTATCACAGGAAAATGCATTGAACTAGCTCAATTAACTGGAGAAAGACCATGATCCTAGAACGTTCACTTCATTTTAACCTTCAAAAATGTAAATTGTATTAGCTATTGGCCATACAAATTAATTACTTCAATTTCAGTGGCAGGGTTAAATGAATGACTTGCTTCCCAGCATCATTTTCATTTCACCAAGAATAGAGCAAACAGAAATCTAACAGAAATCAGTGCTAAATATGGTAAGTATATTTTCTGGCCTCAAAACAAAAAAGGCTTGAGCCAATAAAGGATATATTTGCTTTTTCTTAAGAGTCCAACTCTCCTGGAAAATGCAAGACAAATGGTTGCCATATTTTTAACTCTAGTATAACTTTTGTCTTATCAATGTTGGCTTAGATTATTTGGTGAAAGAAGATTGGAGACAGATTTGAGTGTGGGGAATGGTAAAGTATTGATTTTTAGGTACTTAATATTGATAGAATGGAATGGATTTAAGTGCCAAATACATGCAAGGCACTATTAAAAAGCTTGGGAATACAAAGATCAAATACAACTCAGTCACTGACCTAAAGACCTTACAATTGAATAAGAGGGGTACAACATGCACATTAATAAATATGACATAGGTGGCATCTGGGTGGCGCAGTGGACAAAGCACCGGCCCTGGATTCAGGAGGACCTGAGTTCAAATTCGGTCTCAGACACTTGACACTTACTAGCTGTATGACCCTAGGCAAGTCACTTAAACCTCATTGCCCCACAAAAAAATAAAAAAAAATAAATATGATATAGAAAGAATGTTATGGGAACTAAGGAGAAATGGAGGTAAAGAGTTCTAGGAAAATTTGAAGATGGAATAGACATTCTCAGCTTTGGATATTGGGGAAGCCTTTCTCAAGGTAGTGGGCCCTTACCTGGTTCTTGAAGGCATTAAGGAATTAACTCATCACTGCATTTTTCTGGCTTAGTGAAGACCATTTTATTACTTGTATACACAAAACGAGAACATGACCTTGGACATCCAAGCAAGACTTAGAGCTAAATTCTTCAGCACTGTAGTTTAGCTAGTCAGTTTATATTTTACAACTGGATTGAGGAAACCAAGAATAAATTGGGAGTGGTATTGAGCTGAAAACCTAATGGTGGTTAGTATAGATCAGAGACAGAGGTACAGCTAGGAGATGGTTGAAGGTATTGTTATTGGGGCACAAAAACCAAGTTGTGATTAGAACATTTCAGGAAGAAGTACTATAAGCAGATGCTTTTGATTTTCCTTCCTAAAGACAGAATTCTTTCCTATGAGAAAGGCTGACAGTAGGCCATCAATCCACAAGTCTTTGTAATAAGGTCAAATTCTTTAGAAGCAGTGTGACAATTAAAAATATGAGACATCATATCTGGGGAATTTAATCATTGTATTAATATAGCCATCAGGTTAGTAATAAAATGAGGTGTATGGCTGTCTCTCTAGGACCAAAGACCCCTTCCATGCAGTTGGGCATGGTTCATATACCTTTTCCACTGTAGGAGGTCCACCACACAGCAATCAAATCTAATTTGTTGGCATCATTTTGAGGTGGGTTAAATTAAAATGAAGTCAGGAATTCATGACTCAAGTAAAGATGACATCACTGAGAAATGTAGAGGCCCCCATCCAAGCTGCAGCAGTACAATGGATCCCACCTAGAACAGGTTCATACAGGCCAAATCTCATTAGTAAAGTCTTTCAGCTTATCTAGACAAAAGAATTATTTGTCCACCTAAGGCTCCTCTTGTTAGCTTCTGTTTGGGGTTGGGTTTGACCTAGGAGAGATTTGATGAAAACCTTGCCTTTGAGTGGGGGGAGAAAAGGCTTGAGAAAGAAAGGGAGATCGCCAGTTCCCCCAAGATATTGATTATTAATAAATATTTGTCACAACAGGAAAATAAGACTGATTTTGCACACTGATTCTACAAATGAAAAGAAGGATTTCAGTACAAAGAGATGAAGAGAGTTCATTGTGGGCATGGATGATAGCCTGTACAAATGCACAGAGGCCAGAGAGCACAGGATGAGATAACTGGTTCTTTTTGCCTGGAATGTAAATCATGTGAAATGAGGCTGGGAAAGGAGATATAAGAACACTGTGGGAATACTTAAATGCCAGAATAAGAAGTATACAATTATTCTAGAGATGTTAGAAAGCCACTGGAGATTTTTGAGTATGCTTATGACATGGTCAGACCTGTGCCTTTGGCATGTTATTTTTGGCAGTTCTGTGAAAAAGCACTGGAAGCTGGGATACCGGTAAGGAGATTAGTAGTAGCTATCCAGGTGAGAAACCAGATCAAAGATACAGATTGAAGTGAAACCCTTGGCTCTGCCAAGGCCTTGAGACTGAAGAAAAAGATTTTGACACCTAGAGGAATGAAAATGAGGGAGTTGATATAAGGTCTCAATATCAGCCAGCATCCATTTCTCCTCTTCCTTTTCTACTCCTATTATTTCACTTCCTCTATTCCTCTTCTATCTCTACACCCAACCTCCGGGCTTTGGCTTAATACTCAGAATATCTTTTGTTCCATTTTATTAGTATTTTACCAAGTACCTATAGTGTGTTCAGCACTATGCTAGACACTGTGAAATATATACCTGAAAGATCTGTGATGTCACATTCTGACAATAGATAAATGCTAGGCAGATATCTGTGGCACACAGTGATTAAGTAACATTCCCAGGTTCACACAGCTAGCAAGAATAAGTGGTAGAATTTGAACCCAACTCTTCCTGATTCCTAACCCAGAACTGTATTCATTATACCACACTGCCTCCATGTAGGGGATAGAAAGGATATACAATAAAGGAAAGGAAGCACCTTTTAAAGAACTGGGTGGAATTTCCTACCAAAAATCCTTAAAATTCACCCAAAGCTGTTGCCTACATGTGTTAACATTCATTTTTTTCCAGTTCGCTATTTATTTTGATATATTAGATTCTCTGCTGAATTGTGCCTTTCTTGAAGGCAGAGATTGCTTTGTTCATCTTTGTATTTCCTGTTGTTCCTTGCACATAGAAAGTGTTATGGAGGATAAAAAGACAAGACAGGACAGCGTCTGCTAATCAAGAAACTCACAGTCTAGTCTGGTGGGAGAAATGTTATACAAACAAATAAACGTATTAAAAGGCAAAATGTCAAAAGTGTTATAGAAGCCTCATACTCCTTTTCACCCTGTACTCCCAGATGTATCTTTAATAGTTTCTGGAACATTAAACATTAGTTTACTTTATATTTCAAGATATATATTAAAATACCCTTTTTCCAATGGCAAGCTAGAATATATCACCATGCTCCTATTTTATTTCTGTCTCAGGTAATAAAGATTTTAAGAAGCTTGTTTTTCAGAAATAGTGCTATAATTATGCAAAACTGATGTCTGTGGCACACAGTTATCAAGTAGCCTTCCCAGGTTCACACAACTAGTAAGAATAAGTGGTGGAATTTGAACCCAGATCTTCCTGACTCCCAGCCCAGAACTGTATTCATTATACCACACTGCCTCTATGTAGGGATAGAAAGCATGTGCAATAAAGGAAAGGAAGCACCTTGCCTTCCAAAAGATTATAATCTAACTGAGGGGAAAAAATGTATGCACACATAATGGCAATATTGTGTAATGGAAAAGATGCTAAACTTGGAGTTAGGAAAATTAGGTTTAAATCTCTGCCTTGAAATTTATGACCTATGTGACCATGGGAAAGTTACTTAACTTTTCTGGATGATGATGATGATGGTGGTTAGCATTTACATAGCACCTACTATGTGATGGGCACTGTGCTAAGCATTTTAGAAATAGCATCTCATTTGATCACCAAACCAAGATATGCTATTTTTATCCTCACTGAGGAAACTGAGGTAAACAGAGGCTACATGAGAATCCCAAATATACACACAGTAAGTGTTTGGGTAAAATACAATTTGGGATTAATGTTCCTGAAAAGTCACTACTCAGTACCTAGACCACCCCAGAAAGATTGAAAAGGGTTTTCTGCCTGGAATCAAAATTTATCCCTGAATGCAAAATTGGCTAAAGGCCTTGGGTGTTAAAGCACTTTAGATGGATTAAGAGATAATCTTTTTTTTTAACCTAGAATAGTTAATTGTGGTTGTTACCCTTAATAAATTTCCCTAAGAAAGACCTTAGCTTTTGTTCCACCCAATTTCCTAAAGGGAAAAAATATAGATATATTTTAGCCTAGAAAAAATAATACTTGTTAATATTTTTTACTTTACTAAAACTTAGGTTTTTTAAATATGGTTCCGGAATCTACCTTTTTTTGCTTCTCTATATTTATTAATTCTAGCACTTGAATTTTGTACCTGCTAATAAGTAGTAAAATACATTGCTTTAGTTGGTCTAAAATATGGATTTTTCTGTTTTGATAATATAAAAGCCACAAAACAAAAAGATTACAAGAACTATTTTAGATGTTATGATGCTATGCCAAGTGATATAAAAAGCTTGGGTCATTGCCTCTAGTTGCCTTTAACATATTGCAGATTAGTCAAGCCAAACCTCAGGCTTGAATGACCCACCATTCCTCACTTTCCTGCTTACACACATGCTTCCCAAGGAAGGTGGTGAAAATCACACAATTGTTCTGACTTGGTCCACTACAAATTTATGTTGTCCAACCACACCTGGGACCTCACTGCTTATAAGCAATCCTACCATACATTCTTTATCATCAACTCACTATCCTACTCTCCATAATAGTTTTTCCAAACCCTTTCATTCCTCTTCAAATCTCCTAAGGCTCCTCCTCCACCCACTCTCTCAGTTCAGATACTTACCTCATACTTCACAGATAAAAAATTGAGATCATTCACACTGAAGTCCCTCTTTCTTCTCCCTTCTTCCTCATTTCCTATCATTCAAGTGCCTTCTGCCATTTTTTCTTCCTTTAATTCTCCCTTGTCCCTCAAAGCCATAGCATTTTTGACCTTCAAGACAATTTTCATGACAGGAACTATCTGTGGAAGGAAGAGAAGAAGAAAGTATACATTTAGTAAGTACCTACTATGTACCAAACATTGCACTAAGCATTTTGAAAATATCTCATTAGATCTTTACAAAAAGCTTTGGAAGTCAGTTTTATTATTATCCTAATGAGATGATTACTCTCATTTTACAATTAAGGAAACTGAGGTAGCAAGTGCTTAAGTGACTTATCCAGAATGACATGGCCAGTAACTACCTGAGGCTAGATTTGAACATGTTTTCCTTACTCCATGCCCAGAGATTTATCTACTGAGCCACCTAGCTGCCTCTGGAAATTTAAAGGGCACATAGAAAAGGATGAGTGTGTGTTTATCTCTAGCTTCAGCAGGATATGCTAAACATGCAGGACATGTGGTATTGTTTCTTGTGACCTTTGTCACTCTAGTGTTTGTTTTTTTTTTTACCCTCTCCCAGGATTTAGACCTATTGATGTCTCTATTGGCTGTACTGGTTATAAACAAAAGATTGTGATATTTAAAAGAGAAGCAGAATATATAACCTATATCAAATTGCATGCTTTCTCAAGGAGGGGCAGGGGAAAGAGGAGAAAATTTGGAACTCAATTTTTCTTTAATGAATTTTAAGAGTTGTCTTTACATGTAAGTGAAAAAAATTAAAGCTGTTTAAAAGAGAAAAAAAAGAAAAGGATAGCAGATCAACCTACTTCTGCTATAGGATGGAAAGAGAGCCAGTATCTAGAAAATCATTCTCTTGGTAAAAGTGTCCAAAGACATTTACAGACAAGTAGTCTGGGCCCCCCTTGTCCTGGACAAATTTTAGCCAATTTTATTTTATTTCTCAAATTATTTTGGCACTTCTCTCCCCTACATCCAAGATTCTGTCCTAACTTTACCTGATCAGATCTATTGGTGCCCCAGTATCTCAACCTCCCTTCTCACTCTCCTACCCCAATGTGATAAAAAAATATCATTAGCATCTCAGATCTGAGAAAATCCCCATTGCTTGACAACTGGAGTCTGGGAGTGAGATATTGCAGTAGAGGGGATATTTGTTCCTGCCATAGCACCTAGAAATTCTGAGTTCCTTTTCCCCTAGAAATGCTGTTTTATACGAAAATTACATCCTATTAGTTCATTAGATGAGGGAAATTATGGGTTAAATAGGTTTTTATGGCATGGCCTCCTAACCCAACCACCAAGTTTTTCCTTGATGAGGTGGTTTGGCAAAGTGAAAGGAACAATGAGTTCTCATTCAGAAAACCCATGCCAAGTCTTGTGTCTGCTAATCTCTCTTCAAAAATATTATTTGAATTGTAAATGATAAGTAAACTAAGATTGTGAACAAACCTTGTTTAAAAAAAAATTACAGACTTCCTTTCTAGGATAACTTTGGCTGCTTGTGACTCATTTTACTTCTACATAATTTCCTTTTTTTTCTATCCTACAAGCACATAAGATGCCTCTAGGATTTTGGTTCAACTAGTTTGAATAAGGAAGAAAACCCATGATAATTTTGCTTAAATAAATTTGGCTTAAGAAAGCTTAATTCTGGTGATATCCTTGTTAGAAAGTAATATGATCCTTGTAGTATTTTTTTAGTAGCAAAATCTTTCAAATAGTGAACTCTAGATTTGATACCCCAAACAAGAATAACAAGAACATATAAAGAAAGCATGTAATGCTTTCAATTTACCTGAGCCATTGGAGCACAGTGGACAGAGTGTCAGGCCTGGAATAGGAAGACCTTAGTTCAAATGTGACCTCAGATATTTATTAACTATGTGACATAGGGCAAGTCACTTAACCCTTTTTGGCTCAGCTTTCTCATATGTAAAATTACCTGGAGAAGGAAATCCAAACCACTCCAGTATCTTTGCCAAGAAAACCCCAAATGGGATCATGCGGAATCAGACATGATTGAATAACAGCAGTAATTCATTTCAGATTCTCCCTTTATGAATTTTTATGATTGAGGTTAAAATGCTATTGTAATAGAAATTTCACTTACATGACATTTCTCTATATTTGTCTTTGTTTATTCTCTTTCTGTACAGCCTGGCTCTTTCTCTACCTTTTTTGATAATATAGTTTGGCCATTATCACAAAGTCAAGCAGCTATCTTTCTCCTTGGGGTTTTAAGGAAGGTGCTATGGGGCTGGTAGTTGTCTCTAATACCATTATTTAGAACTCTAATTGGTTGTGTTCTGACCAGTGCCTAGCCCTGAATTTCATTTAAAAGATATACCAAAGATAAAGCAAAATCCAAAGTAAATATCCTACCACCCAATATCTCAGGGGCATTCTCTTCTCTATACCAGATGTTTCTGGGTAAAGGAGCTCAAAGTTAAAAGTTTCTAAAGAGCATTGGTCCTACCAACTTTGCTTTCTTTTTTTCCCCACAGTTTAAAAAATTTCATATATATATATATACATATATATAAACATATACATATATATACACATACACACATACATACTTTAATAATAAACATATTTTATCCCACTCCCCTCCCTTCCCTCCAGTCTTACTGAGGTGGTAAGCAATTAGATGTGTATTATATATGTGCAATCATGTAAAATGTTAATGTATTTGTCATTTTCTGTAAGAATAATTGAATAAAAGTTAAAAATGAAAGGAAGTGAAAAATAGCATTCTTAATCTGTGTTCAATCAATATCAGTTCTTTCTTTGGAGGTGGATAGATAGTATGCTTCATCATTAGGCCTTTAGCATTGTCTTGGGTAATTGTATTGCTGAGAATAGTTAAGTAATTCACAATTCTTCATCAAACAATATTGCTGAAGGAGGGAGGAAAGGGGAGGGGAGGGAGAAGAATTTGGAACTCTAAATCTTATGAAAATGAATGTTGAAAACTCCCCTTACATGTAACTGGAAAAAATAAAATAAATGTTTGTTGCACTGAAAAAAAATAAACAAAACCCCACAATATTGCTGTCTCTGCACACAGTGTTCTTTTGGTTCTGCTCACTTCACTATACATCAGTTCATACAAATCTTTCCAGGCTTTTCTGAAATCATCCTGCTTGTCATTTCTTATATAACAATGCTATTCCATCACCATCATATACCATAGCTTGTTTGGCCATTCCCCAGTTGATGGGCATTCCTTTGATTTCCAATTCTTAGCCACCACAAAAAGAGCTGCTATAAATATTTTTTGTACAAATAGGTCTTTTTTTCTTTTTTTGTGGATGTCTTTGGGATATAAACCTAGAAGTGGTATTGCTGGATCAAAGGGTATACACAGTTCTATAGCCCAGTGGGCATAGTTCCAAATTGCTCTCCAGAATTTTTGGATTTTTCACAACTCTACCCATGGTGGATTAGTGTCCAGTTTTCCTACATCCCCTACAACGTCCAATATTTTCCTTTTTGTTTTATTTTTCACTCTGATAAGCATGAGGTCCAACTTCACTTTCAAATGTGGCATCCCTACTAGGTAAGTCTTTGCCCTGTATATTATTGGACTAGGTCTAGAATGCCATTTCCAAAGGTCATGCCTGAGGGCATCAGTAATAAAATAACTGCAAAATCTAATATGGCCTCAGACTTCTAACTTCCCTGATTTTTCAAAATTTACAAGTCCAGGGTCTCCAATCATTTTACCTAAAATGGAAAAGGCCAAACAGAGGCAAAGGACCAAGGCTTGTTTCATGGGGTGGCATGTCAACCTCAGAGGGGACAAGACATCAATGGTTATCTCTTATCACACACCATCAGCAAGGACATCACACCAGAAGAAAGCAAATAGAGGATGGATGAGGCTAATTAAGACATTTTAAAGGTGCCAGCTTTTCTAGCTATTTTCTTGTTTTTATTGCTGTTGTTTTTCAGTCATGTCTGTCTCTATGTGACCCTGTGGATTTTTGTACAAGGGATTTTGCTGGCAAAGACAATGGAGTGGTTTGCCATTTCCTTCCCCAGTGTATCTCCATTTTACACATGAAGAAATAGGACAAATAGGCTATATTTAATCTTCCTGATTCCAAGCATGGTGCCCTATCCACTGCACCACCTAGCTTCCCCAAATTCTAGCTGGAGAGATTGTCATTCAGAACATGGTTAGCAGACTTCATGCAATCAGTTACAGAGTGTCTGCCTATTCCAATATTTCTCCAGGCCACTTTTTTACATATCATCTTGGCTCTCCCAGAAGCAGCTCCCCCAGCTTCTTTCCAAGTAGGAAATCTTATTAGCTGACTAGTAGTTTCTTGTTATACATTTCAATATTACGCCAATGCTCTCCCAATATATGTCACCACGACTGTCCCAGAAATAGGTTTTGCTGCCTTTTCCATGTTGGAGCAGATTTTCAGAAGAATTATACACATGCCGGTCCCATAACTCTGACACTGCTTAGTGGCCAATCTGTAAACATGGACAGCCCTTTTTCTAGGGATGCCTATTGTTGTTTTTCCTTCATTTCCAAAGTGGACCATGACATCAGGGTGGTGTCATGATTTGCATTTAAGTGAGAGAGGGCTGTGCAAGGTCACCAACTTCACTCTGTCCTGCTGAATCATCTGGGTCAGTGGCAAGATATAGATCAGGATGATTAGAGATGGCAGTGGATGTTTTAAGGCAATTGGAGTTGTGACTTGCCCAGGTCACACAGTTAGTAAATGTCTGAGGTGGGATTTGGACTCAGGAGCTCCTGACTCCAGGATCACTGCTCTATTCACTATGCCACCTAGCTGTCCCCCAGGGATACTTATTGTGAAAATGGGAAAGTGGAAGTTTTCTCAGGTGACAGAAGCCAAAGCTCGTAAAACAGTAATATGAGCCTTGATCTTACTCTGATTCTGGCTGTTTCTCCAATACACCAGAAAGGAAGGTAGTTTTGTCATTATCAGCATTGACAGGTCCACAAGTCTCAAGAACTCATAAAAATGCTATTCCAGCCCTCTCATTTTACAGATGAGAAAACTAAGGCCCAGGTCAGTTTAAGGACTTCCTCTAGGCCATGAATACAGGAAGACCAGGAACAAATCCTTGGTCTCTGGAGCCAGTGTTGTTTTCTTCTGTTCTTCTTTACATCCTTTGCAGGGAATTCTGGTTTTCTCTGTTGTGATATTATTTTCCTAGGAATGGGACAAGAAACTGTGATGATTTGCATAAGTAAATTGAATGAGATTATATCTTTCCCCGTAGGAAAGGAATATCACTTTCCCCAAAATTTATTTTTACAAATGTGTCAACTCTTGATCTCTAAAATTTCTGTTAACCATTGGGTTCATGATTTCTGTGAGGCAATGCCAGAAATGTTTGTACCTAAGGCTTTCTCGCTGGTAATAGAACTTAGCTTTATGGGAATAATAATAGTTAACAATTATATAGCACTTACTTTGTGCCAGATAGTGTGCTAAGTGCTTTACAATTATCATCTCATTTGATTCTCACAACGAACTTCCAAGGTAGATGCTATTATTATCACAATTTTACAGGTGAGGAAGCTAAGGCAAACAGAGGTGAAGTAACTTGCCCAGAGTCATGCAGTTAGTAATGTCTGAGGCTAAATTTGAATTCAGGTGTTCCCGATTCCTGTCCTGGAACTCAATATACTATACCACCTAACTGGGAAAATTCTACATCAAATAATGTCTACTTTACTGTAGAGTTTCTTGAGAAGCAAACTGTTATGCCCAACAAAGTAGACAATAAAGAAGTAGGGGTTTGGGGGGAGTCCCCTGAGTAGCTATAATAGATGCCATTCAATTCAATTCAATTTAATAAGCATGAGATAAGCCAGTACTATGTGCATGTCACTGTGTTAGGTGTTAAGAGGTACAAAGACAGTCCTGCTTTTCCATAGGGAAAAGAGCATTGACTCTGGAGTCACAGGACCAGTGTTCACATCCTGGCTCTGGTGTTTATATATGACCTTGAGCAAGGTACTTATCTCCCTGAACTTCAATGTCCTCATCTGTAAAATGAAGGGCTTGGACTAAATCATGTCTGAGGTTCATTCCATTACAGATCTCAGTTTCATTCTATTCAGTGCAGAAAGTTGCTAGAGACCCCAACAACATCAAGTCACAACATGCCACATCCTGATAGCAAAAGAGGAAACTTGAGAAATCTAAAAAGAATTAGATGGAGCCATTTAGTGGAAAAACAATTAGCCTTAAACATTTCCCCAGTCCCTAAAGACATCACTACATTAGAGGACAGTGCAATAATGGATTGTTCTAATGATTACCCTGAGTCATCAAGAAAAGTTAAATTTCATTTAAATTCTATTTACCAAAACAGAGAAGTGTGCAATCATTTTTGGAAGGACTTAGGGATGTTAAGATGGAAAGTCTGTCTCAGCAGACACTGTTATCTGCTACTGAGGAATACAAAGTTTAAGATAAATTAGTTTCTGAGATTAATGAAGAGTCATAGATACAGAGTTTCTGGATAATTAATAATCAATTTATTAATTAGGGTAGCTGATAATCAGTAAATTGATGGTCAGTGGTTACTCACAGTAACCAAAGACAAAACCATGGAGTTCCCTGAATGCTTAAATACCTTTAGAAAAGGAGGTACCCCTGACAGGTGAAAGTTAACAATTAATGAGAGGGTGGAGATATTAATGAGGAGGTGGACTAAAAGTCTTCATCTCCTCATGCTGAGGACATGACTTGATTATGAGACAGCAACCTCCAGTGATCTGGACAAAGGAATCCATCTCTACCCAGATCACCCTGGTTGATTTTCTCATCCATGAACTGAGTTCCCCCAGACCCTAGCTTCTTAAACTTTGGTCTTCTAGCTGAGTGGTGTCCCACCCAAGATCCCAGCCCATGTATCCAGAGGATTTGGCCAATCTCGTCTATAAGCAATGTTCTTCAAGGACTGGCTGAATGACCTGCAGGGCATGGTCCCTGAATGAGGAAATAGAAAGGCAAAATTTCAATCCTAACTTAAGAATCAGTTTTTAATATAATAGAAAAATAATCGTTTCTCTCATTACAAAAGTCGGGAGAACACACAATCTCTGATGAGGAAGAGAAAGAAGCCTTCAAAAAATATATAGAAGTTAAAATTATAGAACTGGATGCAGCCTGGGCAAATGTGTCCATAGCAGATTCCCTGAGACTGAAAAAAGCCACTATGGGAATAATATCATAAATGTTATTATGGAATTAATGTTATAACCATTAAAAATGAGAACATTTTTTTCAGAGCAAAGTAAACACAATCTGTTTTAAAATGAGCACTTTTTCAATTTATTATTAATTTATTAAATTTTCAATTTAATAATATCAAAGTGTTTTTTTTCTTCAATTAAAAGGAGGGATAGAGTCTGCCTCTATGCATTTTATACTTTCTTATCAAGTATACCCCCTGAGGATTACATAATTCATTCTTGTGTAAATGCTATAGTGATGAGGCCTATAAACAGATAGGTCAGGGGGCTTTTCAGTCATTTTTTTCTCTTAAAAATTTTGTGATTTTTTTTCCTTCTCTTTTGGAATTTTGCTATTTTTTAACATAGTGAAAATTGACCCTTAATTACCTCCAATATTATCTTGCCTCTGTAAATTACTTATGTATATATTTAGTCAGGTCCAGTCTCTTCTCATTCTCTCTCTTTTTTTTAGTGTCATTTCCATTTCCTTGTGCAACATACTATAAAATTGGTGCATTAGAAACTAAAGGTACTATATTCATTGTCATCATAGGTGGGTGGAAAATTGAAGACCTATCTCATTTCACTTCTACATGTTCTTCCACTTCATTTGCAAATGCTTCAAGATAATCTGGCTTAGCTGGGCCTCATGACAAACATTCTATAAACCTGTTTTCCTCTCTACTGCTTTTTACTATTTTCTGAGAAGCTGCTATGTCAATCTTCCATTATCCTTCACCAGAATGTTTTGTGAATGATCTTGAATTCTAAACTTGTATTACATTTGACTGCCACTCACCAATTGGCAAGGTGTGTGTGTGTGTGTGTGTGTGTGTGTGTGTGTGTGTGTGTGTGTGTCTTGATATGGAGGTTTATTGGCTCTTTGGAATTTTTTGTTGAAGGAATTGTTTGTATCTATTAAATTTCACCAAGAAATGGTGATAATCAGCCAATGTCTTTTCTTTTTATTCAACTACAATTTTTCAGAGTCAATAGTTTGTTTAATCGGTCACATAGAAAACACTGCATATATAAGTAATGCCTTTTTCTCATCTCAATTCTTCTAATTTGGTAGTCATTTTTATATTTGTCTTTACCAAATAAGTTCACTACACATAAAAACTGATTCTAGGGGCAGCTAGATGGTGCAGTGGATAGAGCACCGGCCCTGGATTCAGGAGGACCTGAGTTCAAATCTGACCTCAGACACTTAACACTTACTAGCTGTATGACCCTGGGCAAGTCACTTAACCCCAATTGCCCCATAAAAAAAAAAGAAAAGAAAAACTGATTCTAAGATAATTCCTACAAGTGTAAACAATTATCTTCTATGTGACAATATAGACAAGTACATTTTTATATTGTTCATTAAGTGCTTGTTGTCACGAACATTTTATAACTCTCTATAGACATGAAGGTTTCAAATGAAATATGATTCTCCATTAGCCTCTTTCACGTCTAAATCTGGAATCACATTTTCCAGTATTTTTTTAGTTTATTCCTCTATGCACATCATCAGTTGAGGTCATTCAATATCAAGGTAAATGTTGACTTGATTTAGGGAATTTTGTAAAGGTCTTCTTAGAGTTTTTCTTCATCTTCTAGAACAGATGATGGTGAATAAAATGCAACTCTAGTCTTCATTGTCCCCTTATGTATGCTTATCATGAAAATTGAAAGATGAGCTGACCAAAGATCCTATTCAGTGATATTTCTTGTTATCACAGGATACATAAGGAAATTAATCTCCTAATTAATTTCTTTGAAGAAACATATGAGTTGCCTTTCCTATTATATATACTGGTTCTATATAGAGAGTGTTTCATTATGGATGTGGTTCAATAACTTTAACATATCAACTTCAATATTGAATGAGGATCTAATAATTACTGTACCAAATGTTAATGTCTGAAGATTGCCTTAAGTTTATGTGAATTGTGGCATCCCCAACCATTCTATCACTACCACTTTGGATCTGGGATGGTGATGCAGAAGACCTTGGAAAGCCATTTAGAATTCTTATTCTGTCTAAATGGGAAAAGAATTCATCATTATGTGACCAACCTACTACTGCTGAGTCTCTTTATGTTTATGTAAGTTGATCTTTGGGCAGAATCAAAACATAAATATGGACATGGATATGGGTATGGGTATATGTGTGGGTCTGGGTATGAGTATATGTATGGGAATGGGTATGGATATGGAGAGAGAGAGAAACAGAGAGAGAGGGAGAGAGAGAGACAGGGAGAGACAGAGAAACTATCATTAAGACTAAATCTAAAGCCTTTTTTTTGTTTGAGTTTGGTAGAACCAGACAGCTTGCATTCCCCCATCATAGCCCTAGAGAATGAACCCAGGTCCATTTCTATATTACTAAAACAGAGAAATACTTTTAAAAATGCATTTATTTAGAATTTAATTTTCTCAAATCACATGTAAATAAATGTTTTGACATCATTTCTTTTAAAACTTTGTGTTACAAATTCTCTTCCTCCCTCTTTTCCCCCAAGAACTCAAGCAATTCAATACAAGCTATACATGAGTAGTCATGCAAAACATTTCGACATTAGCCAGGTCATGAAAGAAAACAGACAAAAACAAAATTTCAGATAAAGGAACTAAAAAAAAAAAAAGGTATGTTTCAATCTATTCAGGCACCATCAGTTCTCTCTCTGTAGATGGACTGTATTTTTCATAAGACCTTCAGAGTTGTACTGGATCATTGCATTATTGAAAATAACCAAGTCATTCACAGCAGATCATCTTGCAGTATTGTTGCTATTTTTCATACATTACATTTCATGTTGCATCAGCTCATGCAGTTCTTTCCAGGTTTTTCCGAAAGCCTCCTGCTCATAAGAGAAATACTTTTGAGAGTGGGATGTTTACTCACTAAATATAAACATGGATAATTGATTTGCTTGCTCTAAGTATTCGTTCTCTAATTTGAAACACTGAATATTTAACACATATTATAAAAGATGAAAAAAATCTACATTATGATTGTAATCTTTTCTTAAATTATTTTGCTAGTGTACAAAAATTAATTATTAGTAACTGTATCTAACCTGGAAAAATTATATATAATTGGATTTATGAAAAATTATGATTATATGAAAAATGATAAATTTAGAAAAATTATAATTGGGCCATAAATCCTGCCGCAGTCGCCATTCAAATGTTGAAATATTTTTAAATGACTAGCCTAAATTTGGGGGGACTAAAGCTGACTGGGGTACTAATTCTGGGACTTGTGACTATTTGGCTATCTGACTACATTAATTTAATGTGGGCTGTTTATAAAGTTCCACCACACTGCTCCCAAACTGATAGACTAAAGATTAAGAAGCCTCTTAACTAAATAATCAAAGCAGAGTTTATTTATGAGATACTGTTTAAAATTAAAAATACAGGGAAATAAAGTACAACCTGACTGCTTTCCTGCGGTTTCTTTCCACTGGTCTCTTTCCCACCTGCTGCTCTTTGAAATTCTTGAATACAACAAGGGCCTTAGATGCCTCCGGCCACTTTCCCTGGTCAGCTATTCTAACTCCTCTTAATCTTCACTTTCTCCAACCTGTACCCTGTGCTGACCTGCTTCTGTGCTCTCTGCTGCCTCCTGGTCAGTCTGTTTTCGGCTCCATCCTTGTCCACACTCCCCTCTAGTCACCCTCTAGTCCCTCTCTCTAGTCCATCCTCGAGTCTTCTAGTCCGTCTCCCACGCCTATCTCACTCCCAGGTCTATATATACCTTTTCTTCTCTCCACTCAAATCTCGGGGCTTCCTTCGCCCCCACAGACCAAGCTAATCCGTCAACCAGAGCTGCAGCTGGTGGGGGCGGGGGTGCTCTCAAGCCTCATGCCTCAGCACAGGCTATCCTTCAGATAGCTCCGCTCAGGTCGGAGGGACCTGGGGGCTTTTTTTTCCCCCCCAGCTGTCTGACCTGGCGTCTTGTATAGCCCACAGGGCTTTTTCTCCTCAGCTGAAGCTGAGGAGGAGGGGGAGAGACCCTGAGGGCGTAAGGCTTTCTAATCTCAGCCTAAAGGTAGGGTCCTCAAATCAAAATAAATTTCCATACTAGTATGAAAAATAATATGCAAAATACCAATTATTTTTATCAAGGTATGGAACTTCGGGTGTAGAAACTACCTCCACTCAACAGATTGCCACCTGTTTAAGTGGAAGTGACTTGCCCAGAGCCATACAAATAAAATAAATAAATAGTAACAAATGAAACAAATAAATAGTAACTACCAGAAGTGGAATTGAAATCAATATCATTTTGGCTTCAAGCTAGTCTATCCACTGTGAATCACTGGCTTTCAAGTCAGGCATAATAATTATAAATGGAAATTATCTCTACTCACCACAACATTATGTTGTATTTTGAATGCGTTTACTATTTCAATAATATTTTTGTAAAAGATATGAATTATTCTCTATCCTTAAATACAATAGAAAAATTATACACCTTTTCAAAATTATACATTCAATGAATCACATGTCAAAATATTGTTCAAACAACTTAGAAATTATTTCCTAAAATAGTCATCAGCGACCTAAACTGTTGTCTAAATAACGTTGCTAACTGCCGCTTTACTAATATACAAACCAAAAAAATAATAAATAAGTCAGTAATTTATTAGCAGAAAACTAACAGAGAATAGGGACATTTCATATTACAAAAGCACATTTCACATATATGAAATAGTGTATAAGTGTATGTATTAGTGAGGCATTATACCTGAATTTCAATTCTATTTTTCAAAATGCATCAACATTTGTTTCTGATATTTTATCAGTCCTTTATAGAGTTGTAAGTCTAATTTCAAACACAGCTGACAACTCAAGAATAAGCCAAAAAATAATAATAAAAATGAGACCCCTGAACTGACAAAATAGATTTCACCAAGTCCACACAGCAGAATCTTGCTATAAACCTTGACAACATCAAGAAGGGAAATGTGACAGCCTGATAGGAGGAAAGAAAATCTTAAGCAGTGACTCCTCTATAATAATTTCCATCCAAATAATCCTACCTTTAGTCAAACTGAATAAGGTTTTAGCATTCAGAAAAATAAAAATTTAAAAAAAGCAAATAAATCTCAAGTCCTCCTTTAAATTGATTAATTGTGTGCTTTAATCACTGGAGGTTTTTATTCTTAATTTTATTAGTGTTCTTTAAGTGGAGTATTTTCAAATTCACTTCAAAGCAAATAAATCATCTGTTCTTAAGATGTCACATCAGCTATCTCTGTGTACTATCTTTCTCATACAATTCTTTCCTCCCTTCTCCATTTGCAAGATATTAGTCTTTTGGCACAAAACAACATTACATTTGTGGACAGATTTCAAATTTCATCATTTTTTCCTTGATCTGTGAATACTGAGGTCAAGAAAAGAGGATGAGGTTATTATGAGACAATAGAAGTTGATTTGGAATCCATTTTTTTTTTGTCCTAGCAAATACTCTGATCCACACTTCTGAATTCAACAAGCCTATATTGTACCTTCCATGCAAACCCCTCCACTAGGTGGTGGAAAAGATGTAAAGATTGGCTACAACAGGGTTCCTGACCTCATGGACCTTTCAGTCTAATGGGGAAATAGAACTGCTTTACAAATATCTATTATATAAACTTCCTATAAATAGATTTACAGTATATGTATAAAAGAGATAAGTAGAATTGAATATGAGATTTAGTGAACAAATTCATTAGGTAGAGATGAGTGATGACATACCAAGAATAGGAAGTAGCATAGACCAAAGATTGGGGTGACTATAGAATATAGAAAGCATGGAGTAGTAATCTACATGTATTTATTATCTGCCTCAACACTGTTAGAGGCACTGGGGAATATAAAACAGAAACTAAATAGTTCTTGTCCTTAAGTTTCTATTCTATCATAGAAGGCAACATGTACACATAGAAGTATATACAACATAAATATAAGGTAGTTTTTTGGGGAGTGGGATGTTTAATTGTATTTGTGAGGAAGCTACTAGCAGGTCAAGGGATCAAGGTTTCCTCTAGAACTTTTGAACTATTAAGTCTAGAGGCTACCCTCCCTAGACCTAAAACAGAAAAACAAATGCAAAGGCTGGGGACCAAGGTCCATTTCTCAGAATCACATGGCCTCAGGGGGAAGAAGACCCAAGACCTGGAGCATGATCTTTCACTGCATTTATGACCAAAAGAATCATCAAAAGTATGGTATAGAGATTGAGCTAAACTTTGAAGGAAACTAAGGATTCTAAGAGACAACATTCATGAAAGTTCTTCTCTGGGCCTTTGCTCAAGGCCTTTCCAACTTGTTGATAGCCTTCAGTAGTCCACTTCCATAACACTCTGAGTAATCAATGTAGGACTCTTCAGTGAAGAATAGGATAACAATGAAATGAAAATGTCTATTTCATGTTTCCTCCCATAAACCACTATAAAATGTGAGAAAGTGAGTTGAGTTGCTAAAAGGGCATTGGGTCCCCTTCCTCATAAAGTCCTATGGAGTTTCTACAAGTGCTATAGTATCATTTTGTGGTTTAAATTTCTAGATAAGTTAAAGATACTTTTATTTTTATTGAAAAAGTAAATGTTCATCATCAGCTCTATACTGTATGAATAATTCACTGGCTTTCCTATTCAAGTAAGATGTTGCCCAAAAGATCTTCTTCTAGAAGACTTATTGTCTAAATGTTCAAATTCAGAAATTCTGAAACTTGGAAATCTCAAACTCCAGATTATTTGCCAAGGAACCACGGAGATTAGAAAAGTTCATTGCCAGAATTTCGTTTCTCAGGATTTGTGAAGTTACATATATACTACGGTCCTGGGCATCTATATTTCCTATAAATCACTATTAAGAGGGCAGTTAGGTGGCACAGTGAATAGAGCAATCAGCCCTGGAGTCAGGAGGACCTGAGTTCAAATCCAGCCTCAGACACTTACCAGCTGTGTTGCCCTGTGCAAGTCACTTAACTACAATTGCCTCCAAAAAAATAAAAAAATAAATAAATCACCATTGAGAGTTCTGGGAATGAAAGCAAGGTAGATGTCCAAGTTTCCCTGCTCCAGCTTCAATTCTCAGTTGTTGATCACTTGGGAACCAATCCCAATTACTAGAAACTAATCAGAATAGTTCTTTGTGTCTATCCAAGAAGGTGGTATATGACAACTTCCATGTGAAGTGGGATCATGCGCTATAATTTCCTCAAGATAATTGATGACAATAATGCATGATCAACCCCCTTTTCATTTAAATATTAGAATGAACATTTCCCTTAGAAAAGCTTACTCTGGTGAATTGATTATTATTAGTGTTATTATTAGACAGTTTATTGTACTGATTAAAGGGAAATGCATTAACCGAAGGATAGGGCTTAGAATAAAGAGCAATCTTTTGTAACCTTAGCATAGGGCATCCTTATCTAAATAACCTAAATTATGGAGAATATATTACTTTTGTTACAGAAATAAGAGGATACCCTTTGAAAACTAATCTTATAATGATGTGATTCTGTTCTTTTCTTCATGAATCACTGACCTTGGAACCTATATTTGATCACTTTAATATTTGCATCGACAACTAAAAATTATTTTTAGGATGTAACTTTGCCAAGAATTTGAATTCAATACCCCTACAATAAATCTGTTGACCAAATGTCTCCACAACCAAACTTGAATAAGAAGCACATAAGGCCCAATTTTCTTTCTGTATCTGAAAATGTTACTCCAGTGTATTGAGCTATATCCCTATATAGTATTCCTGAAGAGCTGGGAATTTAGCTCAGATGTGAAGGAAGTAAGGTAGCTGGGAGGTGGAGATGATTCGGGTGAAAATTCCAGGAGCATCAGGAGATAAAATGTCCTGTTCTAAGAAGAAGCAAGGAGGCCAATGTCACTGGATTGTTGAGTTCATATAGGGGAGTAAGATGTAAAAAGACTAGAAAGTTTGTTGAGGCCAAAGTGTCAAGTGTTTAATGTGCATCTGAATATTTTTATTCACTGGAGTTTATTGAATTGAGAGTCAGGAAGGAATATGATCAGACTTGCCCAACAGGAAGATTAGTTTGAGAGCTGACTGGGGGATGAATTGGAATAGGGAGAGATGTGAGACAAAGTCAAAATCTTAAGCCAGGTCCTCTCCCTCCAAATCCAGCACCCTCTCCACCAGATCATGCTGCATCTCATGAAGTGATGTGTACAAGGTCATGTAGATAATCAACAGAGTCAGGATTCAAACTCAGATTCTCAGATTTTAAGTACAATCCTTTTTCCAACATAATACAACTATGCTTCATGCAGTTTAACAAATACTGGTTGAAAAATAATAATACAAATATACTGTCAGATGAAAATAAATTTCTGTATATGTCTCTTTCTAATATTTATTATTAGAGAAATATAAATGATGACTGTCTTCCGGGTGTTGTTTGTAATCCATTTGAGAAGATAGGGTTACATACTTGTAAAACACATATACCACCACATATATTAATATTTTTTTCTTAAAGTAAACACATAGAATTATTCATCTGGAGCTAAAATGGATCTCAAAACCCACATAATCCATCTCTCTCTTTTTCCATTGTGTTGTAGTGAATAGCGATCTGGACTTAGAGCTGAAGAGAGCCGAGTAAGAATCCATGCTCACAAACTTACTAGCTATGTGACCAAGTGTACAAAATAGCTAACTTCCCTCAGCTGCAATCTAATCATCTGTACTGACAGCATCTACCTTACAAAATTAGCATGAGAATCACATGAAATAATAAATTTAATTCTTTGAAAAACCTCAAAGTACTAAATACTAGTTATTATCGGAGATGAAGAAACTGAGGCACAGGGAAGCTAAGTGACTTGACTAAAGCCACACTGATGATGATTATGATGATGACCACGACGACGATGACAAATGTGCCTAATAGGCACAGGTGACAAGATTTGAACCTGTTTTCGGACTCCATTAAAAAAAAAGTGCCCATTCTCAGTGTCCTGGCCACCTATATAATCTCAGGAGTTGTCAGAATCATCTAATTCCCAATACATTTAAGTAAAAGAAAATAAAGGGATTAAACAACTTCCCAGAACTGGGAACCTCAGATTTGAAAGGGACTTCAGAAGTGATCTAATCTGAGACAAGAAGCCTTTCTACAATTTTCTTCATAAATAAAGGTCTGCTGCCTTTCTCTTTTTTTTTTTTTTAAGGATAATTATCCTTGAACTCTATTATTATAGTCTTTATTGTTTTGGTTGGGCAATGAGGGTTAAGTGACTTGCCCAGGATCACACAGCTAGTAAGTGTCAAGTGTCTGAGGCCAGATTTGAACTCAGGTACTCCTGAATCCAGGGCCGGTGCTTTATCCACTGCGCCACCTAGCTGCCCCCTGCCTTTCTCTTAAGATGTAAAATACCAAATAGGCCCCTCCTTTCTCTCTATTTCCGCTCCTTTTTCTGACCTAAACCGCTAAACTGAAGCTAGAATCAAAGGAAAATATGACAGCAACAAAGCCAGGGTGAGTCTAAGGACCATTAGGGAAAAAGCAAAGTGCTTGTGCTGATTACAGGTTAGTAAATATGCTCAAGGAATTCCAGTACACTAGAAATCTTCCAAAGAAAATCAGGGGGCATCATAAGAAGCTGACACTGCTAGATGGCATCAGTAAAATTACTGCATTGGACAATAAGAGGTGTTGTTTGGGCATGTGACCTACAAAACTCCCCAATGCTGTAAGAACAATATGAAACTCTAACTGGGAAATGTGTAACAAAATAAATAAATATGCAATACAACACATATAATGTTAATTTGTGGTTTTCTAAGTCAATCTTCAGCCTGCTAGGACCCATTTCTATTTGAATTTGATATCACTGGATTATATGGTCTCCTAAGGATCCCCCTCCACCTCTAAATCCTACAAATATGACTAGTTTGGGGGTTTGATTTCTTATGAGTTTCAACTTCTGTGCTAACACAGATAGACATACAAGAAGGGGGAAAGAGGGACAGAAGAAGAGAGACCAATAAAGAGGGAAGTAGATATGCGCATACATAAATGTGCATATATGTGTCTGTATATGTATCTATATATGTTCACTGATGACCAATATGTACTCCTATGTGGGCCATTGCATTCATGCCACAATAATGTACACAAAATTTGTACAGATCTATCCACACTCTTTCCTAGTCTTCTTTGTGATCAATGGTAAGCATTAGGCTGGCATTTGATTAAAATTAAGTCCTCACCTTATAACCATAGACCTTTCCTCAGTATCTTTATCTGTATGTGAGGATAACAATATTTCTTGATGTGCCTCAGGGGGATGTTGTGCAGAAATATCTTGCAAACCTTAAAGCACTCTATAAGCTGATGAACACGAGAGGTAGTGTCCTATACTAGATAGAGTGCTGGAGTGGAGTCAAAAAAGCCTGGTTTCAAATTTAATACTGAAGAGGGAGCACTGCATTTGGAGGAAGATGACCTGGGTTGAAATCCTGACTATTCCACTTACTACCTATAAGATTCTGGGTGAATTGTTTAGCCTCTCAAGTCCTCAGTTTCATCCTTTATAAAATGAGAGAGATGAACCTAAATGGGCCTATAAGGACCCATATTTCTCTAAATCTATGATGATATTATCCCATCTAAAATACCTATTGTTTCCATAATCTTAGAAAAATCATTTAACCTCTCTGAGTTTAAATTTCTCCCTAAAATGAAAGGGTTGGGGCAGCTAGGTGGTATAGTGGATAAAGCTTTGACCCTGGATTCAGGAGGACCTGAGTTCAAATTTGGCCTCAGACACTTGACACTTACTAGCTGTGTGACCCTGGACAAGTCACTTAACTATCATTGCCCCACAAAAAATAAAATAAAATACATACATACATACATACATACATACATATATGCATAAAATGAAAGGGTTGAACTCTTCCAGCTCTTAATCTATGATGATGTATGGTAATGATGAGGATAAAAATGTAATTGGGTTTGTTGATACCACATTGGATTTTCAAAGTGTTCCACATGACTATATTGGTTAAAAATTTAAAAGATACTTTGGGAAGTAATGCATTCTGAATGATTTTCTTTTGGGTCTCTCCTCTCCTCCCTCCTTTCTTCCCACAGGGAGAAGCTCATACTAAATCCAATTACATTCATGTCACTGAATCATATAACCTGAATCTTATCTATCATTCTCAACTCATTGCCTCAGTGTCATAGATAAATGGTGCACATAAGAATTAAATCCATGAGCTTTCAAGACCTTAGTTTTATTAGCCTACCTCCTTCACAGGTCATTATAAGTAAAGTGCTATGTAAACTGCAAAATGCTATATAAATGTGACCATTTATTATTTTCATTATCAGCATCCTGCTATAACCAACTGAGCCTATCAGTCACATTCTTTCATTCATTCAACAAACATTTCTATATTACCTTCTACTAAACCCTTGTGATGGGAGGGGAGGTGGTACAATTACAAAATGTATGAGTGCCTTCACTTAAGGACTTCAAAATCTAGGAAGGAATATTAAATATATAGACACATGCTACTGATTGTGTGACTTTAGGTGTTATTTTTCAATGGGCCTTACTTTCTTCAACTGTAGAACTATTATTACTAAAACTTCTAATATTGAACAAGACTTATTGATCAAAGAAGATTATGCAAGGAAACAACAGAAACTGTATGATATATTAAAGATTGCAAAATTGAGCAGAACTAAACAACTAATTAGATACTTTCTCATGGTCAGAATTATACATCAAAAGTTATCTTCCATGTACTAACAGATGATGAAGTCCCATACCACAAGAAAAGATTTCACTATATCCTAGAAAATTTTCAGACTAAACTATGGCTCATAAAATTTCAGTCATAACAGTGGAAAAAATATTTTCATGGCAATCACCATACAAAATATCCATAATTTCTACATTAGTTGGAATAAAATGCTTACAAAATGCATCACTACATCAAAATGTTTTTTTTTATTGCTTAAAAACTTATAAGGCATAATTCCTAGTTACTTTACATAATAGTTTAATTAATTCTTTGATCCATCAACAGTGCATCAATATTTTTATTTTCCTACAACCCCACCAACATTTGTCATTCTCTATGTCTGTGTCTCTGTTTCTCCCTCTGTCTCTCTTTGTCTCTCTCTCTCTGACTGTCTCTCTGTCTCCCTCTGTGTCTCTGTCTTTCTCTGTCTCTCTGTCTTTCTGTCTCTTTTTTTGTGGGGCAGTGGGGGTTAAGTGACTTACCCAGGGTCACACAGCTTGATAGTGTCATGTGTCTGAGTCTAGATCTGAACTCAGGTCCTCCTGAATCCAGGTCCGCTGCTGTATCTACTGTGCCACCTAGCTGTAACCCTGCCTCTGTCTGTCTCTGTCTCTCTCTCTCCCTCCCTCCCTTCCTCCATCCATCCCTCCCTCTCTCATCTGCTCTGACACACTGGTGGATGTGAGGTGGAACCTCAAAGTGGCTATAATGTCAATTTCTCAAATTATAAGTGATTCAGAGTATTTCTTAACATGGTTGTGCATAGATTAGATTTCTTCCTTTGAGAAATACACATTCATGTCCTTAGACAATTTATTGACTGGGGAATGGCTTTTCTATTTATAAATTTGAATCAGTACCTTATACATTTTTCAAATGAGAATTTTATCGGAGATATTTGCTGTGAAGACTTCCCCCAGTTGACTGTTTCTCTTCTAAGGTTAGCTGTATGGATTTCTTTGTGCAAAAACTTCTAAATTTTATGTAATCAAAATTTTCCATTTTATACTCCATGTTCTTCTCTGTTCCTTGTTTGGTCATGAAGTCTTCCTTTATTCATTAATCTAAGGTATCATTTCTACTCTGTTCCTCTAATTTGTTTATGATCAAGTTAATAAAATGACTATGACCAATTGTGATCAACTAAGTGATCAGCCAAGATTCCAGAAGACTGATAAAAAAGAACAATGTCCACCTCATGATGGAAAAATATGCAGAATAAGATATACATTTTTAAGATGGCTATATTGGAAGTTTTGCTGATTGACCTTGCTTAAATAAGTAATTTTTTTTCTTTTTTCTTTCCTTCCTTCCTTCCTTCCTTCCTTCCTTCCTTCCTGCCTGCCTGCCTGCCTGCCTACCTGCCTTCCTTCTTTTCTCCCTTTATTTCTCTTTTCTCTCCTTCCAAACTTTCTTCCCTCCTTCTGTCCTTCCTTCTTTTCCTCTCTTCTCTCCCTCCTTCCATTCTTTCTTCCCTTCTCCTCTTATTCCTTCCCTCATTTCTTCCCTGTTTCCCTGATTTTTATCCCCATTTTATAATCAGATCAGCTCTGACGAGGAATAAAGAGAGTAAAGTCACAAGAATAGTCACACAAGCAATAAGTTATAAGGCAGGATAGTTGAACTCATGTCTTCTTGACAAGTCTAATATTCTATTTACTACACTACACAGTTTCACTAAAATTTGAAACAAAGCATTTGGACCAGACAACTAATAAAGTCTCCTATGGCTAAGGCTCATTTGATCATCAGCAAAAAAGTTGTGAGGTAAGTGCTGTTATTCCCATTTTATAAATAAGGCAAACGAACCTGAGAGATTGTCAGATGACTAGCTTAGGTTTGTACAACTAAGTAAATATCTAAGGAAGAATTTGAATTGTGGTCTTCCTGACACCAAGTATAGAAATGAATACAATTCACTATCTAGTTGCCAGTTACTTTATTTACTTATTTTTTTTTACAAAAGGAACAAATTTTATTGAAATACAGATATCAAAATGTTTTAGTAGAACCTGGGAAGGAGTTAATTTTATTTTATCTTACTTTTTGTAAATAGTATTTTATTTTTGCACATACATGTAAAGATAGTTTTCAGCATTCATTTTTTATAATATTTTGAGTTTCAAATTTTTCTCCCTCCCTTAGATGTCAAGCAATCTGACATCGGTTATACATGTACAGTCATGTTAAACATTTTTACATTAATCATGTTGTGAAAGAAGAAATAGAACAAAAGGGGAAAACCATGAAAAAAAGAGAAAATATTATGCGTCAATATGCATTAAGACTCAATAGTTCTTGATCCAACCATTCTGGAGAGCAATTTGGAATTATGTCCAAAGGGCGATAAAGCTATGCATACCCTTTGACCCAGCAATACCACTTTTAGGTCTTTTTCCCAAAGAAATCATGGAAAGGGGAAAGGGACCCACATGTACAAAAATATTTATAGCTGCTCTTTATGTGGTGGCAAGGAATTGGAAGTTGAGGGGATGCCCATCAATTGGGGAATGGCTGGACAAGTTGTGGTATATGAATACAATGGAATACTATTGTGCTGTAAGAAATGATGAGCAGGAGGAGTTCAGAGAAACCTGGAGGGTCTTGTGTGAGCTGATGATGAGTGAGATGAGCAGAACCAGAAGAACATTGTACACAGTATCATCAACATTGAGTGTTGATCTACTGTGATGGACTATATTCTTCTCACCAATGCAATGGTACAGAAGAGTTCCAGGGAACTCATGATGGAAGAGAATCTCCAAATCCAAGAAAAAAAAAAAAGAACTGTGGAGTATAGATGCTGAATGAACCATACTATTTCTTTTGTTTTTGGTGCTGTTGGTTTTTTTTTTTCTATTTTGAGGTTTTTCATGATTGCTCTGATTTTTTCTCTTATAACAGGACTAATGCAGAAATAGGATTAATGTTATTATGTGTATATTTATGTGTGTATAGATATATCTATATCTATATATGTATATGTATATAGATATGTAGATATATAGATATCACCTCTTTCAGATTACCTGCTGTCTAGGGGAGGGGGGAGAGAGAGGAGGGAGGGAGAAAAATCTGAAACTGTAAAGCTTGTATAAACAAAAGTTGAGAACTACCTTTACATGTAACGGAAAAAATAAAATATCTTATATGTAAAAAATAAATAAATAAATAAATAAAATACACACACTGAAAAAAAAAAAGACTCAATAGTTCTTTCTGTAGATATAGATAGCATTTTCCCTCAAGAGTCCTTTGGAATTACCCAGTCAGTTCTTTTAAATCTTAATCAGCATTTCTCTGGGAACTTCTCCATACTGTCAATAATACATGCTCTGTAACATCAAATTGTGGACATGCTGAAGAGAATAACTAATGATCAATAAATACTACATCTTTCACATAGAGATATCTATAAGTCAATTTTCAGATGGGATAGAAGGGATGATGAACATTTCTTTCTATGCCCATATACTTTGATTTCTTCCAGTAAGTCTCTATACCTTGAAAGTTTTTCATTCACTATAGTTTGGAGATAATTATGGTGGTACCTCTTTTAAAAAACTGTTCTTGGGGCAGCTAGGTGACACAGTGGATAGAGTACTGGTCCTGGAGTTATGAGTACCTGAGTTCAAATTCAGCCTCAGACACTTAACACTTACTAGCTGTGTGACCCTGGGCAAATCACTTAACCCCAACTGCCTCACTTAAAAACAAAACAAAACAAAACAAAATTTAAGAACAGTTGTTTTTGTTTTAAAGTGAGACAATTGGGGTTAAGTGGCTTGCCCAGGGTCACACAGCTAGTAAGTGTTAATTGTCTGAGGCTGGATTTGAACTCAGTTATTCCTGACTCCGGGGCCGGTGCTCTATCTACTGCACCACCTAGCTGGCCCGTGTTCTTAAATTTTTGTGGATCAATGTTATGACCAGCGATTGGAGGACAAATGTTTTATATGATAATGTTCCAGTTATAGTGAAGTGTATTTGTCAAATTGTCAATGACTTGGGGGTGAGGGTGATGTATTTATTGTGGTAATATTGTTTGTGAGTTTATAAAGGATGGTAAGCTTCTGATTTTTAAATTTTGGCCACTTGATTGTATAGGTATTATTGCCATTGTTATCTCTCTGAAGTCTAGTTAGAAATTTCCCTTGGGGGCAGCGAGGGGGCACAGTGGATAGAGCAGTAGCCCTGGAGTCAGGAGTACCTGAGTTCAAATTCAGCCTCAGACACTTAACACTTACTAGCTGTGTGACACTGGGCAAGTCACTTAACCCCAATTGCCTCACTAAAAAAAAAGAAAGAAAAAAGAAATTTCCCTAAGCTAAGTTACTTACATGATAATACTCTTTAATATTTAATGTTTTGGGGTTGTTGTGGAAATTAATAAGATGATGAACTTTTATAATTGAATATGAACATTGAGTTCTAGGTTCATATTCACTAGATTGACTGAAAGCATCTTTCAGAAAACTTCAGTACACAAAATAACAGATATGGTTTGTATTTTCTATTGTTTCAATATGGCTTTTGATTTCTTTTGCTTGTTCTTAATATTTTGAAAATTCTTTGTTCCATGCAGGTTGGAGGTTATTAGGTTTTGATATGATAACCTCAATTAATACTTTATTATTAAATTGTCATGTCTCAATATTATATCTGGGCAGTTGTGGATAATAGTTTTCCCTATAATAACATCATTCTATTATAATTTATTTGCTGAATTCTTAAAGATATTTGGGGGATTTAATCTTTAGTATGGACTTAATAATGTATGTTATCTGGTGCATAATCAGAGCATTCTCATTCCTTTCAATGTACTCATCCAGTATATTCTAATTTTATAAAATATATATATATATATATATACATTTATACAGATATATATGTTAACAGTTTATATTACCTTATAATTTATATTAATCAATATGTCTAATATCCTTATTGGCAATCTTTTTTTCTCCAATTTTTGGTTGGAAATGTTTTGATCATGAATCATAAGGATAAATCGTATCTTTTCTACAAATTAATCTATCTGGCTTATCCATTTGTTTGATGCTTATTTGTCAACATATTCTGACTTAAGTTCATTTAGTTACTTCTGATTCCCCTTTTTGGTTTTCACCATTTCTTGGGCTCCATCTGAAAATTAACCATTTTTTGCTACTTTCAACTAATCCAATCTGATATACCTGTTTTAAACCCTTGTTGTTACTTTGTGAAGTAGTTTATTGTTTTTGTTCCTAAAAGTGTTTCTATAAGTATTGAACTATTGTGTACTCTTGGAATACCTATCAATATTCTTCCTTCTTTTTTGATAAGGTAATGTTAAGTTTTCTCTTGTCATCAGTGATGATGAGCTCTGTGCTCCATCAACCATATATGGATTATATCTAATGGCATCCATTTTACAAGCTCACCCTACCAAGGTATTAATTCAGACTCATATTTTCTTAGTTTTAATTGCTTTAAATTTGTTCCTCCTATTAAGCTTTGGTTTTAAGATAGCAATTCATCTCCTAACACATACTACATTGACTTCTGGATCATGTCATAAACAACCTTAAGTACAAGACATTTTCTTTAATCCAACAACCCTTCAAGTCTCTCTAAAATGGAAAATATGCACCAAAGACAAAGCTGTATCATGGTTTAGGACATCCCAAATCCAAAAGAAGTTTAAAAAAACCCCATGAACTGACCCCTACTTTGAAGGGTTTTAGGCTTCAGAAGATTGTGCAGTCAAGGCAAACAGCAGAGTGGTGACAGTGGCAGCATTTTGTGCTGGAAAAGATCTCAGTAGAAGAGCTAAGAAACAGAGGGAAGAAAGCAGGTCATGTGTGTGGGCTTGAAATAAAACACAACCTCACCACTTCCAATCACCACCATCTCCATCTCCCAAAGCCTCAAAGACTCGAACTATAGAAATCAACCCAATACCATCAGTACTACAACTCTCTGAACTGATGGTTCTAGGCCAGACAACTAAGAAACAGAAGTAGCAAGGCAGAACACAAGCGCAGATCACCATATGTGGCAGGGCTGTACAGCACTCCACTAGGCCTAAGAGACATCCAACTCGAGCCAGTTCTATTTCTTAAAAAGTCATTTGGCATGGGGGAAGTCATTTGGGTAGAGACATAGGCTGGTGAACCATGAATTGTTCAGCTTGGGAAGATGCTGAGTATGCTTTGAGATCTATCCCAATTGGAACCGACTCTCAGAAGTAAGGGAGTCAGAAAATGAGCAATAGAGGAAAATAAGGTGGTAGGGAATGGGACAGAGGGAGATTGAAACTACCAAGGATGTCAGAAAGAAAAAATTCAAAGACCTTGACCATAAGCATATAAATCAATGGAGAAAGCAGAAAGAAATATGACTGTTAGATCCAGCAAATTAGTTCAGTCATCTATGAATGTATGCTGTAAAATAAAGGAAAACAACACAAGACTGGATGAGATGGAGGGCATTTTGGCCTTTTAGTTCTTAAGTAGGGTTTTTTGTTTGTTTTTGTTTTGTTTTGATTTATTTGTTGTTTAAGAAATGCCAATTATAGGAGCAGAAGTTATGGTGTTCATAATAAAAATGATAAACATGATAGAAAATTGTGAATCTATGCAGACCAGTTTCACCAAAGATATTCCCCAACAAATTAAGAATGCAAATACACAGAAATGAAGAATTAACAAAAATGAAAGCAAAAAACATTAACTCTAAAAGAAAATGTTTAATATCCAAAGAAAAATACTGATCTCCAAAAGGATCATATTTCTCCTAAAAGAACACAAAAATCCTTAAGATCATAATGCAGGAAAAAACAGAAGAAAAATTTTAGAGCCCCTAATCACAGAAAATGAGTATTTCTTGAAAAGTTATAAATTGTTTTGAGAAAAAAATAAGACTGCAAATGCTGAGACACGCAGTCCTTAAATTTAGCAATTCAATTCAGAACCCAGTTCTGCAAACAATCAGGAGAAAAAACTTTAAATGAAAATGAAAGAAAATCCAAATAATACATTATTCTATAACCATAAGACAATACAGGAGGGTGTGTAATACTGTGTTATAAAGAGTAATGTGGCCCAGAGTGACCTACCTTGAAAATCTGAGATTAACAATAAATGGAAAAAATGAATGTTCAATAATAAAGAGGCATTTAAAAGATTCTTTTTTGGTTATCATATATTTATTCTTATCATAAATGTTTTTATTATTTTCTAGTTACATTTAAAGGTAGTTTTAAAAATTTGTTTTTATAAGATTTTTATTTTCAAAATTTTCTCCCTTTCTCCCCTCCTTCACCCCTCCCTGAGACAGCAAGCAATCTGATGTACAATCACATTAAACATAATTCTGCATCAGTCATGCTGTGAAAGAAGAATAAGAGCAAAAGGGAAAAACCTCAAAAAAGAAAAACAAAAAAAAGTAGAAATAGTATGATTAAATCTATATCTTGATTCCACAGTTCTTTTTTTTTCTGGATTTGCAGATCATTTTCCATCATGAGTCCTTTGGAACTATTTTGTACCATTGTATTTCTGAGAAGAGTCAAGTCTATCACAGTTGATCAATACATAATGTTGCTGATACTGTGTACAGTGTTCTCCTGGTTCTGCCCATCTCATTCATAATTAGTTCATGTAAGTCCTTCCAGGTTTTTCTGAAATCTGCCTATGCAACATTTATTACAGCATAATAGTATTCCATTACATTCATATATCACAACTTGTTCAGCCATTCCCCAATTGCTGGGTATCCCCTTAATTTCCAGTTCCTTGCCATCACAAAAAGAGCAGCTATAAATATTTTTGTACATGTGGGTCCTTTTCCCTTTTTATGATCTCTTTGGGCAAAAGACCCAAAAGTGGTATTGCTGGGTCAAAGGGTATGCACAACTTTATAGCCCTTTGGGCATAGTTCCAAATTGCTCTCCAGAATGGTTGGATCAGTTCACAGCTCCACCAATAATGCATGAGTGTTCCAATTTTTCCACAGCTTCTCCAACATTTATTATTTTCCTTTTTTTCTCATTTTAGCCAATCTTATAGGTGTGAGGTATTACCTCAGAGTTGTTTTAATTTGTATTTCTCTAAGCAATGGTGATTTATAGCATTTTTTCATATGGCAATAGATAGCTTTGATTTCTTCATCAGAAAACTACCTATTGAAGGGCAGCTAGGTGGTGCAGTGGATAGAGCACTGGCCCTGGATTCAGGAGGACCTTAGTTCAAATCTGACCTCAGACACTTAACACTTACTAGTTGTGTGTCTCTGGGAAAGTCACTTAACCCTCACTGCCCTGCCATAAAAAAAGAAAAGAAAAGAAAACTACCTGTTCATATCCTTTGACCATTTCTCAATTGGAAAATGACTTGGATTCTTATAATTTTTATTTAGTTCCCAATATATTTCAGAAATGAGGCCTTTATCAGAAGTATTTAGGTAGTCTGATTGGTATGCCACTGAATAAGTAAATCAATTTAGGTAGAATTATCATTTTTATTATATTATCTTGACCTATCCATGAGCAATTGATATTTTTCCAATTATTTAGTTCTGATTTCATTTGTGTGAAAAGTGTTTTGTGATTTTGTTCATAGAGTTCCTGGGTTTGTCTTAGCAGGTAGAGTCCCAGGTATTTTGTGTTCTCTATCAGTACATTAAATGGAATTTCTATTTCTATCTCTTGCTGCTGGACTTTGTTGGTCATGTATAGAAATGCTGATGATTTATGTGGATTTAATTTATATCCTGCTACTTTACTAAAGCTGTTAATTGTTTCAAGTAGTTTTTTAGTTGATTCTCTAGGGTTCTCTAAGTATACCATCATCATCTGCAAAGAGCGATAGTTTTGTTTCCTCCTTGCCTATTCTAATTCCTTTAATTCCTTTTTCTTCTCTTATTGCTAAAGCTAACATTTCTAATACAATATTAAATCAGAGAGATGATAATGGTCATCCTTATTTCACCCCTGATCTTATTCAGAATGCCTCTAACTTATCACCATTATATATAATGTTTGCTGATTTTTTAGGTAGATATTGGTTATTATTTTAAGGAAGGCTCCACCTATTCCTATGCTCTCCCATGTTTTTATTAGGAATGAGTGCTGTATTTTGTCAAAAGTTTTCTCTGCATCTATTGAGATAATCATGATTTTGGTTAGTTTTCTTATTGATGTGGTTGATTATGTTGATAGTTTTCCTAATGTTGAACCAGTCCTGCATTCCAGGTATTAATTCCACCTGGTGATTGTGTATTATCCTGGTGATCACTTGCTGTAATCTCCTTGCTAATATCTTATTTAAAATTTTTGCATCAATATTCATTAGGGAAATTGATCTATAATTGTCTTTCTCTGTTTTGGCTCTGCTTGGTTTTGGTATCGACACCATATTTGTGTCATAGAAGGGATGTGGTAGAACTCCTTCTTCACCCATTTTTCCAAATAATTTGTATAGTATTGGAATTAATTGTTCTTTACATTTGAAAAATTCTTACAAAGAAACTTATACCTGAATAGACTAATTGCTTTTCAAAAAAGAAAAAAAAACAACCTCTAGACAACAGAAATGTAGAAAGTGTAAATAAAAGCAGCAGCCAAGTTACAGAGTGACAGCAGAGACTCATAAATGACTCCTTTCTACATGTACACAAGAAGATAGGGGTAAAGAATGAAGCCAGGTGTGGGTAACAGTGAAGAAGGAGAGCTGGGGTACTATGGACAGAACCATTTGACTCTTGTTTACAGGTGAATTATCTTTTATAAGACTAAATTAAAAATGGGAGGGTACATGGAGAGAATAGAGATAGAAGGGACTGTTTGATGTGTTCAGGTCAAATAGAAGCCTAACAATGAGGGGAAACAAAACTTGGTGTTCTCAAGAAGAGAAAAACATTCAGGAGAGTGGAGGAAGAGGAGGATGTGGCAAGGTTTAATGTAGAGAAGAAGTCAAGGAGACCTCTCTTTAGTAGTGAAAGACGGTTCCACTGACAAATGCTTTTATGAGTGAATAGAGATGTTCTGTGAAAGACAATGGAGATCTTGTGTTATGTGCAGTTTGAGGGATTTGGTGCTTGAAAAGACCAACTATCAGGAAAGAGAAGGTCCCAGGAAAGAGATTCTGAGACAAAAGGGAAAGAAGATAATTGATGGAACGTATAGATCAGTGGTGAGCTGCATAATCAATAATAAGGTATGTGTAATGGGGGTCCTACTATAAGCCAAGATTATCTCTGTCACTTGCACAAATTGGCACTGTTCAGGGAGTGAAGTACCAAGGGAAAAGAATACTTTGTAGGGCCAGTTCTCCAAAGGAGTGGTGGGAACTCCCTAGGAAGGAAAGCCCAGAATTCATACCTCAGAAGTTTTGATTCCAAGAGGAATACAGAGAATAGATAGAGTCATTTTAGGAGTCATGAACCAAAGAATGAGGGTTTAGAACAGACAGATAGCATGGATAATGAAGAGAGTGAGGGAGAGAAATTCTTTTTCAAAAGGAGCAAAAAAGTATGAAATTAAATAAACATAATTAACAGGACTATTTGAAATAAAGGAGAAGAGAGGGACCCATAATTGACCAATGAAAGGAGATTAAATAAGCAGATAAGAGCAAGAAAGGAGAATGAAATGAAATTTGGGCATGAGGAGAAAAGAGCCAGTAAGAATAAAGCCACATTTTAAAAATTAACAAAAGTAACTGAAGAAATATAGTACTATGTTTACACCAGAAAAGGGGAGGAAATCATAACTTTAAAAAATTAATAGTTCAAATAAATGGAAGAAAATACAAATCTAACCCTCACAACTTTAATGGTGAATAGATTAAATAATCTGAGTAAAGAAAAAAGTGGCGTATTGGATAAAGAAACATAAGCTTAAAATTTGTTGCATACAAGAAACACATCCAATTGCAAGACAACAAAGAAATATACTAAATAACACTGAAGTGATTGAGAAATACTTACTATTCATCAAGGGAATCCACAAAAGGAGGAATTGCAGTCATGCTATCTGACAAAGAAAAAAGAGATATTTAAAAGAAAAAAAAAACATAAAAAGAAATTTTGAATTATGCTGAAAAGAACCATAGACACAAATCAATATCAGTAATAATTAGAAGCTCCAAATACTTTAGCATCCGAATTCATAAAGGAAACATTGACTGAGCTATAAGAAGACATAGGCAATAAAATACTGGTGAAAGGAGATGTCAATATTCCTCTCTCTGTTTTGAATAAGTCTAACAAAGATAAATAAAGGTAAAATATAGAACTGAACAAATTGCAGCAGAAACTAGAGTTAAGGATTTATGGCATCTGCTAAAAGAGACAACAAAGGATTAAACATGTGTCTCAGAACCACTAGAATTTTTACAAAAGTTGGCCATTTCTTGCACAGAGATACTGTGAACAAATATAAAAAGGTAGATAGAGTAAATACATATTTTACATATCACAATGTAATAAAAAATATTCATTGGTACCGAAACCACAAACAAAATATATAGATATAAATGGGGATTTAATAAATAAATCCTAAATAATGAGCGAGTCAGTAAATGAATCATAGAAATAATAATTATATGAAGGAAAATGATAATAATAAAATAACATACCAAAATTTCCAGGATGCAGCTAAAGCAGTCCTAATTAGACAAAAAAAAAAGTGCTTATGAACATCTATTATCAAAGCATAGAAGGAAAGAATTTTGTGCCTAAGAACAGCCACAAAAGAGGAAATATTAAAAATTAGAGGAAAATAGATAAATTAGTAACAGAAAACCATTGAATTAATATATAAAACTAAAAGTTGATTCTTTGAATATACTAATAAAATGTTTCCCTATTTAGCAAATTTTATTAAAATAATAGGCAGAAAATCAAATTAATAAAATAGCAAATGTGCTATCAATCAGTTCTGATCATTTTTAAGTTCTATTAATTATATGGAATAGCTTATTAGGAGAGGGGAGAAGATCACACTGGAGATAACTATCATAATGCAAAAAATAAGAGAAATAAATCAAAAAACTTTAAAAAAAACACTGCCTCAACTTTTTCTTTGAAAGACATATCTTTCCCAAATAAGTACAAGGCATTTTTCAGACTGCATCATCTTTATCCATTTGTTTTTTCAATTTGACCTCCAGATTCAGACTAAAAACCTGTAATAGATAGCCTTCCTTTTTGTACATTGAGTTTTACATTTATTGATTCCAATTGATATTTTTATATTATTGGGGAGGTGAAATATATGTATGTGTATCTCTATGGAGCTATATAACTTAATCTCATCCATGCATTAAGTAAATAACATGATGATTTGATAACTCCCTGTTTGATTTGGAAGTCTCACTGTGTTCTATTCAGGAATATTGAAAATGAATTTAAGGCTAGGCAGAAGTACAGTATGCTGAAAATATATTGTGAGGAAATGGCATATTTTATATTACTTGTTCTTGGCATTATGTGTTGTTAGAACATTTTAAATATAAAAGGTTTCCACATTACCATTTCTATCAGGTTTGCCAGAGCAGGTTATTATTAAATGTGTTTCATAATCTAAATACTCTTAGTGCCATGTGAACTGAGGTGCTTCTCAGTGATATCATTGGATTATCATTCCAGGTGCTCAATTTATGTGAATTAGTGCATCTCTCTTGGGGGCTGCTCATTTGGATTTCAATTCAGGTAACTGTGCCATGTCCATGTATTCTGAGAGCAGCTAGGTGGCCAAGGGAACAGAGTACTGGGCATGGAGTCAAGAAGATCTGAATTCAGATTCAACCTCAGAGACTTACTTGCTGTGTGATCCTGAGCAAGTCACTTAACCTCTGTTTGCCTAATCCACTGAAGAAGGAAATGGCAAACCACACCAATATCTTTGCAAGAAAACCCCACAGCAGGTCACAAGGAGTCGGACAAGAGTCAACAACATTTGAATTATATCATTTTGATGACGTAGTTTTCAAGAGTCAAGGAGAGTAGTAGTAAGGGAGTACAGGGAGAAAGACAGCCAGACAAAGACAGAAACAGAAACTCAAGAGAGACAGAAGCAGAAATTGAAGAGAGATAGAGAGAAACAGAGGAAGAGACACTGAGAGAGACACAAATACAGAAACAGACAGACACAGATAGAGGGAGAAAAAGACAGAGACAAAGAGAAAGGTAGTGTGAAAAATGTAAGGAATAAAGATTTGTATGAGAAAGGCTGGCTTTGAGGGAGCATAAAATGAATACAAGGGCAAATGTTGAAACTGAGTTACACGGCCTATGCCATTGTATTGAAATCTGAGAGAACCTTATGGGAATCTGTATCCTTATGCTTTTCCATGCAGCAATACCAATTTTAGAGAACAATGAAAAGTGAACACTCACCATATTATCTATCTATAACGTGTAAATGAAAAACCACATTTTCTGAGGTCCTTATCATCTTTGTACAGGATAGAATGCAGAGATGGGTAACATATAAGTGTACCCAAACTTGAAACTTTGAGTGGAATAAGTGTTTCTGCAAGCAGATCCATAACATTATGTTGGACATTTCCTGAAGCCAAAGTTAGAGAAGGTGAGCTGTCCAATTTTGAATATACTAAAGAACCAACTCTTTGAATGCTTACCTGACTCTAATTGGAAATTCAAACTTTATAGGGTCATTTATTCTTACGTTCTATGCCATTACACTTCATCTGTTATTTATGATCCTGTTGGAATTTCAGGGGAAAATTCAATACTCTGCTACACATCTTAATTTATGTTTTACTATTAAGATCCAGTTACCTTTTGAGTCATGTGCACAACACGTATTAATATAAGTAAGAGTTATGAATCTCTACCAAATGTGAATATGCTCTGATTGTAAAGATAGAATATTTGGCAGACTGATTGGCCATATGAGCAGTGATTTGAATAGTAATTTCCCCCTGGAATCTGTCCATGTCACCATCTAAGCCTTCTGGTCTGTCTTCAGCACTGTTGGGCAGAGAGAAGGGGTGGGCTATCCTAATAACCACCCTAGAGAGAGACCTTCACTAGCTCCAACAGCTGGAGGGTAATGGAGACTGCCAAAGGCAGATCCTTGTATGAAGTTTTAGAAATTGTACATTACATACTGTTAATCTGCTAAAGAATGTGAAAAAAAAACTGAATCCTCCTCACTCCACCCTCCACCCTTTACCCCACAGGAGACAAAAAAGTACAAGGGGAGATTCAAGTGTGAAGCATTGAGGGAAAATATAAAAAGTGTGTTTTACAAATGTTGGACCCTATGATAAATCTAGTAAACTTCTGAATTTTTAAAGGATCAAGTCACAAGTCTCCAAGAAAGACCATTCAGAGTCATAAAGGAATGTTTTCCTTGATTACACATGTAAATTTCAAGGTTTCTTGTCACTTTCTTCCAGTGAGGGAGGAAGTTGATGGGAGAAAAATAAAATAAAATTATCACCTGAAATACATAAAATGTAATTTAAAAAAAACAGCAGAGAGATACAATTACTTAAAAAAGGATTTCTTTTTCCCCTCTTCTCTTTCATTTTTTCTTCACCATACACAACCCCCCCAAAAAAAAATTCTAGGGAAGTTTTTGCTAATCATATCTTTCTACTTCCAATAAAACTCTTTCCAAGCAGAATATAACTTTGGGTCTCTCTATAAAGGGATTTGTCATTTTCAGAATTAGACCTAGTACCTTATCATAGGAGATTTTCCTTAAAATCTTAGCAGTAATGCAGTCAAGAATAGAGATTTTGAAAAAAATCAATAATTTACATAAAGAAAGACATTCAGGGGCAGCTAGGTGGTGCAGTGGATAGAACACCGGGCCTGGAGTCAGGAATACCTGAGTTCAAATCTGGTCTCAGACACTTAACACTTACTAGCTGTGTGAACCTGGGCAAGTCACTTAACCCCAATTGCCTCACTAAAAAAAAAAAAAAAAGAGACATTCAATACTGCAGAGCCATTAAACACAATGTATACCAACAATATTGCCCCATGGTTTTGAGAATACATCCTGTATAGATATAATAGGAACATTATCACTGACTTTACAGAACAAAAAGCTACCTTGATAAATTACAGAAATCCAAAAAAACAAAAGTAAGTTTCTATCGAAACTACAATTCTAGAAATAAATTAGCTGGTCCATATACAATGAGTTTTAAAGTTAAAAGATTTTAGGGATGTCATACAATCAAAATAACAAGACCAGAAAATGCCAAAGGATGAGATCATGGAGAAGCAGGTCATTACAAAACAAAGAATAGGCAACGTAGATGACAATATTTATTTTTAATTGGAGAATTTGGGGAACATTTAAATAATTTTCTATCATCACTAGATAAAAACCCAGGTACAAATATTAATATCTATCTAGCTATTAATTTCATCCACTGAACTTACTGCTATAAAAAGTAAGGAATTGTGTGAGTGAGTGTGTGTGTGTGTGTGTGTGTGTGTGAGTGTGCATGTGTGTTTAGGTTTAGGTTTTATGCTACCAGAAGAAAATAAAAGCACAGGCAGTGACAGAGTTGGACTGTGGGATTTGATGAAAGAAGTAGATTGGAACATTAGAGTGGCTATCAAGAGATATGCCTATAGGTGTGCCTGAAAAGACAAACTAACTTGAAGAAAAACTGGAAGGACTGGAATTTCTAAGCTCATTGCATTTTCTAACAGGGATAATTGCTCACTTTAATATGCAGCTGTAGGGTTGAAGTGAAATGATATCTAATTATGCAAGCTAAGGTTGACTTCTTTGGGGAAAGCTTTAACGATTACTTGGAGAAGTAACTTTGAAAGCCATTTTAACCCCCCAAAATGTACACACACACCACCCCAATAAAGGAATTCTACATGCCCTTTTTCATATACTGATTTTAAAGTTCCTAGGTTTAAAAAATGTTATCTTCTTGCAAAAATGTATAATCAGAGTTCTGCTAATTTCAGTCATAAAAGACACACTCCTTTAAAAATTAGTAAATATCGAGTGAAAAATTTCTCAAAGCCCATTGGGTCATGATTGTTCTAAGATCCACAAGCAGTTTTCTTTAAAAGTGTGGTAAAATAATGGAATTTGGCAGATGCCCAGGAGTCTGACTTGATTGATCTAGTAGTGTTTGAATTGGGTGTGAATGAGAAATTACTAAGTACCTACTTAGAAGGATTAGATTTTGAGCCACACCTGGCCTGCCCTGTTAAACCTGGTCTAAACTTGGCCAACCCTGAGATGGAGTGCCCTCAGAGTCTGTGGACTGTGTCATCAACAGAGAACCAATCTCAGCCAGATAACTTGAAGGACCTCCCCTTTTGGGGGAGGGAGAAAAAGGTAGATAAAGGGACTCCAACAGGAAGTGGCGCTCTCTCTCGTTCTTGTTCTCGTTCTTGTTCTCGCTCTCGCTCTCTCTCGCTTTGGAGGAGCTGTTAGAGCGGGACCGAAGACTGGCTGCCATAGAAATTATGGACCCCTGGTGGTGAGTTAATAAAATCCAGCTCTTTGAATTAGCTGAGCTAAAAGCAAGTTTGGGTTTTGAGACACCCTTTGCTAGAGCCAGGGAGATTATCCATTTTCCTCTTTCTCTATTCCCTTGTCCTTTACTTTTAATAAAACCTGATTTATTTGTGGAAAAGAGGCTGTTAAAGTCCTTTCTTATTGGCCTGGGAGAAATAACTAAAAGAGGTAGTTTGGAGGGGAGGAAGATTTGGATCTAGAGGTCCCTCATTATTTTCCAAACCCCAATATTATGGCAAGCCACTCAATTAATTCTCCCTATATTAAATTTGGCCCCTAAAAAAGACAACCCAATTTCTAGTATATCACTGATTCTGATAAGGTTCAAAATGGGAGGTTGGACCAGTGTGGACCACTTACTTTCATACCTACTATCTGCAATCTTGACTCTGCCTTATTCTGTCCAAAATGTAAGCCATGGTGACAAGGGCTTTAGTTGATAGAATGTAGATGGGATCAGTAAAAATTTATCATCACCACTGGAAATGCAGTGGTGATTAGAAACTAGTAGTATCATCTTGTATAGAAGCCAAAAAAATATTACAATAAAAATTACTGTAGAACAAAAGAGATTTGTAAGCCTTTACTAATGGCCTACTTATTGAAATTGACATTCAATAAAAAACAAATTGCATTATAATATCAGAACCCATATGTGACATCTTATTGCAATGTATTTTGGTCTTAAAAAAAGGACAGCCATGTTATCATTATCTCCACTGTAGAATAGCATCATTTGCTTCATACTGAACTCAGTTGAAATCTAAACTGAAACACAGACCTACTCTTTATTTACCATTCTGGTACAGAACTGATAGCCTTACTGCCAATATAATTGGAGGAAAAATCAAACATACGAGGATGATTTAAACTCAAATAGCAGAAAGAAACACTGAAAGAATCTACAGAATGCAAAATAAAGTGTAAATTTGGCCATCATCCCATTAATATTATCACTATGGACAGTCAGACACATTAGAAGAGTCTGTCTCCAAAGAGGATTGGTTACCTCTTTGATGGCTCCTCATTAAAATGTTAAATATAATTAAATGTTAAACTCTTTTAATGTTATGGAGTTAAATATTAATTTTGATGGAGTCTCTTTACAGATGGATTTATCTGATTTTGTTTTCCACAGTTATGAAATTAGCCAGATGATTGTCACTTCTATTTTTTGGCTTATTGGATATAAGAGAATCATGGACTTGTAGAATATTAGGTCTGGAAAGAGCCCTGGAGTGCTTGGAGTCTTCTCTTTTACTTGTTTATTTATTTTTTAATCATAGGCTAGTGTGGCAATTCTAAAAATTCAGTTAAACTAAGCAGAACCAAGTAACATTAGTAACAGATTAACAGCAATCCACTGCCTTAAGTGCCATATGGTTAACTGATTATATGATGACAGTCAACAGACAGATCCTTCTACCCCTCCCATAGCTTGTCCAAATAAATTGATGATCTTGCTGCTAAGAGTAACAGAAAATCTAGGTTAATTTTAGACAGTTTTGAGAATATTACTTTTGATGCTTATGCTTCTTGTCTTCACATCTTAGTGTGCTATGACAAGGAAAAGAAGCTACATATGAAAAGAAAGGTTTAGGTTATGTGATTCAGTGGCATCATTTAAAACATCATTTTCACCTCAAACAACTTTTAGCATTTCCATATATGACCAGGGGAAAAAAGATTCAGGGAAGTTATTCTGAATATATATATATATATATATTCTTTTCTAAAATACGCATACAAGTTTTTAACCAACGTAGACTTATGGAGCACCTCACAGAAATAATTCAACACCAAAATGACAGCTAACATCATCCTTATCATCTCCTATGGTTCTTTAGGATTTGAAAAGCACTTTCTTTGCAACATTAATATGTGATGTAACATGCAAGTGCTCTGATGGCCTTTTCATAATCAATAAAATTAAGGATCAAAGAAATAAGGTGATTTCTATAAAGTCACAGACCTACGTATAGTTTTTACAATGTACACATACATTCATTTGTATTCAGCATTTCAAGCACAATAATGTAAACTATAGGGTATTCAATCCCTCTACGGTCAGTCATGGGTTTAGTTGTATGATCTTGGGTATGCTATTTGCCTCTCTGGGCCTAAGTTTGTATTCATGCATCTATTGGACTAGATCTTTTAGGCTCCTTCTGATCATAATTAATGATGATGATGGTAATGATAGTGATGGTGCTGACAATGATAGTATTTATGTAGAGCTTTAAAGATTTCAAAATACAAATATCACATTTTCTCCTTACAACAAAATTCTCTTATTATCCCTATTTTACAGATGAGAAACCTGAGACAGATGAAAATTAAGAGACTTGCCCATGATCATACAACTAATAAGTATCTCAGGCTACATTTCAGCTCAGGTCTTCCTAAATTCAAGTCTAGAGCTCTATTCACTATGCTACCTAGCTGCTTTAAACTTCTATGATACATATTGCTTTCCTTTGAATCTATATCTATTTGTGAATCTACATCTATTTATTTATAAAGCACAATATATGTATATATTTGTGTGCATAGGTGTGTGTGTGTTTGTATGAAGTATATGTGTACATAAATAATAGTGTGCCCCATGAGACTTCCTCATAGCTAAAAAAAAAGTTTGGAAGGATTAAAAGAGACACATTGAAGTGTACGGCTGCACAAAGGTATTTGGTTGCAAAATATTCTAAGCCTTAAAAAGAACATGAAGCATGGCTTCATAAGCCATGAAGAAGTCCACAGAGACAATGAATTTACCTGGCTGCATTCGTAGCTATGTCTCTAAACACTCATCTGTTGAAGACTCCCAATGGCGTCCCAACTAAATCAGTTGATCACCATAAACCAAAGAAGAACCAGTATTATTCCTGTACCATGAAAGATAAAATATGATTAGAAGTTAGAGGTCTCTCACCTCTTGACAGGAAATGACAAAGCTCAGAGCTAAGGCTAAGGAAGCAAAATTGGATACGCCTCTACCAGGCCTAGGCTAAGTGTTTTTGCCCTGACTAAAAGAGCACAGTAGCACTCCAACTGCACAGAGTACTATAACAGGCTAAGAGGAGACAGTATAGTACCATCTAGAAGAGCCAATTGTTAAAGGATGAAGCTGCCCAGTGGCCTAGTGGCCTTCCTCCTTTATCCAAACAGCAGCAAAGCACAGTGATTAGCCAGTTCAGAAGGTAAATAGTCTGGGTGACCCAATCAAGCAGTGTTACAAATGATTATTAATAATTCATACCAAAGAACACTGTACACATAAAGGCAAAATTGTGTGATGATCAACTGTGATAGACTTGGCTCTTCTCAGCAGCACAATCATCCAAGACAATTTCAAAGAACTCAAGAAGGAAAATGTTCTCCACATGCAGAAAAAAGAACTGTGGATTCTGAATGCAAATTGAACCATAATGTTTCTACTTTTTTTGTTGTTGTTTTTTTTTTTAGTTTTTTCCCTTTTGTTCTTATTCTTCTTTCACAATATGACTCATGCAGAAATATGTTTAATGTGTTTGTACATATTTAACCTATATCAGATTGCTTTTTGTCTTGGGGAGGGGAGAGGGAAGGGAAGAAGGGAGAAAAATCTTATGAAAATAAATATTAAAAACTATTTTTACATGTAACTAAAAAAAATACTTTTATGATTGGAAAAAAATACTGATATCTTGGGGAGATTTAGAGCTTCCCCCTTCTTCCAAATAGGATTGTATTGGATCTCTTCATCTTAGTCAGACCCACCCTAAATTGACAAGGAATCTAAGGTAGAAAAGCTCATTGACTTCTACTCAAAGGAGACAAATCCACTTATCTAAATAGCCAAAGGTTTCTTTGTGTTTGTATGTGGAGGGGTGTCACTCAGGGTCTCCTCTATTGAATAGGAGGACATTCTTTGAATTGATATCCCAAGGTTGGAGATAATCCCACTGTGCAGGGGTCAGTTCTTGACCCAATTGACTACTTACTGTTTCAAGGTTATATAACCTCTCTACCCCACCACCATGATTATCATTGGTCTGAATGAGATATCCAATGGCTATCTTTTTATTAATAAACTGCTCACCTTATTAATAAAATGACTAAATTACCCAGAAACTATATCTCTCAAATTTTTAATCATCAAACTTATGGTGAACCATGAAGGGATACTTTAGAGGAAATAGACAGGTCTGGCTTAGGGTCTCCCAGGAAACTTCACTCTCATTCAAGTGGTCATGGTGAGATTTCTTCACCTACAGAGAGGCCCTTTCCTGAGAAACTCTAAGTTGAGATTTTGAGTCTCCTCAAATGAAAACTTCTAATTATAACCTTCAACCATTTCTTGGTAGGTTTATATGCCTATTTTAGTGTATTAATACTTGAGTATACATGATCTAGTGTTTGTACTGACGCAGCATTTTCTTAATTTTCACTCTCACTAGGAGGCAATTATCCAAGCCTATGTGAGAGAGTCTTTAAGGTTACAATCCTTGCTTTCAAGGTTTGTAGTTACATATAATGTAAGTTGTGTATGCGAGAAAAGTAAAAGTAAGCCTGCCCAAGAGGCAGAAGTAAAACTTGCCCATAAGACTGAAGTGTGTCAATGTGAGTAAAGTGAAGTATAAGATATTAAAGCAGGGAAAGTAGTTTTAATTTCACCTTTTTGCTTTCAGGGCCACTAAGGCTGTTTGATTGTCTTTGTGCCTGTCTGTTTGAGGTTTCCAAGATTAGTTTAAGAAAGATATTTGAAAAAGCAGGGTCAAAATCTCACAGGAGTTAGTTTTGGACGTAGAATCAGAAGGTATTTTTCCCTCGGTATAAAAACATCAAGAGCTTTTTTTTTTTTCTTTCTTCTCCCTTTGGCTGAAGTTCTAGCTGTGGCATTATGCTGATAAGATCAAGACTGAGTAACCCAAAGATAGCAAGGGTTCATGAAGGAGAGCTAAGAGAGTTTTTGTCATTTCAATGTTAGATGAATTCAGGTTTTATAAGATCCCAAACTAAAGTCTGTAGATTATGTTTAAATTTAACCTAGAGAATTCACACACACACACACACACACACACACACACACACACACACACACACAAAATATATCTGACATCAGGGAAATGTGTTTAAAACTGCAAAAGTAAGTTTTTTGTCTTGCAAGACACATATGAGGGCTGTTATATCATAGCCTTAAAAGTAGTCACTTTAGGATTTCACTGATTTATGGTAAAAATTCTTTTAGGGTTGTTTTTTTTTTTTAAATAAACAATGTTGGTTAAAGGTATAAGAGAAATACAGCTCTCTTGATCTATAAATTATTCAGTGCTAACTCTCTCCTAATGCTAACAGGTGAAGAGTAGCAGGAAAATAAGGCAGGTGAGTATGATTTTGATTTGAAAAAAACTGTGTTAACTAGGCAATCAAATCCTTTGTAATCTGTTTTGGAGTAGACCCATTCTTGTTTTTCAACAGGTATATAAGCTACTGCCTGTACCCTAAAAATTTTTGTAATTACTTCAAACATCTTAATGAATTTCTTTTAAGGATCTGTCCCACACATTTCTTCCTATATTGGGAGAATGAGAGATTTGGAGCTTTCTGATCTCCTAGAGAATACCTGAATTTTGTGATAGGTAGATTAAGGAAGATAATTCCCTGGGTTGAAATTAACTCCATAGCTTGGGAAAGTAGAACCTTAGTAAGACATTGGCATAATAATAGTATATACAGTCTGGGATATGTTTGAAATGTAAAAGAAGGTGAGGTAGGCTGAGTAATGTTTTTGAAAGATTTAGAAAGAGAAATAAAGGTTTGAGTGAAAATGTGGCAGAAAGAAACTGTTTGGGGACAAACGGCAGGACACACCCTGCATATAACAGGTGGACAGTAGCAAGCAGATGTGCTCCAAGCCCTTCTGTCCCTTGAAAGTTGCTCTAGATCTCCTTGTGCCAGTTTCAGATGGTTTAAGCATGTTGAGAGGGTGTGAGGAAGTTTTGACTTTGTTTGAAGTAGAAAGATTAAGAATGAAAACTTTGTAATTTGATTTAAAAGTCAAAAGAAGGGACAGCTAAATGGTGCAGTGGATAAAGCACCAGCCCTGGATTCAGGAAGACCTGAATTCAAATCTGGCCTCAGACACTTGACACTTACTAGCTGTGTGACCCTGGGAAAGTCACTTAACCACCATAGCCCTGCAAAAAAAAAAAAAGGCAATAGACAAAGTTACAGAGGGGTAGGAGGAAAATGGAGGATTGCACATGTTCTAAGCTCTTCTTGTTCCATTTGGCAGTTTCTGTTATAGGCAGAAGGAGGAATCTGATAAGAATTGTTTTCTGAGTATGATAAGATTTATTATAGTTCAAGTCTGTTAAATACTACCACTTTTTTTGCAGGGCAATGAGGGTTAAGTGACTTGCCCAGGGTCACACAGCTAGTAGGTGTCAAGTGTCTGAGAACAGATTTGAACTCAGGTCCTCCTGAATCCAGGGCCGGTGCTTTATCCACTGTGCCAACTAGCTGCCCCCAATACTACCACTTTTTAAATCTTTTTACAGAAATAGAAAGAGTAGAAATAATAGAATCCAATAGATAAAGAAATATTAAACTCCATAATATGAAATGTTTGGAATAAATTATCCTTGAGTAAAATAAAATACTAAATAATTGAAATTATAAAACAAGGTTATAGGATAACATTTGGGAAATTAATCTAGGTATAATTAAATTTATTCTGGTCTTTAAGTGAAATTTATTATTATTATTATTATGCTATCACCGGAAACATGTTAGCTGTGTGGTACGTGTTTTTATGCATGTGTGTGTGTATATATATATATATTTGTTTGTTTTGTGTTTGTGTGGGGCAATGAGGGTTGAGTGACTTGCCCAGGGGCACACACATAGTAAGTGTGAAGTGTCTGAGGCTGGATTTGACCTCAGGTCCTCCTGAATCCAAGGCCAGTTCATTATCTACTACACTGTGTGGTTTTAAGGCAAGTTACCCATTATAAGATTTGTAATGTCCATACAGTTAATGTCTAACATTATTTTAATAATTTGTTATATTAATTATTTTGGACTATGAATTTAAATTATGAAGATTAATATTAAAATAATTAATTAGCAGGTTAGCAAATTAATTAGAGTGTCAGTATTTTAAAATTTCAGGTTCTAGCCCCAAGCTTAAGTGGTTAGAGTGCAATGATTTTATTTCAATTAAGAACTAGAAATTGTAAAGGAAAAGATTTTTAGAAAACAACCTTTAACCAGCTCTAGTCCAGGAGTAAGGTTTGATCATGGGATTAATCATGCCCACCCCCCTTTTAGGATGAATCTCTAGAAAGGTCTATTAAATCTAACACTACATAAATATTGGAGAAGGTAAAGATGTTGGTTATTATGATTTATGATTATTATATAAAATATTAAATGTTTCCTTGTGCTATTGAAATTGAGAATTATTTAATTAACTCCTATGAAAGCTCACAAAGGTTTCTGCCTGGGGAAACTGGCCAAGCCTGTCAGCATTAAACGAAATTCCTTAAGGCCCTTTCCCTAGGCCAGAAGAAAAAAGTGGTAGGTCAACGTAATCTTAAAATATTTTAGCCAAGTACATTTTAAGTTAACCTAATGATATACAGGGGTGATTTCAAATTGTTTATAAAACTTTATTATGTATTTCCTACTATATACCAGTTTGGAATTCCCAGGGGGATGGGAATTGGAATCTGAATGCTTAAGGCAGCTCTTTATCTTGAAAGTCTCAAAGATAAGTAAAGGAAGCAGGGGATTGAGAATTGATCTAGCTCTTTAAGGAAGTAGAAAACCAGGTTATAGAGAGCTGGGAATTTTTACCAAGTCTCTTTTAGAGAAAGAAAACAAAAGAAAATATATCAATTTATGGATAATAATATTTTTAAGAGTATTAGGCCTTAGAAATTAAAATGCTATCATTAGTGATTATAAACCCTGACTTGATTTGATTTAAGCCAAAATCTGTCCTGAAGGAAATAAGAACATAGTCTGAAAGTGCTATTGTTATCAGTATTATGGTAAATTAGGCCATAACGCAAAAAGATATTTGTTATCTGGCATTAACAAAATTATTAGCTGTATGGCCCCAAGGAATTTCTATTTTCCTCAGTTTACTGTTCTATAATAGAACCTACCCCCCATGGTTGTTGTGAGGATCAAATGATTGTAAAATGTTTGGCTGTAACGATTGGAATGACGCCACCTGCTGGATACTTACTGTAGAAGAGTTCTGCCCATGAAGGGAAGGTCTTTGAGGGCAAGACCAGGAGTCAGGAAGTGACGCGGGCTAGTGGGAGGAGGAAGGAAGAGACTGGCGCTCAGTCTCGCTCTCTTTCCTGGGGACGCTGGCGGAGAAGGGAGCTAAAAATGTGCTCTCCCTTTAATAGATAGAAATTTAGGCCTTTCTCTCTCTCTTTACCAAATTCTTGTTTTCCTTAATAAATGCTTAAAAGCCTAACTCTTGCTAAAGCTTATAATTTATTGGCGACCACTCATTAGATATTTTAGACAGACTAGCTAGAATTTTAGCCCTTAACAGATGGCTGACCACGAAGAGGAAAGCTAAACCTCAGTCTTCTGATCTTCTGGTTGGGTAAGAAATTTCCCCTACACTCTCCCTTTAACTGCTAAGTACTGGCGTACTGGCTGTGTTTTCCCTTTAAATTTTTTCAAATGGACCTTTTAAACTCCCTAATTACCCTATTTTTGATTTTAGTCTGTTTAACCAGACAAATGGGGGATAAGATCATGTTAATGCTTTGTTTTTGTGGATTTTCTATTTTTCTTTTTATTTTTGTTAAAAGAGCCAGCAACTTACTCACACAAGGAAATATCTCTCCCTCTCCCAACCATGCTTTTTCAGAGAAACCTGAAGAGATTCCTGCAGCTTTTCCCAATTCTAACACTAATTGTTGCTCTAATTTTGCATGCCTGGAGGCAATGACCCACCCTCTAGAAGCTTTTAATCCCCTAGCACCTGGAGGCAAAGTGGGGGAAGAGGAATCCAGGCCTGAGTTCAAAATCAAGTCTGATTCAAATTGCGCTGGTCCCTCCCCTCCTCTCCAGACCCCACCCTCTACTCCTCCCATGGCCAAGCCCATTGCTTCCCCAGCCCGGGAAGTCCAAAGATCTAATGCGCATGCTCAACTTTCTCTAACTACATTTGCTGCTTCAGGCTCAGCCCTTCCCCAGCCTGGCTGTGCTTCTGAAACAACCTTAGAAAACCCTTTAAATTCCAGATATGCTCGTTTTGTTCTTAATTTTGCTAACCTGCTTTTGTCTTTAATTAGTAATCTTATAAAGCATTTGTATGGTGAAAAGGCTGACAGACAATATAGAGGGGTTAAAGAAGAAAAACTTAAGCCGAATAAGAATGACAATCATCAACATAGTTCAAGACTCCGATTCTTTTGCCATGGAAGGGTATATATTTTACAGAAATGTAGAAGTAAGCAGCAAGGTATTGATATGAGTATTGGGGATTTTAGATATCGGAATCAAAAGTGTTCTGAATTCACTCAGAGTAATAGTATCAGTTCAGAGGTTACATAGGATTTCTATGCTATTATATATACATTTTGAAATTAATGGTATGGGTTTATTTTCATAGAGATTTTCATGCATTTGAGATTGTGTTTTATACTTAGTTTCTAAAACAAAGAGAATATTTGTAAAAGCTTTTTATAGTCTTGTGGTCCAGTTTATATTTTATAATACTCTTATTGATATTAAGTTCATATTCATTTAGATTTCCCTAGTTTGAATTTCATTGTCTTTTATTGTTCCACGTGTATCTTCTTCTATTCATTCATCTATCTAATTTTGAAACATGGTTTTGATTTCATAATACAATGTTAATTCTAGGAGTATTGTGCTCCCATATTCTGAGTTGTTTGTTTTTGTTATTTTTTCTCAACTGATTATTTGATCAAACTCTTTAAAGCATTTCCCTGGCAAATTGGTTGCCATGGCAAGTATAAATTGATTCTAGAAGTATTATTTTTGATAAGCATATTCCAAAAAAAAAAAAAAAGAGGGGAACATTTGTAAAAGTTTTCTTTTTTTCAAAAAAAAGTTTTCTTTGAGATTCTGTTGTGCTTTAACTTATATTTAAATATGTTCAGATTTTTCACAAAAGTAATTGTATACTAAGTAAAAAAAGGTATTATTTGAAATTGTTGCATAATTATATATTATATTCTGAGTCAAGATGTATTCACAGTTTTTGCAATCATTTATTATCCTCAATTTTTAAATCCATATGAGACTTGGATTATGGGAACTTATCATTTAAGACACTAATTGCCTTTATTCTGAGTTATCAGATGCCAGTTGGCCAAGATACCATCCAATCACAAGAGGAATACATGCAAGAGCAGACACTGAACTGTCACATGAGGGGAGACATGCATGAAGTCAAGGTATGGCCGAGGGAACGGCTTTTGACTAATGTTGAGGTTGGATTCTCTTGGTTTAATATTTTATTTTATTTTTCCCCACAATATTGTACAGATGGCTGGAAGTATTCATCCCACCCATCTCACTTCTACACCTGGCTTCTATGCTCCCTCCTATATGCCTGATGCCATGGACATCTCAATCCCATGCATCTGATTAAGTCTGACTCAGTTTCCTCCAATATGTTCGGTGGCATGGACATATATTCCATCCACCTATTTTAAGCCTGGCATACTGCATGGACAGTACATACTGCTCAAGTGTGGGAATGCTCATATCCCATCATTTCTCTGTTCTTTTATGGTAACCCCCATAATTATCTCAGGTGTCATGATAAATACAGTGTTGAATTTGGCCTTGACACCTGTTACCAATTATATTAGATTTTTTTAATTTCTCATAATGGCATGAGGATAATTAGGCAGATGATGCAAAAAGTGATGAAACAAAGATAAAAAATTATTTTTAATAATTAATATCGCAGCAATTGTCTTCTCAATTACCCTCCATAAGGGGGGGACTATAGTAATATTATAATTTTAAAGAATGGTTCAATTTTTGTTTTATTATATGTTTCATGTGTAACAACTAAGATTCTGAATTCCCTTAGACATGTTTTTGAGAACTTTCATTGTTTGATTTGATTATTGACAAAGCTATTTTAAAGTTGTGTTAAGCTCAATTTTGTAGGAAATTTTCCTGGCTGATTACCAGCATCCACACATCAACCCCTGAAAAGACTTCCATTCCATGACTACACCTAGAGGACATCTGAGAAAAGACTTTCAGAGACTTTAAATGAACAGTTTTGATTTGTTGTTTTTTTTCTCTTTCTGTTATAATATACACCATCTGTAACATGTATTCTCTGCAGAGGCCCTCCCTTTGCAGGACTAATGTCAAAGCGTCGGTTCATGAGGACAAAAAAAAATCACCCCTCTGGACAAAACTTTCCTCTCTTCCTTTTCTATATTGTTGTTCACATATTATTAGTTAGCAATAGTTATTATATTCTTTTTACTGTTCCGTCAAGGAAACATTTTGTTTCTTGAGGAACAACAGGGGGGACTGTAACGATTGGAATGACGCCACCTGCTGGATACTTACTGTAGAAGAGTTCTGCCCATGAAGGGAAGGTCTTTGAGGGCAAGACCAGGAGTCAGGAAGTGACGCAGACTAGTGGGAGGAGGAAGGAAGAGACTGGCGCTCAGTCTCGCTCTCTTTCCTGGGGACGCTGGCGGAGAAGGGAGCTAAAAATGTGCTCTCCCTTTAATAGATAGAAATTTAGGCCTTTCTCTCTCTCTTTACCAAATTCTTGTTTTCCTTAATAAATGCTTAAAAGCCTAACTCTTGCTAAAGCTTATAATTTATTGGCGACCACTCATTAGATATTTTAGACAGACTAGCTAGAATTTTAGCCCTTAACATGGCATAATGCTTAACATAGGGCAAATACTAGATGGATGTTAACTGTTTTTATTATCTCTTTGATTAGAGGTAATTGCTTCATATTTTATAACTTTAGATGGGTTTTAGATGTCAATGTTGGTAATATGAGTGATTTTCTGTGTAAGGTAATTTGGAAACACATTTAACTAAATTAAGGTCACCTGATTGCTAATTAATTGGTATTTTTTCAAGGTTTTAAATATATAATATTTTTTAAAGATTTTTTATGTTTCTAAATTTTTAGAAATTTTAGTGTGTAATTTGGTATGTTATGGTATAATCTATTTTAGAAAAGGAATTTCTCATAGATATTATAATATAGATATAGATATTATAATCATGTCAGATGACTAATATGAATGCAATGTTAAATCCCTACCATATAGGCTAAAACTGGAGCACATCGGAGTTACTAAAGTAAAATGGAAGTAAAAGATTTATTTTAGTCCATTTTATATTCCAAACAATTAACAGTTGAGTATTTAGCCTTGACATCAGTTACTAAATAAGGCCCTTTAATTTCTAATAAAGTTATACGGATAATTAGAAAAACGATACAAAGTTTTGTCAAGCCAGGTATGATTCAGGATATTATGTCTCAGAAGATAAAATTGGGTGAGGGGACAGTCAGAAGCACAACACTTTTGAGGAGGGACAGGGTGAAAGGTGATATAGAATAGAATAAATGGTGTGGAGAGGGAATAAGATGAAGAGAAATATACTTAGCAATAGTAACTGTGAGAAAAAAATTGAAGCAAATTTGTCAGATAAAGGCCTTATTTCTCAAACATAAATAACTGAGTCAAATGTATTACAATAAGAGCCATTCCCCTATTGATAAATGATCAAAAGATATGAACAGTTTCCGGATGACATAAAGTTATCTATAGCCAAATTTAAATATATGTGTGTATGTGTGTGTGTGTGTGTGTGTGTGTATCACTACTGATTAGAAATATGCAAATCAAAAAATTCTCGGGTAGAACCTCATATCTATTGGATTAGATAATAGGATAGCAGAGGAAAATTACAAATATTGTAGGGAACATGGGGAAAAGGAGACATTAATGCACTGTTGGTAGAGTTGTAAACTGATTCATGTGTTCTATAGAGCAATTTGGAACTATGGCCAAATGGCTATAAAACCCTGCATACTCTGACCTAGTAATACTACTACTAGGTCAGTGTCCAAAAAGAGATAAGAAACAAAAAGTTAAAGGATCTATATATACCAAAAAAAATTGTGGCAGCTTTTTTTCTGTTGGTAAAGAATTTGAAATTGAGGAGATTCCCATCAATTGAGGAATGACTTTGGTATGTGATTATGATAGAACAAAATTGTCCTATAAGAAGTGATGAGGGGCAGCTAGGTGGCACAGTGGATAGAGCACTGGCCCTGGTGTCAGGAGTACCTGAGTTCAAATCTGGCCTCAGACACTTAACACTTACTAGCTGTGTGACCCTGGGCAAGTCACTTAACCCCAATTGCCTCACTAAAAAAAAAAAAAAGAAGAAGAAGTGATAAGCAAAATGCTCTCAGAAAAACCTGGAAAGACTTACATGAGCTTATACAAAGTGAACTGTGCAGTGTGTAAAGTAACAGCAATACTGTAAGATGATCAACTATGAATGACTTGGATAATCACAGAAATACAATTATCCAAGAGAACTCTGAAGGACTTACGATGAAAAATGCTATCCATGCCCAGAGAAAGAACTGATGGTATCTGAATACAGATTGAAATAATTTTTTTTTACTTTATTTTTCTTGAGGTTTTTTTTTTGTCTGTTTTCTTTCACAACCTGACTAACATGGATTCTTTGCATGACTATACATATATAACTTCTATTGACTTGCTTGACTTCTTAAAGATTGGGGCAGGGGCAGAGGCAGGGAGAAGGAAGAGAATTTAAAATACAAATTTTTTAAAATGGATGTTAAAATTGTTTTACATGCAATTGGGGTGAAAAATAAAATTCTAAATAAACAAACAAAAAGAAAGAAAATATATAATTTAGAAATATTTAACAGAATAAATAAAATATAATAGCATATATACAATGTTAATTTGCATTTGCCTAATATCCAACATAGGGATGTACAACTAAATTCTATTTGAGTTTGACTCAAACTCAATATACAACTAATTTCTATTTGAGTTTGACATGAATGATTTAGTTCATATCTTCCTTCTTGTCCGCAAGGGTATCATAAGTCTTTTGTCAAATGCCCTATTTAAAAAATAATTATATGTCTGCAATATTACCCTAAACCAAAAAGGAAATCAAATTAGTCTGATATGATCTGGTCTACATGAATTTTAAGGGGAAGACAGTATAGTAGGGAAAAAAAAAAAAGAGAATGCTTCTATTTTTTTTTTTAATTCTTTTTGTGACCTGGAAAGAATTAAGCGGACTGATGCTGAGTGAAGTGAACAGAACCAGCAGCACATTATACATAGCAATAGCAATATTGTGTGATGATCAGCTATGTGATAGCTCTGCTCAGCAATACAATGATCCAAGGCAATTCCAAAGGACTAGAAGCAAAATGCTCTCCACATCCAAAAAAAGAACTATGGAATCTGAATACAGATTGAACCATACTACTTTTATTTTGTTGTTGTTGTTGTTTTCTTTCTTGATTTTTTTTTCCTTTTGCTCTGATTCTTCTTTCACAACATGACTAATGTGGAAATACGTTTGTACATATATAATCTATATCAGATTTATTGCTGTATTGTGAAAGAGGGAGGGAAGGGAGAGAGGGAGAAAAATTTGGAACTCAAAAACTTATAAAAATGAATGTTGTAAACTATCTTTACATGTAACTTTAAAAAATTAAATACTATTAAGATTGAAAAAAACATTTTTTTCTGGAACTGAAACACCAAAAAAAAAAAAAAACCAGCATATGAATTAAAACACACACACACACACACACACACACACACACACACACACACACACACAGGATTTTGAGATTCCTTATTGGAATCTTATCCTCCTAATGGGGGATTGAATAATGCCAAGTATAAAAATTGGGTTCTAATTTTCTGTTTGTATTGGAGTTTGAAATGCATCTATGTATGTATCTGTATGTTTGTATGTATGTGTGTAGAGATATATATAGACATATAGATATCTGTGTCAACATAACAATTGGAAAACTTAAAATTATAAATTCCCTGGGATAAAAAGTTAAAATTTTGTTTTTATAATAGTAGAGACATAAGGGTTCAGTTAACTTTCATTATATGATCTGGTTATTAGCAAACTCATTTAAATCTGTGTTAATACCAATTTTTTAGGAGCTTTTTAATAGAGGAAGAGGATCTCTACAAGTGACTTTAGGCTAAGAAGACAGTCAACTGGAAACTGCTCTGATATCACACCTGGACCAATGAGCTGTATCAGATGGTGTCCTGATAATCAAACAACCATATAAGGTGAGACTTCTAAGACTTAAGTGGACATTTTTTTCACTGTTTACTCTTTTTTCCCCTTTGTGTACTTTATCTGTAAGGTCTACTTACTAAAGGGAACAGCCCCCTTTGGTTTTGTCAATGCATCACTCAATTTCTCCCCTTTATTCCATCATATTGTTACACTTTATAAGCCTCATAGTTAAGAACCCTTGATGAAGTGTTTGTAATATCAGTTATTGATTCGTTGAGGGGCCATGCCCCTCAAGAATCAAATGGGGGATTGTGAGATATGATTATTCATAACTAATATCTTGGAGGCAATTCAGAGCTTCCCCCCTTCTTCTACTAGAGCCATCAGAAGATACCCAGTATAAAGAGTCCCACCAGACTTAGAAGAAGGAGAGTGAGATGATCCTACTTAGCATCAAAACTCTCTTAATAAATTAAGGAAATCAAAGAGCACCAGGAGACAAATTTACCATGAATGAACTTAAAGGGAAAGACATATAAAATGCCACAATCGGCTACAGAAGCCACCAGGCCTCAACACTCCAGACTGTACAGTATTATAAGGAAGTTGGAGACCCAGGCCTAGGTATGGACTTTTTTTTCTGGAAATGACCTATGTCCCAATAGGAAAGAAACAATAAAGCACCTTTGAATAAGCAGGGATCTCAAGGGGGGGGGGGGGGCGGAAGAAATAAGTAAACTGTTAGGAAGTTTTAAAGGATTAACTTTTTGATTTACACAGAGTTTAAAGAGTCTAAAACCTAAAGTTATATAGCAAGTGTGCTTGCAGAGACTGAAAAAGTGATTTGACATTTGTGTGGCACCCTGAAACATATATGACAAATTTCACTCAGTCTGTTGCTCAATGAAAAAGGGAAAGGCCCTGTGAATTTGTTAACTCCTATGGACAATCAATTACAGGAACTGATAAAGAAAGAAGTAATAAAATATGAGGAAAGAAATATAGTTAGCTTGGAGCAAGTGTGTCAGGGTATAGCATACCTTGGCAGACTACAGCATTCCTAATGGCTCTCAAAGTCAAAGAAAAGGAATTATATTTTGATTGGAAGATGACCAAAGTAAATCCATTTATGAATGATCTCCAAACTGCAAGGAGTAATATAACTTGGGAAAATTCAATTCCCCAGAAGAAGTATATCTTCTTGTGTGGAAGCCACAAAATCCAGGCAAGAGACAATCTCTGGTCACTAAGATAAAAGGACAAATACCCATAGAAGTCATACTGTTAGACAGACAAGTGAACAAGACCATTTTATGAGGAGAAGCCAGGAGGCAAGGGACCAGAAAGTCATTATTATCTGGGCAGCACCAGAGAATAGGCGAAGGGTTAGAGATTTCTTCTGCTACAAATGTAGTTTAGATGGATATAGGTATGGTAAATATATCAAATAATGGAGTACAAAGTTGGTTGGTGATGCTTTAATACTGAGGTATAGTTGAGCAATGTATATGGGTTCAAGGATAAAGATCTCCCTAGATCTCAAAGGCAGCATTGTAACCAAAAGATGATTTATGCATAGGTCTTTTCCACCTAGACTCAAAGAACCAATACAGAAAGGAGTTAATATGTATTATATATGTATGTATGTACACATATCTGATATTCACATACAAATATATACAAAAGCAATCATCTGATTTTTTTCAGTATAATAATACTCTGTTAAAATCTTCCCCAGTAGTTTCACTGAAAGTTATTTAAATTTTACTTTCAAGTTAAGTCCCTGCACTTAGCCTCGTTAGTTTGATCATTCTTTCTGATTCTATCAGAGTTGCCATTCTCTGTTTTCATGAATTTGTGACCCTTTCATTAGCTAAGCTCCAGTTAGCATAACATTTTCAGGTTGGTTAAGGTCTTGGCCTAGAAAAGTTTGATTTTTGGGTGACTGGAAATTAACAGGAACAACTATGTCGTGGATCATGGTCTCAGAGAAAGAGAACTACCCTAGCTCAAATTTGGATGAATTGTACCTGGAAGAACTATCATTAATTTAAAAACAACCACCACTACCACAATAAAAAAACCTGAACTCATATCCAATTTGTCAATACCCTCTATTAATTAGAAGAGTTTCATGATTCTTCAGATTATAATTGTATTTCTTATGCTGATGTTTCACAATTTGTCCTATCTTCCTACTACTGTCAAATTTGATAAACATAAACATGTAATGATAATCTACTATCATTAAGACACTGTGTTAGGCACAAAGATATATTAATATATGCAAAGATAAATAAGACATAGTATTTCCCCTCAAGGAATTATAGCCCAATCAGGGAAATACAACAGACACAAAATAATTTTGATACAAAATAGAATACAGTCATGTGTAAGAGAGATATAAATGAGACACAATGAGAATTCATAGATGAGATCAGTTCTCCCTGGGGATCAGGGAAGGTTGAATGAATATTAAGGATGGGGCAGAGCCAAGAGGGCAGAGAGAAGCCAGCAAGTTGACTGAGCTCTCCTTCTGTTCCCTCAAAAAGAACATTAAATCAAGCCTCTGGACAGATTCTGAAACTACAGAACCTGCAAAGAGACAGAGAGACACAGTGTTCCAACCAGAGATAATTTAGAAGACTTCAGGAAAAGTCCATCTCATTTGGGCAAAAGGGAGGTGTAGCACACCAAAGCATAGGGTGGAGGGGGTCTGGGCAAGACAGGAGGAAACTGTGGGCCACAGCTAAGCAACTGAGGCCCCTGGATCCTGGCTCAACAAGCTGGTGGTGCAGCAGGACAGTGGCAAAACCCACCTGCACAAGCCGAGAGGGCAGGTTGCCAGCTAGAGGGCCATCCACAGGACAGGCTTAACCAGGTCTAGCAATCCCAGCTCATGCCACCAGCAAGCCCAGGGCAGTGAGAAGTCCACAAGCCATAGAGTCCTCAGAGTAGAAAGCCAGTGACACAACCCCAATACCCCAGCACAAGAAGCTTGAAACAGGAACTCTGGTGCCCCCAGAGCAGACCTAAACTTTGAAAAAAAAAAAAAGCTACAATATGAGTAAGAAACAAAAAAGATCTCTTACCATTGAGAGCTTCTGTGTCAACAGGGAAGAGGCAAACACAAACTCAGATGAGGACACTACTCTCAAATTGCCTACATTTGAAGCCTCAAGAGGGAAGAAGAATTTGTCTCAAGAACCAAGTCTTCTTGGAAGAGCTCAAAAAGGATTTTAAAAACCAATTGAGGGGGGTGGCTAGGTGGCGCAGTGGATAAGCACCGGCCCTGGATTCAGGAGTACCTGAGTTCAAATCCGGCCTCAGACACTTGACACTTACTAGCTGTGTGACTCTGGGCAAGTCACTTAACCCTCGTTGCCCCGCAAAAAAAAAAAAAAAAAACAATTTGAGAGGGGCAGCTAGGTGGTGCAGTGGATAGAGCACCAGCCCTGGATTCAGGAGGACCTGAGTTCAAAGCCGGCCTCAGACACTTAATAATTACTAGCAGTCTGACCCTGGGTAAGTCACTTAACCCCAGTTACCTCACACACACAAAAAAAATTAAAAACCAATTGAGAGAAGTAGAAGAAAAAATGGGGAGAGAGCTCAAAAAAGATTTTCAAAATCAATTGAGATAGGTAGAAGAAAAAATGGGGAGAGAAATGAAAGCAGAACAAGAAAATTATGAAAAAAGAATCAGCAGCTTAGGAAAGGAAGCACAAAAATTGACTGAAGAAAACAATTCCTTAAAAAAATTCATTTGGCCAAATTAAAAAAAAAAGGTGCATACTCTCACCGAAGAAAACAATGGCTTAAAAATTAAAATTGGATCGTGGGAAAATAATGATTTGATGAGATACCAGGAATCAGTCAAGCAGAATCAAAAGAATGAAAAAATAGAGGAAAATGTGAAATAGCTCAATGGAAAGACAACTGACCTAGAAGACAGATCCAGGAGAGACAATTTGAGAATCATTGCACTGCCTGAAGGCCATGTTCAGAAAAAGAATCTAGACACCATATTCCAGGAAATTATTAAGGAGAACTGCCCTGATATTATAGAATCAGAGGATAAAATCATCATTGAAAGAATCTACCAATCACCTCCTGAAAGAGACACCAAAAGGAAAACTCCAAGGAATATTGTAGCCAAATTCCAGAATTGTCAGGTGAAGGAGAAATACTCCAAGCAGCCAGAAAGAAGCAATTTAAATATCATGGAGCCACAGTCAGGATTGCATGGATCTGGCAGCTTCAACATTAAAGGATTACAACACTTGGAATATGAAATTCTGGCAGGCAAAGGAGATTGGATTGCAGCCAAGAATCTATTACCCAGAAAAACTTAGAGTTCTCTTTCAGTGGAAAAGATGGACATTCAATGAAATTGGGGACTGTCAAGGTTTCCTGATGAAAAGACCAGAACTGAATAGAAAATTTGATCTTAACATAGAAGACTCAAGAGAAGTTTATAAAGCTAAACAAAGGGGAAAAAGGATACTCATTAAGGTTAAACTGTTTACATCCCTACATGGGAAAATAATACTTATAACTCTTGAGAACTATTATATGTACTTGGGCAGACAGAAGGATTATACACAGAGGGTTATAAATATAAATTGTCCTTGATGTGATGATATTAAAAAAATTAAGGGGTTAAAAAGGGAGTTTGTGGGGAGAAAAGGAAAAGGGAGTTGGAATAGGTGAATTACATCATATGAAGAGGTACAATAAAACCTATTACAATAGAGGGAAAGAAGGGAGGGGTGAATATTGTTTCAACCCTACTCTCACTAGATTTGATTTGAAGAGGGAATAACATATACGTTCATTTGGATAAACAAACTTAGCATAATCTTTAGGGAAGTAAAAGGGTAAGGGGAAAAGGGGGGGACTGATAGAAGGGAGGGCAGAAGCAAGGGAGAAAAGGGTAAAGAAAAGGGAGGGGGTGATAAAAGGGACCACACATTGGGGGAGGCAGGGGTAATAAGCAAAACATTAGTGAGGAGGAATAGGGTGAAAGAAGGGGGGAAAAGTACAAAGGGGGTAAATAGAATGGAGGTGAATTGACAGTAATAATAACTGTGAATGTGAATGGGATGAACTCTGGCATAAAACAGAAGGGAATAGAAGAGTGGATTAAAAACCAGAATCCCACAATATGCTGTTTACAAGAAACATATTTGAAGCAGAGAGATACACACGGAGTAAAGGTAAAAGGTTGGAGCAGAATATATTTTGCTTCAGCTGAAGTAAAAAAAGCAGGGGTAGCAATCCTTATTTCATAAAAAGCAAAGGCAAAAATAGATCTAATTAAAAGAGATAAGGAAGGAAACTACCTCTTGCTAAAAGGTAGTATAGATAATTAAGTAATATCAATATTAAACATGTATGCGCCACGTGGTATTGCATCCAAATCCTTAGAGGAGTAGTTAAATGACCTACAAGAGGAAATAGACAGTAATACTATACTAGTTAGGGATCTGAATTTTCCCCTCTCAGAATTAGATAAATCTAGCCACAAAATAAATAAGAAAGAAGTGAAAGAGGTGACTAGAATACTAGAAAAGTTAGACATGATAGATGTGTGGAGAAAACTGAATGGGGATAGAAAGGAATATACCTTTTTCTCAGCAGTATATGGCACATTTTCAAAAATTGACCATGTATTAGGGCACAAAAACCTCATAGTCAAATGTAGAAAGGCAGAAATAGTAAATGCATCCTCAGATCATGATGCAATAAAAATTACATGTAATAATGAGCCATGGAAAGTTAGACTTAAAATTAATAGGAAACTAAATAATTTCATTCTAAAGAATGAGTGGATCAAATAACAAAACACACACACAATCAATAACTTTATCCAAGAGATTGACAATAATAAGACAACATACCAAAATCTATGGAATGCAGCCAAAGCATTGCTTAGGGGAAATTCTATAGCTCTAACTGCTTACATCAATAAAAAAAAGAGAGAAAGAGGAGATCAATGAATTGGGAATGCAACTTAAAAAGCTAGAAAAAGAACAAATTAAAAATCACCAATTAAATACCAAATTAGAAATCCTGAAAATTACAGGAGAAATTAATAAAATTGCAAGCAAGAAAACTATAGAATCAATCAATAAAACAAAGAGCTGGTTTTATGAAAAAAAAACACAATAAAATAGATAAAACATTGGCTAATTTGATTGAAACAAAGAAAGACAAAAGAAAAATTACTAGTATCAAAAATGAAAGGGGTAATTTTACCAGCAATGAAGTGGAAATTAAAGCAATAATTAGGAAGTATTTTGCCCAACTGTATGCCAACAAATTTGACAATCTAAATGAAATGGATAAATATTTACAAAAATACAAACTGCCCAGGTTAACTGAAGAGGAAATAAAATCCTTAAGTAAGCCCTTATTAGAAAAAGAAATTGAACAGTCATTAATGAACTCCCTAAGAAAAAATCCCCAAGGACAGATGGGTTTACAAGTGAATTCTATGAAAAATTTAAAGAATAATTAATTCCAATATTATACAAATTATTTGGAAAAATAGGTAAAGAAGGAGTTCTACCAAATTCGTTTTATGACACAAATATGGTGGTGATACCAAAACCAGGCAAAGCAAAAACAGAGAAAGAAAATTATAGACCAATTTCCTTAATGAATATTGATGCTAAAATCTTAAATAAGATATTAGCAAGGAGATTACAGCAAGTGATCACCAGGATAATACACTATGATCAGGTGGGATTTATGCCAGGAATGTAGGGATGGTTCAACATTAGGAAAACTATTAACATAATCAACCACATCAATAAGAAAACTAACCAAAATCTTATGATTCTCTCAATAGATGCAGAGAAAGCTTTTGACAAAATACAGCACCCATACCTGATGAAAACACTAGAGAGCTAAGGAATAAGGGGAGCTTTCCTTAAAATAATATGCAGTATCTACCTTAAAACATCAGCAAGCATTATATGTAATGGAGATAAGTTAGAGGCCTTCCCAATAAGATCAGGGATGAAACAGGGATGTCTGTTATAAACTCTATAATTTAACATTGTACTAGAAATGTTAGATGTAGCAATCAGAGAAGAAAAAAGAATTAGAGGAATTAGAATAGAATAGGCAAGGGGGAAACAAAACTATCACTCTTTTCAGATGATATGATGGCATACTTAGAGAATCCTAGAGAATAAACTCAAAAATGACTTGAAACAACAACTTTAGCAAAGTAGCAGGATATAAAATAAATCCACATAAATCATCAACATTTCTATACATGACCAACAAAGTCCAGCCACAAAAGATAGAAAGAAAAATTCCATTTAAAGTAATGGTAGACAATATAAAATACTTGAGAGTCTACTTGCCAAGACAATCCCAGGGCCTCTATGAACACAATTACAGAACACTTTTCACACAAATAAAATCAGATCTAAATAATTGCAAAAATATAAATTGCTCATGGATAGGCTGAGCTAATATAATAAAAATGACAATTTTACCTAAATTACTTTACTTATTCAGTGCCATACCAATCAGACAACCTAAAAATTATTTTATAGAGCTAGAAAAAATCATAACAAAATTCATCTGGAAAAACAAAAGGTCAAGAATATCAAGGGAAATAATGAGAAAAAAGTATTGAAAGGTAAGTTAACTATACCAAATCTGAAGCTCTACTATGTGATGTTTAAAATCTATACTGTGGTTGCCTTAAATTAGAAGCTTCAGCACCAGTCTTTGGGCATTAAACATTTATTAAAGCATACAGGTATTCACAAGGAGTTCAGAAAGTTAAGAAAAAACCTATCTAGCCTAGAGTTCCAGCCTGGCTGGGTTCTTCCTCAAGTCTTCCTCCAAAAGCCTGCTTTAATCAGAAACTCTCTAGCAAGCTGATTGTGGAAGCTTTTTATAGGTCTGGAACAGAGGTGGTCCTTACACACTGCTTCAAGCTGATTGGTTGGTGCCATCCAAATCCATTGGTTTTGAAGGTGTTCTCAATTTGAGTTCACAGTCTAGCTTCTGAGAACAATACCTTCTTAAGGGATAGCCAGGTGTGATTACAATCCAATTAACTTGAAGTAGGCTTAATCAGCAGTCAATCACTCTCACTTGATTCAATCAGTATAGATTAATCTCCAGGTGGGTCTTTGAGTATCTGCTAAATCCCATTATTTCAACACAACTATAAATCAGCAATGATCAAAACTATTTGGTACTGGCTAAGAAATATAGTAGAGCATCAAAGGAATTGGCTAGGCACAGGAGACACAGTAGTAAATGACTTTAGTAATGTACTGTTTGATAAACCCAAAGCCTCCAGCTTCTGAGATAGGAACTCAGTATTTGAAAAAAATGCTAGGAAAACTGGAAGATAGTATGGCAGAAATTAGGCATAGACCAACATCTTACACCTTATACTAAAATAAGGTCAAAATGGGTACATGATTTAGACATAAAAGGTGATACCATAGGTAAATTGGGAGAGGATGGAATAGTCTACCTTTAAAATCTTTGGAAAGGAGAACAGTTTATGACCAAACAAGAGATAGAGCATATTATAAAATGCAAAGTGGATGCTTTTGATTACATTAAATTTTTTTTAATTGTACAAAGAGAAGCAATGCATCCAAAATTAGAAGGGAGGCAGAAAGCTGGGAAACAATTTTTATTGCCAGTACTTCTAATAAAGGCCTCATTTCTAAAACATATCAGGAACTACATCAAATTTATAAGAATCTAATCATTCCCCAATTGAGAAATGGTCAAAGGATATGAACAGGCAGTTTTCTGATGAAGAAATCAAAACTATCTATTGCCACATGAAAAATGCTCTAAATCACTATTGATTAAAGAGATACAAATTAAAACAACTCTGAGGTACCACCTGACACACATAAGATTGGCTAATATGACAAAAAAGGAAAATTAACGTTGGAGAAGCTGTGGAAAAATTGGGACACTAATGCATTGTTGGTGGAGCTGTGAACTGATCCAACCATTCTGGAGAGCAATTTGGAACTATGTCCAAAGGGCTATAAAGCTGTGCATATTCTTTGACCCAGCAATACCACTTATGTGTCTTTTTCCCAAAGAGATCATAAAAAAGGGAAAAGGACCCACATGTACAAAAATATTTATAGTTGTTCTTTTTGTGGTGGCAAGGAATTGGAAATTGAGGGGCTGCCCAGCAATTGGGGAATGGCTGAACAAGTTGTGGTATATAAATGTAATGGAATTCTATTGTGCTATAAGAAATGATGAGCAGACGGGTTTCAGGGAAACATGGATGGACTTGCATGAACTGATGATGAGTGAGATGAGCAGAACCAGTAGAACATTATACACATGACATATATCATCAACATTATGTGTTGATCAACTGTGATAGACTAGATTCTTCTCACCAATACAATGGTGCAAGAAAGTTCCAAAGGACTCATGATGGAAAAGGCTCTCCAAATCCAGAAAAAAAAAAGAACTGTGGAATATGGATGCTGATTGAACCATAATATTTCTTTGGTTTTTAGTGCTATTGTTTTTCTTTTTTGAGCTTTTTCCTTTTTGCTCTGATTCTTCTCTTATGACATGACTAATGCAGAAATATGTTTAATGTTTTTGTACATATATAACTATATCTGATTACTTGCTGTCTTGGGGATGGGTGGAGGGAGGTAGAAAATTTTGAAATTGGAAATCTTATAAAAACAAATATTTAAAACTTTCTCTACGTGTAACTGGAAAATAATAAAATACTTTTACTTAAAAAATATTAAGGAAGCAGGAAGATTCTGGTTCACTTGATTTACTAGACTGTCAAATCAGATGATTCCATGACAACAGAAATGAAATCATTTGGTTTGCGTGTCATTTGACCCAATTATCCAATCAAGCAACAATATGTAAGAATCCACTATATGAAAGTTCCATGTGATTCTACCTCTATAATTTTATAGTAAGAGTTGCTCTTCACCAACAAAAAAAAAAAAGGAATTTGTAAGTTTAAGACTTTTTGTGGTTCAGTATAGATTTATAAATGATTCAGGAAGATTTTGTGATTTCATTAAGGAGAGGGGTGGGGAATACCCATTGAGGAGACTCAGTCTACAAAGATTAAGGTACGTAGATAATAATGATTTGCTAAGGGTTATATAACTAGTAAATAGTAGATGTTTGTCATTTGAACCCAGGTCTTTGGGTTTTTTTTCCTTTTAAAAATGTATAATAAAGACCATATACCTGCAATGTTGTCAATAAATCTCTGTTTTACAGAAGAACTTGGTAGCTAGAAAATATAAACATTAATACAGTCAATCTTTCAAAACAAATTATTTCTACTTTTGAGCTATGGAATAAATTTCCATCTTAAGTATAAAACTTCCTGAAGTATAATGAAGGTAGTTGTAGACTTTAAAAAAATGTTTAAAGAATTCTTATTTAGCAAATTCTAAAAAGTTTTTTACACTTTTGGAATATTGGAAGGGGAAGTATCTCTTTGCAGTTTTTCATCTTGTGGGTCCAAACATCAAAATGACCAGTATCCTTAAGTGGTTTCTGTGACATCCTTGGATGTCCATCCTCAGATTTCCTTTGAATGAACTCCTGACTTTATTTACCCAAGAGAAATTAACAGACATCCTGCTGCAACATTTTCCATTTGCTAAGTATGATGAATTATAAATGGAATAAAGCAGAATTTTCAGCTGACAAATGAGTCCATGTGTAAAGTTGCTTCTGTTACCTTAATTGAATGACTACAACAGTAAACTGTAGCAATGAAAAAGCTGTTAACAAAATAAAACCAGGGGACGCTCCTCTCCATGGAGACTGAAATCTCTACATCTAGGAACAGAATGATTATCTGAAGAAAAACAAATGGGAGCCAAATTTCAAGAAAACAGATTGGAACTTTGGTCAAGATTTGCTTTTTACATATGACTGTGTGATCCCAATCTGGTGCAAGGGACAAGCACAGAGTGGTCTCCATATAGGAAGTGATGTGAAGGAACTGAATTTAGAGCAAGTAGTTGCAAAAATCACTAGTACATACACCTGACAGCTGTTATCTCCAAATGCTAATGTAGAAAAGACACTGATAGGAAGACTGTGATTACTCAAGCTTATATGAATAAAGAGGTCTCCCAAAACATATGCAGGGGCTGCAAGCCCAATAAAAATAACTCAAAATAAATAAAAGACATTTTGACAGAAGTGAGAGACATCATATCTGAAAGATGTCCAGGTAGTGATCCAGATCAGTTAGAAGGAAAACTGGGCAATGCAGGAAGCTGTAGGTAAAGGACACAATTAGAGGTAATAGACATAAGTGGCATTTTGCAAACCTCATACCCCAAGGGCAAAGGCCTGGAAATGGGCTATCAATGATTGACTCACCAAATGCAAGAAATCAGTGAATACTATCTACAGACATGCAAAAAAACATTACAGAAAACTGTAATAGGTGTTCTTTCTTCTCAAGGCTATCATCAGGATGTTTAGAAATGTTTTCACAAGTATAATTAAGAGTATCAGTCAGCTAGCTTCTAGAGGTGGGTGCCTACGATGTGACTAGAGCTGAAAAGTGTGATAATTTGGAGACTTGTGCAGTTTTTTCTTCAGTTAAGTGTCAGAATGCCTGGTAGAATACATTACATTGTATGTTCTATCTCCAGAGAGTGTGTAAGTGTGGGAGGGTGAGAGAGGGAAACTAGAGACATCTGGCAAGGGTTCTCAGAGGGAGAAGAAGAGGGACTGCAGCAGTCACTGTAGAGGGAGTCAGCTGTATGGGAAACCTGGGAGCTCTACGTGGTCCTAGGGAGCCACATCCATCCAACTACAGAGCCCACTGCCCTCCTGTCTCCACCTTCAACCCACTCAAAAGCATCCCTTAAAGAAAGTACAGCCTAAAAGACCTCTCTTCTGCCTTGCCAGGTCCCTCTGATTCCAAACCCAGTATTATATCCTCTTGGCCATATGACCCCTACATGTGTATGTTAAAAAAATAACCTCAATTTACTTTTGTGTACGTATATGCATTAATGAAAATTTTAGTTACTTTTTTTTGTGAGGTAATTGGGATTAAGTGACTTGCCCAGGGTCACAGAGCTAGTAAGTATCAAGTGTCTGAAACTGGATTTGAACTCAGGTCCTCCTGAATGCAAGGCCAGTGCTTTATCCACTGCACCACCTAGCTGCCCCATTTTAGTTACTTTCTTTGGATTTCAATCACTTATGGCTAGTTTATTTGTAGAAGTTAGAAATACCTTTAAAAGAGAAAAATTCTCTTATTATTAGATTAAAAACAAAACAAACAAAAAAGAATTTAATATGCTTGTCTGCTTTGCCCAAAGTATATGTGACCCTAAAAACTTTAACAAATGGGGGTAGAACCAAGATGGTGAAGGAAAGGCAGTGACTTGCCTGAACTCACCCCAAGACCTCTTCAAATACCTTCAAATAATGGCATAGGACAAATCCTGGAGCAGTAGAACCCACAAAAGGACAGGGTGAAATCATTTTCCAGCCAAAGACAGCTTAGAAGATTGGCAGGAAAGGTTTGTTGTCCCACAGTGAGAGTGGAGCACAGGGTGTGTCAACACAGATCTAGCCACAGCACAGACCCAGCCCCAGCCCCAGTGAACCAAGCCTCTGTAGCCTTTGAATCAGCAGTGGTAGCAACTGCTTCTAGAACTCAGCCCACAGATGGTAAGTGCTTGAACAGTTGGCCAAAAGGAGATTATAGGGGTCTTTTTGCTGGCACTGGGGCAGAACTTTATATTTTGCCCATACTGAGATCCAGGTCAGAGTCTTAGGTGGCTGTCCCAGACAGGGGAGGAGCACAAGGACAAAAGAGCTTGCAGCCACATTGGAGCAGGCTTTATAGCTCCAGTGTAGAAAAGCAGGCTTGTGGTTGCTTGAAGACAGAGCACAGACTAGGAGAGTAGTTAACATACCTCTCCTTGAATCATAACACCTTGGAAGAACTAAGGATTTATAAATTTCTAGAAATATCTCAGATAATAGCTGCGCAAACCCCCTGAAGCTTGGGACAGTACACCCTCCATAATGGAAGCAGTGTCCACTTTAACAAAATGTTCAAGTTCAAGAAATAGGCTGGGAAAATGAGCAAACAGAAAAAAAAATACTGGCCTAGAAAGTTTCTATGGTGACAAGGAAGATCAAAATACACCCTCAGAAGAAAATAACAAAGCTGAAGCTCCTACATCCAAAGCTTCCAAGAAAAACATGAATTGGTTTCAGGCCATAGAAGCACTAAAAAAGGACTTTGAAAATAAAGTAAGAGAGATAGAGGAAAAAATGGAAAGAGAAATGAGAGTAATGCAATAAAATCATGAAAAATAAAAGTCAACAGCTTGAAAAGCTGAATTGACCAAATGGAAATGGAGGTACAAATGTTCTCTGAAGAAAATGACTCCTTAAAAATTAGGATTGAGCAAATGGAAGCTAATGACTTTTTGAGAAATCAAGAAACTATAAAGCAAATGGGCATAGGAGTTTCAATATGATCTTTTTTTTTTTTTAACCTAAACCTGTTTATCCCTCCTTAAACACTGGTAGTCCACCAGCTCCCCAGGGCTTACCACATTGTACTCAGTACAGTCTTCTGATCAGAATAGTGCATCTCAGAACTTCTAACCTCAAGCAATCCACTAGTCTTCCCTATAGTAGGGATTAGAGCAATTACATCTAGCTTCCTAAGTTTTTCCTGACACAGCATTGTGACAATCTAAAACCAGAAAAAGAAGAAAAAGGGCAAATATTCCAAACAAAAGTAGACAGGAAACACACTCTTAGAATCGGGGCAAGATCTACTAAACATCTCTCCATTCCTTCATCTCTGGCAAGAATAAGTTTAGATGTGACTTCCATATAGCCACAATGATCTTCTAGCTGCTATTAGATTCTAGAAGCATTGCCAATTCAAAACAAAGAGATGCCAGCAACTAACTGGAACTATAAAAACATATGATTAAGAGATGTGACATATATCATAAGTATCCAAGAATACACCGTGGGTTATTTCTCAAGATTATATCTTGAGATGAAAACCTGTGTGGCATAGTGCAAAGAAAGCTAACCATAGATTTGAGAACACCTAGGGTCAAAAACTTCACTCTGCCATATACTGGCTGGATGACACTGGGCAAAACTCTTAGCCCCTCAACTCTATGCTGAAGAGAAGGTGCTGATCTATATTGGTATATGCTGATTTGTACCTGTATTCCTCATTGTGATTTCACAATGCCAGTGAAAACACAGGTCTGGTCCAAAAAAATAAATTTTTTGTTAAGCTGTTTTTCACTCATGTCAGACTCTTCATGACCCCTTATGGGGGGTTTTCTTGGCCAAAATACTAGAATGGTTTGCCATTCCTTTTCCAGTTCATTTTATAAATGAGGAAACTGAAGCAAATAGGGTTAAGTGACTTGCCCAGGGTGACACAGGTAGTTGAATTTGAACTCAGAGTTTTCCTGACTCCAGACCTGGCACTCTATCCACTGCACCACCTAGAAGCCCTTGAAATAAAGAAACAAAGAAACATATCTTGTCAAATAGCTCTCCAAAGACCAGGGTTTCCCAGTGTTTTTAGTATTTAAGAACTGGTGATATAGGCATATAAACATAACATAGTAGAAAGCTGACTTCATATTCCACTAGTAGACTGAAAAAACACAGAAACCAAAGGTGAATACAAGAGGAATAGGACAGATTTATTCTCTGCTGAAATATTTGTTAGTTATATCATCCAGTGTTGGCTTTAAATAGGAACAACTTAGAACAATGATTGTCCATGACTATTAATGTCTTTTTTTTTTCATTGTTCATTCTCCATGTGGGAGCTCTTATCCTGTCTAAGCCATAGACTGCCCTTTTAATTCCAGTCAGCTGCCTCACTAATGTGTTCCACTGATGATAAGGCACCTTATCATGAAAGGATATGGATAGATGAGTGTAAATATTTACCCTTGTTTGGGGGGAAAAAAAAAACATTCAAAGTGGATGCCCTACCTATAGTGGGTCAGTGGGGTCACCATCATACACAGAACAAAGGACAACTCTTTATTACTACTAGTGATGTTATACTGAAGAAGAAAGGGTAGAAAATTAAGTCTATGGAAGAAAATGCTTACTTCTAAAAAAATACAGAAAAAGGAGTATTTGGAAGATTAGTATTACAAAGGGAAACTACCTAATACTTTTCTCATGGCTAGAAAAAGTCCAGAGGCAAAAGCAGTAAAACTAAAATGCTTATACTATCATGTCAGAATATGTACATTAGAATAATCAGCAGAAAAATGATTTCTCAAAGAAAAATCCTTTTTAAAAAATTAAACACGAATCAATATTTCAACTCTGCTAAAAATAAAGCGATTGAATTTTGGGAGTCCCTTTTAATTCATTAGTTAAATATTAATGTGAAAATTAAGATGCTATAAAATGTCCTCTATATAATTGATGTTAATATGACTCAACATTTGTTCATGTGTTTGTTTGTTTCTTTTTAACATTTCTAACCTAATGAATAATTGGGGAAAGGAGGAGACTGTGCCACCAGAGTGCTAACTTTAGCAGGTTCTCCAATGCTAAGAAAAGCTTCAGATATGGTGTTGTCAAGAGACTATGTCTGTTTTTACTAAGACAAGCTTAGTTAAGCACAGAATCACTAATCATTGATAAGCTAACAACTTGGTGATGAAGATTTTAGCCATAACAACTCATGAAATTAAAAATAAAAATACAAACTGGCTTTTAGTACTGGGTCCCTTCTGCTGTACTGACAGTAGTCATAGTATGAAAGGAGCAAAAAAATAGCCACAGAGAAATAAAAAAGTAGAAAATGACCTGTAATGAGTATTCTCTGGGCCTTTTTCCTAGAGCCAGGCAGGCTCATCTGCTCTCAGGGTTCACTTGGGTTTGGATGTCTTTTCTCTACTCCCATTGGATTAAAACCTCACAGGATATGTTCTTTCCCCATTTTGGGACCTGTGACTTGTATCTTAGCTCCATATAACAATTTAACATCATGTGGCTTTTATAGAGGGATATTTACTTCAAAAATATGGCAAGAATAATGTATAAACAATTTCCTCCCAACACCTTTGTGGATTACTCTTTCCTATGCCACTTTAGTCTCTGAGGGAAAAAACTCATAACTTACCTCAGTTCCTACATAGCCTTGGTCCCACCAAGTTCTTGTCTAAAGGTGTGATCACTGCCAGATAAGTCTTCATTTCAACTTTCCCTGGCATGAGTCCAGAAGTTTGCTTCCAAATATCATTCCTGGCTCCTCGAGGCATCAGTGTTGGCCTGGCTACAACAACAGCCAACCTGAAACCAAGGCTGTAGATCTCTAGAACACTATATGTACTCATGATGACCTTTCAAATTCACTGGTTAATTCTTTGACCCAGAAATTCTTTAGGATTAATTCATATATTTTCCAGTTGATTTTTTTTTTTTTAGGCAATGGGGGTTAAGTGACTTGCCCAGGGTCACACAGCTAGTAGGTGTCAAGTGTCTGAGAACAGATTTGAACTCAGGTCCTCCTGACTCAGGTCCTCCTGAATCCAGGGCTTGTGCTTTATCCACTGCATCACCTAGCTTCCCACTTTAATCCTTTTTAAAATAGGACTTTAGTATAAATAAAATTAAAAGATATTTGTGATATTTCTGCCTTCCTGTATTTATTTGTAAGATTTTTATATCCAAAAACAGGATACATTTACTGTAAAGTTGCCATGCACAACCAAAAATATGCATACATTTTATTATTTCTATTGAATAATTGCCAGAAGCTTATCATATGTAATTATTCTAATATTCTATTCAAGTCCTTAACTTCTTTCTGACCTAATTTTTTTTTAATGTATGAGGTATTTTATTTTTTCCATTACATGTAAAGATAGTTCTCAACTTTTGTTTATACATGCTTTACAATTTCAGATTTTTCTCCCTCCCTCCCCTCCCTCCCCCCCTCCCCTAGACAGCAGGTAATCTGATATAGGTTATATCTATATATATCTCTATACATATACATATAGATATATATATATACACACATATATATATATATATACACATAATAACATTAATCCTATTTCTGCATTAATCCTGTTACAAGAGAAAGAATCAGAGCAGTGATGCAAAACCTCAAAATAGAAAAAAAAAAAACAACAGCACCCAAAACAAAAGAAATAATATGGTTCAATCAGCATCTATACTCCACAATTCTTTCTTTCTTTTTTTTCTTGGATTTGGAGATCCTCTTCTATCATGAGTTCCCTGGAACTCTTCTGTACCATTGCATTGGTGAGAAGAATATAGTCCGTCACAGTAGGTCAACACTCAATGTTGATGATACTGTGTACAATGTTCTTCTGGTTCTGCTCATCTCACTCATCATCAGCTCACGCAAGACCCTCCAGGTTTCTCTGAACTCTTCCTGCTCATCATTTCTTACAGCACAATAGTATTCCATTGTATTCATATACCACAACTTTCTGACCTAATTTTGATTAGATTTATCTAGGGTTGACAGTATAAATTGAGGTCACCCCACTGTTATAGCTTTATTGTCTATTTCTCCTTGTAATTCAATTAGTATTTTATTATTTAGAAGCAATGCCATTGGGTATGTATATGTTAAGTATTAAAATCAATTAATTCATTATCTATATTACCTTTCAGCAAAATATAGTTCCCTTCTTTTAATTAAGTCTATCTTTGCTGTTGCCTTGTATGAAAAAATTTATTTTGCTCAAACCTTATTTTAACTATATTATGAGTATGTTTCAAGTACAGCTCATATAATCAGCAAATTATTGGATTTTGCTTCTACTTTACTTTGCTAACCTCTTCAGTTTTATGGGCATATTTATCCCATTTCCATTCACAGTTACAAAGTTGATTTTATTATTTCTGTTCACTCTTTTTTAATATGCTTTCCCCCTCTATACTTGATCTATGCTTATTTCAAGTTATTAACCTTTCTTTAATTTCCTTTTAATCTTCTGTTCACTATTCCATCTTCAAGCTTAAGGCTTGTTTTGCTTATGACTAATCCAATCCTGAATCTAACCTCCATTTTTATATTCTCCTTTTTTGTTCCTCTGTTCTCATCTATATTCCAGATACAGGCAGGGCCAGGAAACTAGATGGTTCAGGATAGGGCTGCGCTTGAAATTGTGTCATTTGAAAATATATTGGGGCTGCCTGTCTCTATCCTAGTTTTTAGGGAACTTAGCTGGGGTTTCTAATATATTGCTACTTATAAATTAGAGGCTATAGAACTAGTCTTTGGTATTAAGCATTTATTAAATCATATTAAATTTTAGTAAAAAGAGAACACATGGCTCCGAAAGTTCAGAAGCCCTACATTACCTAGGACAGAAAGTAAGAGAGCAAGGGAGAGAGAGAGAGAGAGGGTGCTTCCTCCACATCCCAGGCCAAAAGAGCGTGTCAGAGAACATAAGCTCCTTGCAGTCCAGAAGAGAGGCAGCCCTTACACGCTGCTCATAGCTAATTGCCTACTTTCATTCAAGTCTATTGGTTTACTGGACTTGAAAGTGGTCAATATTAAAATGAGAAGTATGTACTGAGGTCAGAGCCATTTACAACCTGATTATGTGTTTTTAAAAAGTTCCCATATCTTTTCTCTCATTTCCCCATAATGTAACATTTTTACCTCCTTTTATTTTTGCACTTGATCTCCAAACCATAACAAAAGCTATTGTAATATTGCCATCTGTAAGGGGCTAAAATTCTAACTAGATTGTCTAAAATTCTAATGAGTGGTCACCATAAATTAGAAGCTTTAGCAAGAGTTTAGATTTTTAAGTATTTATTAAAGAGCAATCAGAGGTAGGTGAGGAGAGAGAGGTAAACGATCTATTTCTAAGAGACCCCATCATCCGACCTCTCCAAACTAGGTCAGGAACTCAAAAGACCCAATGCTTTCTTCCTCCTCCCAGAAGCCTCCTCTCCAACAGGAAACAGGGCCATACACACACACACACACACACACACACACAACTCCAAGCTAATTTGCTGGTAGCTTTGATTGACAGAACTAAAAGGCGGCTCTACAGATGTAAGCCAGCCACCTTCCAGACACTGAAGCTACATGGCTTGTCCTCACATGGCTTCTCTTCATGGTGGAGTTTCCCTACAGTATCTCTCCAGCAGGGGGCATCATTCCAATTCTCACACTATTAATAGTTCTTCTATCTCAATTAATTATCTCTATGAGCCCTTGTGAGATAAGGATTCTGAAAGAACCTTTTAAGCACCACCACCACCACCACCACCCATTAGAATTTTCTTATTTATGTCCTGACTCCCATATTTGTACATAAAAATTCATTTTAAAATCTAGTTATTTTAATCAAGAATATTTGATCATCTATTTCCTTTAAAATCCATTTTTTTTCTTTTTCAGCAAAATTCAATTTTGCTAGCTAAATCATTCATGGTTGTAAACAGTTAACAAAAATGAAAACAGACCTAATAATTCATAAATATTAATTACTAATGCTCAGTTCAATACAATATAATAAAAACGACAATACAACCAAAATAAATGTGCTTATTTAATGACATGCCAATGAAAATATTAAAGGATTACTCTATAAAACTAGAAAAAAAAATAAGGTAATTCATATTGTAAGATATAATGGGCTTTTTGTCAATGCCCAAAGGCCCCAACCAGAGGAGATTAATCTAGACTGATTTAATTAAGTGAGACTGACTGAGAGGGATTGATTTTGCTGATTAGCCTACTTAAAGTTAATTAATTTAAAACCACACCTGCCTGACTTCCAAGAGGAAGTATTCTCAGAGGCTGTGGACTACAACATCAACATGAGACCCTCAACCAATCCAGCTTGAAAGACCTCCCCTTCCTGGGAAGGGTGACAGAAAGTAGAAAGGGAGGCTGGCTCCCTGGCTCTGGCCTCTTTCATTCCAGAACCTTAGGTTGGTGGCTGAGGGAAGGAGAAGAAGGAGTCCATTCTGAACCCTAGGGTAGAAAGGTTTTCTTTCTCAATTTTCTAAACTCCATGTGTCGCTCTTTACTAACCCCTAATATACTTTAATAAATGCTTAATGCCTAAACTGTTGCTGAAGCTTCTAACTTATATGTAAATCCTAGCTATTTCCTCACAGTACTGGGGGCAGAAAAAGGCAACCACACACATTAGATTTTAAACATCACAATATGGAGCAAAAGAGGTCAGAAATATCAAGAAACAATGAAAAGAAATGGAAACAAAGGAGGAGCTAGCAAGGCCAGATCTCAAACTATACAACAAACCAGTAATTATCAAAACACTTTGGTATTGCTTAAAAAATAAAGAAATCAATCAAGGGAACAGATTAAGTAAAAGCATAGAGAAGCAAATGAACGTAGTACTAAAGTTTTTGATAAACACAAAGACACTAGATCCTGGAATAGGTACCCACCATTTGCAAAAACTGCTGGGAAAGCTGCACAGCAGTATGAAAGAAATTAAATTTAGGCTAATACCTCCCAATTTATTACAAAATAATCTCCAAATTGGTATATGACCTAGATTTAAAAGATCACATAATTTTTTTAAAATTAGAGAAGTATGAAAAAAATCAGCTATATTGATAAGAGGAAACTTCATGACCAAGCAAAGAATAGAGAGAAATACTAAAAATAAAATGGATAATTTTGATTACATGAGAGCTAAAAGGTTTTACACCACCAAATCCAACAGTGCAAAAATTAAATGGGAAACAAGTAACAGCGGAATCATTAAAACAAATTTCTTTAATTACCATATCATATCTAAGATGTATGAAGAACTGATTTAAACTGGTGATAAGGAGTCATTCCAAAACCGGCAGTCTAGTGACAATATGAATAGGTACCTCTCAAGGTAATAAACCTAGCTATTTATAGCCAGATTAAACAAAAAAGTTTCAAATGACTTCTAATTAGAGAAATGTAAATTAATACAACTCAAATTCTACACCATATTCATCACATTGGTAAATATGACCCCCTCAAAAAAGGAAAATGATAAATGTTAGAGAGGCTATGGGAAAACATGTACATTGATGCATTCTTATTGGACCTACAAATAGCTCCAACAATCAGGAAAGTAATTTGGATTTATACAAAAAAAGTTACTAACTAGTGCCAGTCTTTTGTCATAAGTATATTTGGGGGCGGGGGTGGGGGGTGGGGTGTAAGCCTATATCCAGAAGAGAGCAAAGAAATACAAAAAATCTAAATCATACAAAAATATTTAAAGTAACTCTTTTTGTTAGTGGGAAAAAGCTGGAAACCAAGGGGAGTCTAGAAATTGAGAAATAATTGAAAAAATTGTGGTATATGAGTGTGATGCAATATTTTTGTGCTGTAAGAAATTTAAAAATAGATTGATTTTCAAAAAGACATGGAAAGACTTAGAAACTGATATAGCATGAAGGAAGCAGAGTGAGCAGGACAATTTATACTATAACATCAATATAAAAAAGTCAAAAATTTTGAGGCCTTTTATGAACTGGTAAAGAATGAAATAAGTAAAACCAGAAGAATAATTTATATATCAATTGTTATGCAACAGCAAAGTAAAAACTAACAAAAACAAATACAAATTTGAAAGATATAGTAACTATAAACAGTGTAAAGATCATTGATGATTTCAGAGGAAAAATGATGAAATATGTTATACATGATAGAGAGGTAACTGATTTAGAGTACAGAATGATACATGTATGTTGTTTTGTTTGTTTTAAATAGTGAATGAGCAAGTTTGTGTAACAATGCATATTTGTTAAAAGGTTTTTTTTCCTTCCCGATAATGTTGAAAGGAGTGAGAAAAAAATAGATCCCATGGTACTGTGTTGACAATTTTTTTAAAGTATCATTTGTTTAACAAAATGCCACTTTACAGCCTATACTCCAACAAATGCCAAATGCCATTTTGGCAAATGTCAAAATAATGCACAATTCCTTGAAAAATCTAACAGAGGTAATTATATTTAATGACCTTGGATCATAAATATCAATTAAGGCATAAAATTGAAAGATACACGCTCAATGGAGGTACTTACCATAAGCATGGATTATATCCAGAATAGAGACAATGTTAAATAGGAATTCCTTATAAATGGTGAGGTCCTCCATATGCTTCTCTGTGGATGACTTGCTAAGTGCATCCTTCTCCAGAAATAGCAGAGCTTCCTGATTAAGATCTATGAATATTCAAAAGAATTTGACTTAACCTTCTAAGCAAAACCAAGTGGATGAAGAATGCCTATTATTCAAACTGTGAGAAAATAATTATTAATAATGGGTTTTGGGGGACTCCCCACTCAGAAACTCTGGCTGGTTTCTCAGAGCCAGCCCAGAGACAATAGAAATGCAAATCAAACTCACAGTAGAGGATCTGTCTTTCATTAGACCTTGAGCTCAGCCCACTATGGCTCATTTTGATATGGACCACCCTCAGGTCCTGTAAACCAAAAGAATTGAATACTGCTAGCCAATTAGCTTTGAGCACTGCATAAGAGCCTCCTCTCCTCTGGTCCTCAGGAGCCTTACTCTCTCTGGGCCTGGAAAGGCACCTTGAATCTTCCCTCTCCTTTCTCTCGATCTAGGTAATATGGGACCTCTGAACTCTGGAGCCCTGCTCGCTCTCGCTCTGGAGCTCTCTCTCGAGCTCTCTCTCAAGCTCTCCCTCTCCGCCCCCCCCCCAGGTGCTGTGGATTTTCGGCTTATGTTAAATGTGGTCAACACTTTATTAACATTTAATATGATTTAATAAATGCAACAGCCATTGATTTATAAGTAGTAATATATTAGAAACCCCAGCTATGTAACCCAAGAACTTGGAACAGAAACAGACTTTCCCCCAATATTTTCAAATGACACAAAACTATGATATGAGGAGCAATGGACTACAAGATGATTAATTGAAATATATTGCTGGGACAAACCCAGAACATAAACAATGAGCTAAGTAGTCCCAAAATTAAACTGGATTAGGAAAACAGGCTGGATTACTTTTAATATATTCTGAAAAATGTAGTTGGAGCCTATCTGTCCAAGGATGGGGGGCAGCTGCTGTGTATGATGCAGTGGCTGTGTCCTGCCCACAGGACTCATACATTGGAGAAAATGCTTTGTCTCAATTACTTTTAGGCCTTTGTGATAATCCAATTTTTGAAATGGAAATTTTACCAGTTGGAAAAGTGGAATCTAATCATAACCATTGTCTTCTGAACCAGTTCATAGCTCATGCAGTCCTTGACCTAGTAGTTGAGAATATGTGGTTGTCCAACAATATGTATCTCCAGTGAGTGGTTTGTTTCTGCTTTAGTTATTTCAGGCAACATATGAGATTTATTGTGCTTCATGATGACAAGAAGATGCAATAAAGAACTTCTTTAGTGATATCTTTGATTTATATATAAAATTTGCAATGAATTCATTTTATGAACCAAATTCATTCATTCAAATCAAGCATATTAGACAAAAAAGCTCAATTTCTTGGGAAGAAACACCTAAGCTGAATACAGAAAACTTCTTAAATATGTGATGTCATAGTATGCATTATAAGTAACTAAGAGCCAATCAAGTCTACAATGTCTTGCCTCTCTAGACCTCTATAAATTCACTTCCATATGAATTAGAAAGATAATAGGGAACCTTTTTGTTATCATTATTGCAGATGATCCAACCAAAATAACTTACACTTTTGAAAAGTACTATATATATAAAGAATGAGAGATGAAGTATCCTGACAATTATCTTTGTTTTAAAATTGATTATCAGACTCTACTTTGTCTAGTTGTAAAGAAATGTTATTTGAGGTTTTTATGCCTTGGCATGCACTGGCCTGGGGCTCTGCAGGCTGGTGCTCCACCTACTGGTTGTAGCCATTGCCAGGGGTCAGTGCTCGCTGAGGCATAAAAACCTCAAATAACAATTCTTTACATAGTCTAATAAAGTTTATTAGCAGAACTATAAAGTAGGCAAATGTCATACTGTTGATTTGGTTGACAGATCTTAAACTGAAATATAAAAGTTGACTCACAATAGGAAATAAAATTTGTAGCATACATATGAATGTTTTATTTATAAAGATTGTTACTGGAAAACCATTTAGACAATGTTCAAAGTGCTGAAGAAAAGATTGTTTGCTTTTTGCTAGGTATTTATCTGATAGTATCAAGTATTAAAAGTAGTCTGGCAATAGCATAAAAAAGACAGAAAACTTGGAGTAGGTATATAAACCTGACTAAACCTATAAATTAAATGAAGTGGTTGCTGAGACCAAAATTTCAGTATGTAAAGAGTACACCATTGCATAATCTTTATAATTGTTATTTATTTGGAATCTTAAGGATATGTTGCAATGTTTTCTTTCCTCAACAAGAATATCAAGAATTATAACTGCATTTCCTCTTGATAAATTAGTTTCATACTTTTTTGAAGGTACTTGAGTTATGTACATATTTCAGCTTTCAAGAAAAACCCAAATTAAGGTTTGGCAATCTAAGAAATAGCAAGCATGTGGACTATAACTAGAAAAGTTGCCTCTTTTTTTTTTTTCATTGCAGTAAGTACAGAGTTTTATTCTATAAATTATGTATTATGTTTATAAACAAATGACATGATCACAACCAAATAGTTTCTGGACAAAATGCAAATGTCTTGAAAAGTATTATTGAATTCAGTATTATAAAAAGGAACTTACAAGGTTTTTTTTTTTTAAGAAAGGAAATTCTGCAATGCTTTTATTCTTCATTCTTTATTATTCTGCAAAGCTTATCACTAGGAAACTCATCTTCATGGAGACTGTTTCAGCTTTGTACTCACACCTTATTAGTATACTTATTTTCTTTTGTCCCCCTGATTGGAGAGTGGGAGGATAAAGCAAATAATTCTTCCCATACCCTCCCATTATATAGGGTTCAAAATCCTAGCCACCTCTTCAATTTAACACCAGTTGCTCTACTTGGTTTTGACTTGACCAACACCATCATGCCCCCTTTTCAGTTTCCTTTTGTATATTATCTTCTCCCGTTAGATTGTAAACTCCCTGAGAGTAGGGATCATCTTTCTTTTTCTTATCTATATCCCCAGTGCTTAGAAAAGTGCCTGGAATATGCCCATTGAAATCTGTAGGTTAGTTTATTAAAGAATTATTAAAGAATATTTATTTAAACTAATCCTATTTAACTATATGAAACTATAAAATTATTTGCAGAAACTGTTAAAAAAGTGTTTGCCATTAACAACAATCTCTCATAAAGTAGATCAAGTAAAGCTCTATACTACTTTAAATAGTACAGGCTACCTTAAGTTCAGTACATTATCTAGAATATTACCTTTTTAAGTAAAAAAAAATATCAGTGTGCCAGAATCAGCTACATTTTACAAAAAGGAAGTTGTTATAGAAGCAATTTGTTGTACAAAAAAATATTTCTCATAGAATAATGAACCATGTTTTTCTCCCATGCATAAGCATCTACCTGGTAGTGAGTCACTAAAAGTAAGACATATGTATTCATTCATTTCCTACAGAAACACCAAGTTTACTTAATGATGAATGTTTTACCTCAGGTATATGTCCTATATTCAACCACTATAGGGTTCCCTCAAGGCCTAACAGTATAAATGACTCTTTCTTACTAGCACAAAATGACAGACACTCTAAGATACATTAAACTTACTTCACATTTCCTTTTTTTCCAAGCTTCTTCATTAATATGTTTCAAATTGTAACTATTACAAACCATAGAAGGCAATCATTTTTTTTTTCTTGAACTCTGGCTATTTGTGAAATCAATTAATGATTTCTCTTGTAGAGAAAACAGTTTCTAATATGTTTTCATTTTTTTTTTTTGGGTGAGGCAATTGGGGTTAAGTGACTTGCCCAGGGTCACACAGCTAGCAAAGTGTCTGAGACCAAATTTGAACTCAGATCCTCCTGAATACAGGGCTGGTTTTCTATCCACTGCACCACCTAGCTACCCCTAATATGTTTTCATTTAACAAATATGATCAATATGGTTATGTTTGTTTACAAAAATTTCTGGCAATGCTTTTTACTTGGATTTAAAGATAAGAGCATATAAATGAAGAAGAGAATGATTAGAATGATTATCCTAGGAACAGTTTCTCCATCTCTAGATAAGTATTTTGATTTACATTTGATTTGGAAGGTTAACACAACAAAAGTTAATTAACAATCACCTTCCTGTAGTTAAACTTTCTTCTTATCATACAGTTACAAATCCTACTTAACTGTGTAGTCACTAAGCCTCTGTTTGCCTCAATTTCCTCAATTATAAAATAAGAATAATAACAGCACCTTCCTCACAGGATTATTGTGAGGATCAAATAAGATAATATTTATTTATAAGATGTTTAGCACAATGCCTGGCACATAGTAGGTGCTATATACAGGCTTATCCCCTTTTATCTAGGTCTGATGTGATGAAATAATGGGATTTAGCAGATACTCAAAGACCCAATTGGAGATTAATCTATACTGATTGAATCAAGTGAGAGTGATTGACTGCTGATTAAGCCTACTTCAAGTTAATTGGATTGTAATCACACCTGGCTATCCCTTAAGAAGGTATTGTTCTCAGAAACTAGACTGTGAACTCAACTTGAGAACACCCTCAAAGCCAATGGATTTGGATGGCACCAACCAATCAGCTTGAAGCATTGTGTAAGGACCGCCTCTGTTCCAGATCTATAAAAAGCTTCCACAAACAGCTTGCTAGAGAGTTCCTGATTAAAGCAGGCTCCTGGAGGAGGATTTGAGGAAGAACCCAACCAGGCTGGAACTCTAGGCTAGACTGGAGCTGAAGCTTCTGATTTAAGGCGGCCACAATTTAGATTTTAAACATCACACTGATAAATGCATCAACTTTTAAAATTTAATCAACTCAAATTCCATCACTTTCATTACAACTCCACTGAAACACTTAGTAACTTCTATACTGTGTAAATACTAAATTTCTATAACTCTCCACTACCATACTATACTATGAGAGTTCATTAATCTTTCAATTATATAAAATGTAGAAAATCAAGAAGAGCCTTAGACCTAGGTAAAACAGGCAAGAGCCTAGGAAATGTGATTTAAGATATGTCACTAGGCTTTCTCTGGCCAAAGAGATCTCAACTTCCAGTCTCCCATAATTCTATCCTCCCTCCATACCTGAAATGTAATCCTTATGTTTAGTCACTGCCTTAAACATGGAGGTAGTGTCACTAAAAGTCCATTTTAAAAGGGTATGCATTGAACCCAATTTAATTCAATGAAAAATAGTGCCTGACCTCTGGAAGTTTACATTATACAAGGGTGGGGTGAGGCTCTTAATTTCAGTGTATTTTTTGATGCCTCGCTTATAATTACCCTGAATATCCAATTTGTTGTCAAATCCTGTCATATATAAAACATATCTTCTCTCAAATATGTCTCTCTCCTCTGATCCAGTGTCCACCTTCATTCAGGAATTCATCGAGCAATTTAGACCTGTCTCTCTGGGCCTCATTTCCCTTATCTGTAAAATGAGAATGTGACAAATCATTTCTATAAACTTTTTCTAGCTCAATCATTTTATGATTCTATGTTTCTTGCAAGATCATTGATTCAGAAGTAAGAAGACCTAGGTTCAATTGCTGTCTAATACTTACTACCTATGTGACCTTGAGAAGTCACTGGAAATCCATAGGCCTCAGGTCCCTCATCTGTAAAATGAGTGTATGAGACTGGATTGTCTCTGGGTCCATCCTATCTCTAGATCAGTGTTCACCTAGTTATATCAACCAAGGATAACCTTTCAATAAAAATCAACAAATTGTCCATTATCAGCAGCAATTGAAAGCTGTTGTAAAAACATTCTTCAACCCTTTAAATTATTGCATGGTCTTCTTAAGTATGACAGATGTACTCCCCCTTTTAGAAGAGATGCTTTCATGAAGAAATTTCTTGCAAAAATGAATTTTTCTATCTATTTTCCAGTTTCCCCACTGACATTTTTTATATGATGAGAGCTGTGTTCCCACCTTGAGGAAAGCACAATTTATTCTAAACTATATTAAAATATAAATACAAATGTAGCAAAGCCTTTATAATTATCCATTTAAAGGAATATTATACTTTTCTAATTAAACTACTACTAACATTAATCCTCAAAGTAATAAAATATGACTACATAGAAAATGTAGTTATTTTTATGCTTATGTTTACATTAAAATCCAATGGGTGAGGGCAGCTAGGTGGCATAGTGGATAGAGCACCAGCCCTGGATTCAGGAGGACCTGAGTTCAAATCCAGCCTCAGACACTTTACACACTTATTAGCTATGTGACCCTGGGCAAGTCACTTAACCCCAATTGCCTTACCAAAAAAAAAAAAAATCCAATGGGTAAAGAATGAAATGAGCAGAACCAAGAGAACATTGTATATAGCAAAATTATTCAAAGAATAACTGAGAAACTAAGTTGTTCAGAGTGTTATAAATTCTCAAATCAACTACAAAGGACATATGAAGAAAGAAGCTATCCACCTCCAGAGAAAGAATTGATAAAAAGAAATGTGCATGGTATGGTTTTCCACTCATATATACACATACACACACCTGCACAAACACACAGATTTGTGTGGCCTTCTCTAGTGTGGTGTGGGGTGGGATTGAGGGAGGGCTATAGGTGAGAACTTAAAATATAACAAAAATAAATTAAAGTAAAATTTAAAAAATGCAATGGTAAAGGGGGCAGCTAGATGGCACAGTGGATAAAGCACTGGCTCTGGATTCAAGAGTTCCTGAGTTCAAATATGGCCTCAGACACCTACTAGCTGTGTGACCCTGGGCAAGTCATTTAACCATCATTGCCCTGAAAAAAAAATACAATGGGAAATTAGCTGGTGAGAACTTAAGGAATAAAAAAATATTGGTATCAAAAGTCATTTGGGTGCTGTCAATTCTCTGCATTGTGCAAAGTGTCCATGTCTTTTGGTTCTCAAAACCTCTTTTCTACCATTTTGTGAAACCTACTAGCTTTTAAAAATAAATAGATTAATTTTCGACAAAGAGAGAAGATAAAGAAATAGAGGGGCAATGAGTCAAATTGTTGATGTCAACATATGAACAAAAGAGTTTTGCTAATGTAGCATAGCCCTTGTTCACTGAAATAGTCAATGAGCACATTGCCTGAAACACAGTGGATAAGGAGACCTAAATAGCCATTTATAGTAATTCTTCTGGTTCTATATATGTCAAATTAGCAGAGTAAATACTGGAAAAACAAATATCTCTGTGTTCAATGCCTATATAAATAGTTGCAGTTGTTTAAAGTAGTCTAATGTTTCTCAGCTTTGCTCCAGGTAGCTGGAAGTGCAGATAGAGTGCTGGAAGACATGGGCTCAGATCCTATCTGAAACTTGCTAGCTATGTAATCATGTGTGACTTTCATATCATCAATCTAGAGTTAGAAGAGAATTCTAGCCCTCTTATTTTAGAGATGAGGAAAGTCAAGCCCAGAGTGGTTCAATAACTTGCACACTATCTTACCCTTTTTCTTCATCTACAAAAATAATAGCACCTACTTCATAATGAAATTAGATATAAAATGCTTCACGACCATAACTTTTGATATAAATGTGAGACATTATGGGTATGGTTGAATGTGATTACTTATTGGTTTGCCTACTGTAAACTTAGCAATAAGTAACAAAATATAGGTGGGATAGGAATTGGGGAAGTGATGCAGGTTTTCTACCTCTGTTGTCAGCCAACTGATATGCATGTGAAAATAGTAATTTGGTGGCTCACTACCAAAAAAGAGTTTATCTATACATATGCATAGACAAAACTGTATTTATATATATATATATATACAATATTTACTTTATAAACCTTAAATAAGTATTAATTCTTAGCTTTTATGATCTTCCAGCCATTAATTAATTAACAGCTCTATTAAAACTGCTGGCAGCAAGTGGAGGACTTTGTTACAGGGTGTACTAGTAAAAACAAATTGTGGATGGAAAAATAAGATATCATAATGACAGATTGCATTTATGATAGTATTTTAAAGTCTCAATTTTATACACATTTCTCCATTTTATCCTCATAATATTACTGTGAGGAAGATAGTATAATTATTGTTGTTGTTTTTATTATTGCCATTTTCAGATGAGAAATCTAAAGTTTGGAGAGGCTAATTGACTTGGTCTGTTACGTAATTAGTAAATAGCAAGTGGGGAATGAAAACTAAACCCATTCTCCTAATCCTAAACATTTTACTCTATTCCCTGTACCCTGTATGGCCTCTCTGGTACTCATTCCTCCCCTACTATACACTTGTCTGCTAATCTTTGGGCATGCACCCAACAAACAGCCTCAATTCATGGGTGGTAATTTTAAGGTCTCTTAGAAAATAAGGATGTTTTGAGATGACAATTATACTTTAAAGTGACATTTTGCCTTTAGTCTCTAAGATCAGAGAACAAGAAACAAAACCTACTGTCTCTTAATTTCCATAAAGAGAAAAAACACTTCTTAAGAGTTGCAAGTATTAGCAACATGTTCTTAAGCCAGTTGGCTGTAGCAAAATGATCAAAGGTTCCAAAAACAAAGATAGATGTGGCTCAGAGAGCTAAGTAACAACCTGCCATCCAGCAGGCCTAAGTATTATTTCACACAGACAAGCACACTGTCACATCATATGTCTGACATCGCAAATGGCTGCAGTCAAAGTGAAAGTAGCCTTCGACTTGTTTGCTGCCTTTCCTCTTTTAGCAGTTACTCACACCAGTGGGGGCAATAAGGAAAGAATCAGAGGCACATATGGCACCCATGAATTAAATTGTTACACAACACTAAGTTCTGTCTTAAGGAAATTTTTTTAATCATTAAATTTACAAGATACAGTCTGAACCATATTGCTTATGAAAAATATTTTGATTTCTTTTTCTTTAGAGAGGGTATTACTAAGGCTACCTAAATACGCAGGAAATACAATTCCTCCTCCCCTTCTCTGCCTCCTTCTATGTGTTGTCTCTGACCTTGGATTCTAAGCTTCATGAGGACAAACACTACATTTCTTTTTATTAGTTCTTTTTATTTTGTTAATTTATTTTATTTTTATTATTTTATTAATTTCTTAATTAGCAGGCAGTATCTGGCACATAGTAGGTATTTAAGAAGTGTTTATTGGATTGGAATACCAATATTCATTGTTCATATTTCAGGGAAATTTGCCTATGTTGGGTTTTTGTTTGTTGGGTTTAGTTTTTGATGTGTGTGTGTGTGTGTGTGTGTGTGTTTCACTATCAGATGCCAAGACAACTTACATACCACCTTTCCAAATTTATTACCCATTAATATCTTTTGTGCAGATTGTACCAATCTGGCCTTTGTGCTATTTCTCACCTGACATCCCAACTCCCATCTCTCCCCAAATCCATTTATACTGCCATGTATGGAATGTACTTTCTCACTCACCTTCACCTGAGAATTCCTAAATTCTTTTGAATTTTAACTCATTACTTTTTTTTAAATTAATAAAGTATTTTATTTTTTTTCTGTTACATGTAATCGTGTTACTTTTAACAGGAAACCTTTCCAGATCCTGATCTCCCAAGCCACTAGGTCCTTCCCCTCAAATTGTCTTGTATTTATTTTGTCTGTGCCTTGTACCCATGGATATGTGTAAATGTTTCCCCAGAAAGAACATAAGCTCTGGGAGCAGGGAATATCTTGCTTTTGTCTTTCCATCCTAGATACCTAGTATAGTGTCTAGCATGTAATAGATCTTTAATAGATGCTTATTATACCAATTAAAGATGATCAAGGCATCAGTTTCTTCCTTAAAAAAAAAAAGTATGACATGGAGTCATGAAAACCTGGGTTCAAATTCTACCTCAGTGATTTGCAAGCTCTGTGACTATAGGCAAGTCTCAACTTCTGGAGTTTTCTATAAAATAGAAAAAAAAAATAACTGTATTGCCTTATAGAGCTGAAATGAAGCTCATATAAAGTAACGTATGTAATGCACTCTACACACTAAGAAGCATGATGAAGATGCCAATTATCATTTCTCTTCCAATTTAGCTATTTGTTTAATTTATTAGAGAATATTTTTACTTAAGTAGAATCAGTAATTAAAGAAAATCCAAAAAGATGCTCAGTCAGAATCAGTGATCCAGCCATAATTAGTAAACATTACACAGTTGGATTTTTTTTGAGGAGATCAAAAAATAGCACAATTCCTTTAAATATTAAAAGAGGTATCTGTTGGTACTGCATTGTCTCTCCTGATATAAAATTAGAAAACTTTTGCCCTGTTTAATGAATAAAAGCATCCAGGTGCAATAGATTCATTTAATAACCCTTAATAAAATGTTTTGCTTGTTATTTTCACTAGAAAGACAAATCTTCAGTAAAATGGCTAACAAAGTTACCATTAAAATGGTAATGCTAATAATTACACAATAGGTTCACACCTCATGGAATGGTATAATTTATTTATTGTGCATTTTCTCTGTGGTTAAAAGGAAATGCTTTTGTTCCTCTGAGGAGCATGATGATCACTTCTCAAACCCTTTTTTAATAACCAGCTTGTATGAATGAGCCCACATCATCTTTTATTTAAGGACTTTCTGAAACAACAAGCACAACAACTATGAAAAAAAATCTGTTTTCTGTTCATTATGCAGATTTCCTTCTTGGGAAATGAACAATGTTCTCAGTGAACCCCTCAGCTACAACCATGCACAAAAGGGCACCAGTGGGGAGCCCTAGCATATTCTGCCACTGGTTATTTGAATCAGTGGCCAAAATCCCTGTATAACCTGTTCACTGAGGTAAGAAGACCAATTTAATTAAAAATACTGTTTGGTTTAGCTTAAGGCTACTTGGATGGGTAACAGAGTATGTTTGTCTTTGTCAGGTGCCAAGGACATAGCAGCAGGACCATTTAGATTGGTAAACAACATGAAAATGGTGACTAGTGCCCTTCTGAAATAGCTATAAAGTATTTGTTTTCATCAGGAAGTAAGAGTCAAATATGTAAATAAGAGCAACGTGAAAATGAAAAGTGATAGGCCTGAGTGGTCACATCTAAAAGAAAATGTGATAAAATCCTAGAATTATAAAAGTTGGGATAAACTTTAAAGGTAAATCCAATTCTACCTTCTCTATTTCATTCATTTCCAGTCATTCAGCTTCTCTGCATAGATACTTCAAATAACAAGGAACTCACTACCAATATTAGTTCTTCCTTATACCGAGTGAATTCCACTTTCCTATAACTTTCACACATTACTGTAATTCTGCTAGTAGAAATCTATCCAGAATAAATCAGACATCCTTTCCACATGAAACACTTTCAAATATTTGAAAATGGTTATCATGCCCTTCTGCATCTTTTTCTCTTTTAGAATAACTATCTCTAGCTCCTTCAACTATTCCTCAGAGTGCATGGTTCCCAAATCATTCAACATCCCAGCAGTCCTATTTGGAACCTACAATAATTTGTCAAATTCTTCTGAAGATAGGACCCTCAGAACTGAACAAAATACTCAAGGCATGATTCAATCAGTGCAGAAGCACAATGGTACTTTAATGTCTCTTTGTCTGGGTACTGTATTTCTATTAATGCAGTCTGAGATTGCATTAACTGTCTTAGCAGCCATATGACACCACTGAATTATATGGCAATTACAATAAAAGAAAAACCCTAGATTTTTTAAAAAATATGAAATGCTGTCAAACCAAATTCTCACCATAATATATATATATGTATATAGATATAGATATAGATATGCAGTTGAGGTTTTTTTTTTTTAATCTGAAAATGCTTTTTACATTTATCACTATTAGATTTCTTTAGGTTAGTTTGGGCCCATCATCTTAAGTGTAGTGGGGGAAAAGCTGCTCTGTAATGAAAAGAACACTGAGTAGATAGACATAAAGAAACCTGGATTTGAATTCTGACTCCCATATAACTGCCATCAAGTACAACCACTTCAGTTTACAGATGAAGAATCTGAGGCATAAAAGGGTGAGTTCTCACTCCAGTAGCTGAAATCTTTGCATTTATTGAACAATCTTATTAGATTCATTTGTTTCTGAATGTTGTATAATTATGTGTTCCACTAATCAACCTCTATACTTTAAAGTTCAATTTCTGGAACTGTAAAATGAAAATAATAATAGCAACTATTCTACAAGACTGTTTTGAAAATAACACAAAAAGCCATGAAGATGTGTGGGCTAGATGTGAACAGCCTGCAACACTTTACAACCTAGGAATTAACAAAAGAGAATTGGTGAAAAGGATGTCATCAAAGAATATATGATTGAAAAAGATTATGGTCTCGTCATGTAGTGAGAGTGAGTGATAGGGGGCAGCTAGGTGGCACAGTGGATAGAACACTGGCCCTGGATTCAGGAGGACCTGAGCTCAAATCCAGCCTCAGACACTTGACACTTACTAGCTGTGTGACACTGGGCAAGTCACTTAACCCTCATTGCGCCGTAAAAAAAAGAGACTGAGTAATGACAAATGAATATGTGCTCCAGTGATATCCTTTTTTTTTTTTTTTTTTTTTTTGCAGGGGTGTGATCTGCAACACTGGAAGGAACACCTGCCTTGATGAGATCACAGATCCAGTTGAGATATCAGGGTATATGAATATGCAAACAATTTAAGCACAAGAAAATTCAGAATTTATTTCTTAAATGGCAATGTTCTAGAACAAAGTACATTTCTTTACTTTTCCTTTTTTCTTTTTTTCTTTTCTTTTTTTTTTTTGGAAGCAACGGGGTTAAGTGATTTGCCCAGGGTCACACAGCTAGTAAGTGTCAAGTGTCTGAAGCCGGATTTGAACTGAGATCCTCCTGAATCCAGGACCAGTGCTTTATCCACTGCACCACCTAGCTCTCCTCCTTAGTCCATTTCTTTTTTTTTTGCAGGGCAATGGGGGTTAAGTGACTTGCCCAGGGTCACACAGCTAGTAAGTGTCAAGTGTCTGAGGCCGGATTTGAACTCAGGTACTCCTGAATCCAAGGCCAATGCTTTATCCACTGTGCCCCTAGCTGCCCCCTTAGTCCATTTCTAAAAGAATCATTGTAAAACTCTTATAAAATTCAAAGTGAATTCTTAAGCTTAATCTTTGTGCTGATGTTGCAAAAATGTAAGGCAAATTTGTATTTGGAATCTATACCACTCATATTGAATATGATTAAAATCGAGATCAGGGTACATTTTATAAATGTACAGAAAGCCAAGTCAGGCATCTTAATCTTATAATTCAAATGAATTCTAAATTAAATGATTGTCAGAAATAATCATAATTGAATTGATTAGAATGACTCTAGGTATCCTAGAGTATCCTTTATTTAATAAAGCATTTCTCTTTGGTCCAGACTTTTAAATATGCATAAATACATACATGCATACATGTGTGTACATATATATCTATGTATTTGTATGTATATATGTGTACATGTATATATATATATATAAACACTATTCAAATTATTGTAACTCTACAATTTTCAGAGATATGGAGGAAACAGATTTTTCTACTGTATTTGTCACCATATTTATTTATTTTAAACCCTGAAATTGACAGTTCCTTCCTAAGAAGGCATATTTTCTACACTGCAACTGCTATGCTACTGTGACATTTACTGCCACTTAATTGGTTCAGGGGCATAATACTAGATTCATTCATCCCTTTTAAACACTTTCCCTGCCATTCAGGCAGCTGCCATCAGGTGAACAGTAAGCCGTGCAATAAATTATGTAGGCACTGGCCTAGTGGCTATCTTTTCTAGCTGGGTATCAAAGCTCAAAATTCTTGCAAGTATGCCTTTTCTACTATAAAAGAGAATTATTTATTAAAAATAAAGTCAGAATTATTAATTACTTAATAATTAACAAAACAATTGAATTTTAAATTATAAAGAATAATATTAAAAGAAATGCAAAGTTCTCAAGATAAGATTTCCAAACTATAAATGATTATAGGAAGCTCCAAATCACTAAGGGTAAGATAAATGCAAATTAACGTAACTCGGAGGATTTGCCTCACTCCATGTAATTTAGGAAGATCACAAAATATAGGAACATTCAGTGCTAAAGGGGTATGGGAAGACAGGCACATTAATGTACTCTCAGTGGAACTGTTCAATAGTCCAAACCTTCTGGTTTTCAATGAAGAATTATTCAAGAAATATGACTAATGCATAGCTGTCCTTTGATCCAGCAGTCTAACTACTGGACACAAACCCCAAATAGTTATAAACAGAAAGAAACGAAAAAAAGCTCCAGCATACAAATGAATATCTATTCATATCAGCACTCTTTGTCATAGCAAATAACTGGAAACAAAATGGATACCTATTGATGGGGGAATAGCAAAAAACAAAGCAAATTTTAAAAAATCTATGGTATGTGAAAATAACAGACTATTATTATGCAGTAAGAATGGCAAATATGAAGAATTCAGAAAAGATTCTAAGATTTAAGTGAATTCATGGGAAATCAATCAAAGAAAACCAAAAGAACAATGCATATAAAGAACAAAACAATATATGTAAAATGAAATTGAACCCTGAGCAATGGAGATAGCAAAAATTCTAAAGATAAGGCTCAGTCTTGCAGGTGCATGCCAATAATCCCTGCTATCAGGTAGGCTGTCCACTACTGGGTATTTTAAGGTCAAGAATAATATTAGTATTATTTTTTTTTGGGGGGGGTCAGGGCAATGAGGGTTAAGGGACTTGTTCAAGGTCACACAGCTAGTAAGTGTCAAGTGTATAAGGCTAGATTTGAACTCAGGTCCTCCTGAATCCAGGGCCAGTGCTTTATCCACTGTGCCACCTAGCTGCCCCTTAATATTAATGTTATTACTATGACTCAGCTATATTAAGGCTAAAAATGATCAGGTGTCCACACTAAGTCTGACATCACTATGGTAAGTCTCTGAGAGCAGGAGGCAACCCTAGAGGGAGGGAGAATCTGACCCATATGGGAAACAGAGGAGGTCAAAGCTTTTCTGCTAGTCATAGGTTTGGACCTAAAAGTATTTGCTCTACTTCTAGCCTTTGTAAGATAGAAACAATCTAAAAAAAAAAGATAATGAAATACATTTCCTTATGGCTGAGAGGTGAAGGGCTACAAGAGGCTACGAGCTGGCACAGTGGATAGAATGGCATAGAGTCAGAAAACCTTAGTTCAAATTTAACCTCACACATTTACTAGTTGTATGTGACCCTTTGCAAATAACAACCACTGTTTGCCCAGTTTGCTCAACTGTAAAAGTGGATGATAATAGTATCTTCCCCTTGAGGTTATTCTGAGGACCAAATGAAATAATATTTATAAATTACTTAGCACAGTTCCTGGTGCATAAGAGGTGCTAAATAAAATCTTATCTTTTCTGAATAGGCCAGAAACTTTTATACACTCAGTACAGTCAATGTATCAGATATTCTTGGACACTGAAGAAGATTGGAACTTGGTAGGATGAAGGGTGATAAATGACTAGATGTAAAGATAAATTAAAAAGCAGAAATGCAAGTATCTAACAAATCCATATGGTCGGAATTTGGCGGGGCAAATAGTAAATAAATGGGATGACTTTCAGTCAGACCTTGGGCAATCCCCACATGAACAAGTGCTCTAGCACCTTCTTAATATATTCCTGGCTTTACTTCCTATGCCTAAGACCTAAAGAAGGAAACTACTAAGACAATGTTTACTATTCTCTAAAGCTGACCAAGCTAACTAAAGGACAATTTCAAAATATCTCCTATAGTGAAAATCATTTCTTATTCAACAAAACTCCTCTCAGGTTCATAATCTCATCCCCATACATTCTAACATGTTACCCCTTGATCCATCCCTTTAACTGGTTGGAACTATTTTAAGCATGTCATTTGCACAATGAAAATGAGAGGTGAAAAGGAGGCACTTGATCACTTTTCGTACATGTGAGTTCTGTCATCAGACAAGTACTATAAAGGTTAAAGTCATATTAATACAAATTACATTTCTGTTTGTTGTATGAATAAAAGGTTGAGCAATCTATCTGGTATGATATTTTTTAGTCAATACTTTCCAGTGGAGTAGAAACCTGAATATGCATTGGGGAACAGCAACAGAGAGAGGAAGGCTGCTGTTTTTTTTTCATGGAAAAATTGCTTCACCCTAGCTTATTCAATTCAAAAACCATTTTGTTTCCCACTCTTCTTTCCTTCCTTCCTTCATTTCCCCACTGCCCCCCAAATTGAACTAATAAATAAAGCCTTCATGACAAAATGCGTAGTCCAAAAAACAGATTCCCATTTTTACGATGTCCAAATATATATGTCTCATTCTTCATTTTAAGTCAATCATGTTTCTGGTAGAGAGTGGGTATTATCTTCATTGCCTGGGACTCAGGGTTCATTGTTGCACTTATCAGACTTCTAAAGCCTTTCCAATTTGTCTTGCTTTATAATGTTGTTTATTGTGTTTTTTAATTTTTTTTTTTTTGCAGGGCAATGAGGGTTAAGTGACTTGCCCAGGGTCACACAGCTAGTAAATGTCAAGTGTCTGAGGCCGGATTTGAACTCAGGTCCTCCTGATTCCAGGGCCCATGCTTTATCCACTGAGCCACCTATCTGCCCCCTGTTTATTGTTTTTATATAAATTCTTCTACTAGTTCTGCTCACCTTACTTTGCATCAGTCTATACAGGTTTTCTCATCATTTTTGGTGATACAATGATATTCCAATATATTCATATAGCATCATTTGTTTGGCCATTCTCAGTATGTAGCATTCCAATTTTTGACTACTACCTAGAGAACTGATAGAAATATTTTTGTTCATATTGTTCATTTCCCCTCTTTGTTTCTTAGGAGTATAGACGTAATATTATCTCTGGATCACCATAGTTTGGTAAGACTGTTTGACATTGTTCTAAAGTGCTTTTCAGATTATCTAGACTACTTCACACCTCCACCAGTAATTCATTTAGTATTAGCTCTTCAACATATGTCAGTTTTCTTCAAGATGCATTTATTAAGTGCCTAATATATGATAAATACCATTCTATGTACTTGGTATACAAAAACAAAAGTGAGAACAGTTTCTGACCTAAAAGGTTACATTCTCCTAGAGGGAGAAACATGTACAAATGAGTAATCGAAAATATCTAACTTCAATTTCCAGAAAAAATTCTAGCCCCTACTATTAAAGTGAAAGTTTGTGAACATTTTGAAAGAGAAGTAGTAATCTCTAGGAACCCAGGATATAGAATAGGTCATGGCAGACAAACCCAATTTGTCTTTTCTTATTATTATATTTTTGACAGTATTAGTAGACTGTTAACTCTAATAAAATCCTTCACAAATTATTCTCTGTGACATAGAGGTGACCCTGTGTTTTTGAAGACTTTGATACAGAAAATAAGCTTTGAGTTATCCTAGAAAATTTCCTAATATAGTTCAAAAAATAAACCATTTGTCTATTGTATGAGGATCAACATAGGTAAGGTTTGAGATGCTCATTCACTAGCCTAGCGTTTTTTTTTTTTTCAGCCACAACAACTTATGCAAGCTCAAACATTAGTGGGGTCAGTATTTGAATCAGCAGAAAAATATGCCACATTGAAAACTCATGTCTCTCTAAAGTGTTGAAGTGCTGAAGTAGAGAATTGACTGGTAGATGAGGGGGATACTGCAGACAGAGAATTTGTACATTTTACCAAAGCATTTGACAAAAGTTTCTAATGCCATGTGTACAGACAAGAAAAGTTTGGGAATGCTATACTTAGTCCTAGATGGGAGACTCAAGCCTCTGTGCTAGGGAGGAAATTTTAAGCAATAGCCACAATTTTTGGATATTTTTCATATGTGTTGAATAATATATATATATATATATACTTTATCAATAAAAATGCAAAGATCGATGAAAAGTTTGAAATGAAACTCATATGATAAATTGACAATGAATGTAGTAAAGAGATTAATATAGAATACGCAAATGAGTCAGGGTATATCAAATCTCAATTTGGGCAAAATCTGCCACCATTAATAACAGCTAGTGTATGTTCATGACAGATGAATTATGACATCTTTATGATTGCTACATTTGAATAGGAAATAGATAATTCTAAGTTAAATAATCTTTGTATGGAAGTTAAAAGCACTACATATGTAGTACTTCTAACCATTATTCATTTTAGTAAGTACAACATAATAAGCTCCAGAAAACCTACAGTTTATTTATTTATTTATTTTTAGTGAGGCAATTGGGGTTAAGTGACTTGCCCTGGGTCAAACAACTAGTAAGTGTTAAGTGTCTGAGGCTGGTTTGAACTCAGGTACTCCTGACTCCAGGGCTGGTGCTCTATCCACTGTGCCACCTAGATGTCCCAGCTTATTTTTTTAAAATGAAATACTCAAGAATAGTTATAAGGAAGTATTTGAAAATTTCACTTATGATGTCTAAAAACAGTTGTCTTTAATTTTTATTTCCTCTGATTTTAAACTACAATAATGCACTTTTATGATGGATGGATGAATACATAAGTGATATAAAGAGACAATTCACTAGGACAGCTAAAACTAGTACAAGAGAAAGAAAAGAAACTTTTTAAGCAGAAGAATTACAGAAGCACAAGGTAAAAATTCTGTCCCTCCTTCCACTCTGCTAACCAAGTGATGAAGATAGTAACTATTGGTAGAAAGAGTAGCCATGGGGCAGCTAGGTGGTGCAGTGGATAAAGCACTGTATTCAGGAGGCCCTGAGTTCAAATTGAGCCTCAAACACTTGACACTTACTAGCTGTATGACTCTGGGCAAGTTGCTTAACCCTCATCGCCCACAAAAAAAAAAAAAGTAGCTAAAAATAGTCAGCCAGGCTTTGCTTTTGCTTTGGGGGGTCTGACTTTTTTCTTTTTTCTTTTTTTTTTACTGTCTGGTATGTTCAAATTGGGAGGGAAGAAATAAGGCCTCAGGCCTCTATATCTCCACTGAGGCTGCTAAGATGTGACCTGTGAATATGTGACCTTCATGTTTCTTTTGCTAATGTCTATATTTCGTACTTTGGAGTCATCTTCAACCTTTTGAGGTATGTATAGTCAGGGGAATAAGTCAGCAGAAGTCCAGGAGCTGATATATATGCTGGAATTTTCCAAAGGCCAGATAATGAGGAATAAAGTTCTGAGTGACTTGCTTGATCCAGCCTAGCAGTAGTAGAGATGCAGACTAATCTATATGTGTGTATTAAAATGGAGGTAATTTCAGAAGGAAGGCATTATTGATATGGGGAACTAGGAAAATCCTTTTGTAGAAGATGGGATTTGAGTTACTCTTGAAGGCAGCCAGGGAAGCCTGGAGATTGATGTGAGGAGGAACGGCATAATAGACATAAGGAGCCAGGAAGTGAAAAGGCAGAGTTGAGATGGAGTTTCTTGTGTGAGGAACAACAAGGAGGCCAATATCACTAGATCATATAGTATATGGAGGGGAATAAAGTGTAAGACGATGGAAAATTTAGAGCAGGGACAGTTTGTGAAGGGATTAAAGGCCAAACAGAGAATTTTGTATGTAATACTGCGGATAATGGGTAGTCAATGGAATTTGTTGAATAGGGAGCAACATGTTTAGATGTGAGCTTTAGTTAGATGACTAACAGTTCAAAGGAGGATAAAGTGGTGAGTCTTGTAGCCAGGAGATTACTATAATAGTTCAGGCATGAAAGATCTGCACTATGCATCAGGGTAGAGGGAAGGGGATGTATATATATATATATATATATATATTATATTATATTATATATATATTATATATATACACACACACACATACACATATACATACACACACATACACACATATATACATATGTGTGTATATATGTATATTGTATGTATGCATGTGTGTATATATATGAAGGATTTTGCAGAAATATGATGACTTCTTAACAAATTGGATATATGAGATCAGTTAAAGAAGAGCTAAGGATTTATTAACTGCTTACTATATTGGAAGCACTGTGCAAAATGCTGGGGGTATGAAGTTTTTGCCTGCAAGAATCTCAGATTTTAATAACTTGGCAAATAATTATATGCATGCAAGGTATTTACAGTGGAAACAGAAAGTAATCTCAGAAGGAAGCCACTAGCATTGAGGAGAATGGAGAGGAAGATCAAGAAAAGGCCTCCTAAAAAAGGTAGAGTTTAAACTGAGTCTTGAAGGAAGCCAGTAGGCCATGCTGAAGAGTTTACAAAAAACTACTTATGTCTTCATCCCATATAAGCTGTGGGGATTTCATTTTGAAAAATAAAACTATACTCAATGAAAAATAAATAAAGAAGAGCTAAGGAATACACCAAGATGTTAAACATGAATGACTGGAAGAATGGTGAACTTCCTGATAACAAAGAGAAGTTGAGAATAGGGGAATATGGTTTCAGGGGAAAGATAATGAGCTTTCTATGGCTAAAGGTCATCTCTTGTTCTTGAAATACACTCCTTCCTCCTGATATCTACTTCTAAGAATTGTTATGGTAGCAATACCATAACATAACATAAACCCTCCTGTTTGGAGGGTTTGGAGGAAAGGATAAAGGGTTCTGTTTTGGATATGGTGAATTTGAGACATCTAAGGCACATTGACTTTGAAGTGTCCAATAGACAATTTTGTCATTTGTGTCTGGAGCTCAGGAGATCCCAGGGCTTGATAAATAGATCTGAGAATCATTTGCACAAAAATAGTCATTGAATTCATGAGAACCCATGAGACCACTAAGGGAGAGAGAAGAGAAGAGTGACAAAGATAAAGGCTTAGAGGATACTCAAGGTCAAGATCCATCAAAGAAGACCAAGAACATGCAGGTGAAGAATCAGTAGAGACCAGTGTTATAAAAACCTAGAGGAGGGGCAGCTAGGTGGCGCAGTGGATAGAGCACCGGCCCTGGAATCAGGAGTACTTGAGTTCAAATCCGGGTTCAGACACTTAACACTTACTAGCTGTGTGACCCTGGGCAAGTCACTTAACCCCAATTGCCTCACTAAAAAACAAAACAAAACAAAACAAAAAATACCTTAGAGGAGTATTCAGGAGAAGAAAATCGCTGACTTTGTCAAAGAATGCAGAGAGGTCAAGAATGATGAGAAAAACAAAAATGCCATTAAATATGGCTCTTAAGACATCATTTTGCCTCTGGAGAAAGCAGGTTGGGGTCAGAAGCCAGACTACAGAGGATTTATAAGAATATGAGGAGAAGTCAATACAGTGATTTTAGGCAGTTTGTTCAAGGAATTTTAATCATGAAAGGAAAGTAAGATAAAGGACAGTAGCTAGCAAGATGGTACAATAAAAAAAATATATATTTTTAAAGTTGAAGGAGACAGTTATATTCAGCACTCTAAGCGACTTTCTAAGATCAGCTTGTATTGTGAAAGTTTTCTTTATAGAAAAGTCTTATGCCAATGACTCTATATTTTATATATAGTATATGTATTTATATGTATACATGTTCTTTCTCCTGATAAAATTTAAGGTCCTTGAAGGTAAAGACTGTTTCATTTTTGGCTTTGCATTTCTAGGGACTAAACATAATTCTTGTTATTACATCCTATTTAAAAGCTTGTTTTTTTAACAAGCTTTTAAAAACTTTATTCCCCTCAATATACTCTATGATCCAGTGATATTTATTAATTGATTATCATGTTACAAATTATAATGTTAAAATTGTAAGTTGTTTTATCAAAACAAGAAATTTATGAACAGGTAAAGTATTTCATAAATCCATGTATTGTTTTAATCAATAGATTAATGTGTATATTGTTTCAATTGCAAGCTTAAGATGCAATATTAAAAGTTTTGAGAGTAGGCAAAATTAATAGAAAGAAATTTAATTGAGATAAATGCAAATTTTACATGGATTCAGAAAGCCAATTTTACAAGTTCAAGATAGGATGTATTTTGACAATCCTTTCCATAAAAAGAAAGCGATGTTGTCCTTTAAAGTAAGCTCCTTGTCAGTAGGGATTGTTCCACTTATTGTACTTGTATCCCTAACAAAAAAAAAATGCAATGACTGGTACTTAATAAATACTCAAGTATCTATTGATTGATTAATTGATTGACTTTAGTGCATTCCAAATTCAATATGACAACAGTATAAAACAGTTGTCAAAAAAGTTAATGCAATGGAGCTACCTTAAAAAGAGACATAGTGTCTAGGAAACTATGGTAATTCTAATGGTCAAAACTCACTTCGATTATTGGGCTTAATTCTGGAACTTGATTTTGGGAAGGGAATACTTGCTAAATACAAACTGGAGTGTGACCAGAAGATACCAACTAGGATAACAAAAGACATCAATGTAGTTGAAATAATTAAGCATATTTATCCTGAAGGAAAGATGAGAAAGGGAGAAGAAGGAATGAAGAAGTGATAGGACAGCCAACTTCAAATATTTGAAGATCTGGCAGATGGAAAAGAGATTATTCTTGTTTTGTCTAATCCACAAAACGCAGCCATGAAATGAGTTGAACATGTAAAGAACCAAATTTAGACTTGATATAAGAAAAAAAATCCTAATAATTACACTTCTCTCAAAGCAGAATGGACAACCCTGGAAGGTAGAGGGTACTTTTGTCACTGGAGGTCTTTAGGTAAAGACTAAATATCTAATTCTCAGGGATGGTATAGAGGCGCTTCTTGGGCTGGCATGAGTTAGACCAGAAGAACTTTGAGATTTCGGTTAATTCTGTGAAGGTCTTTTTTGTAGTTCAGCCTTTAGTTTCTTTCCCTTACCTAAGAGAAGGCATCAGTTGACTCTGGTTGGTTTGGAATGGTTTTTGAACTTCCTTTCATAAGCAAAATGGAAAAGTCCTTCTGGGCTCTCCCTTCTACCCCAACTAAAAAAACCAAAACACTTAGAGTGAAATACTGTGTTTCAATTTCCCTTGACACATTGAGTTAACCTTGGTAAACACATGCAGATGCTTCTCTCCTACCCTCTTCATAACTCTCCAGTTTCCACATACTAGATTTTCTTTACTGAACCTGTCCCTCCAGCAGTATTTTTCTCCTTGTACAGATGACATTTGAGCTTCCTAAAGGAAACTTCTTTCTGTGAGACTATTTGTTTTGTTTTGTTTTTTGTTTTTGGTGAGGCAATTGGGGTTAAATGACTTGCCCAGGGTCACACAGCTAGCAAGTGTTAAGTGTCTGAGTCCATATTTGAACTCAGGTCCTCCTGACTCCAGGGCCAGTGCTCTATCCACTGTGCCACCTAGCTGCCCCTGTGAGACTATTTAAAGATACATTTGAGCAAGGTAGATCAGTCTTTAAACTAGTTTGGGTTCTTAGCCTTTTTAATATCATAGACCCTTTTGGCAGTCTACTGAAGTCTACATATCCTTTCTTAAAATAATATTTTTATACATAGTATTATGAAGGAAACAATTATATTGGATGCAGTTATCAAAATGTTTTTCAAAAGACAAAATCACAGACTCTAGGTTGAGGACCTCTAGTTTGAAAAAATTTAAGAGTTGACTCCCCTCATATATAGTGACTCATATATGTTTGCTGACCTTTAACACTGAAAGTGATGGGGCTTTTGTAAGCAGAGTTGGCTGTTACATCATGCTCTGCCTTACTGCCATATTCCTTTATTTTTTTTTTGGTTATACCATTTTAAAAGATGGTGAACTTTTTAAAAGTATGATGGGTGTGTTAAAATAAATGCAAACAAATTCTTTCCTGTAGCCATAATGGACAGGTTAAAAAAGCTACTCTATCCAGGCCAATTGTTTTCCTTCTATCAGAGCATTCACAAACTTCATAGAGAAATGATCATTATAAATCTCTCCTAAACATTGGTTGTCTTTTCATCATAGTCCTTCAGATGGTTTTAAATACACAGGCCAAGCCTTTGGCACAATTTCTACTGCTGCCAACTAATCAACCTACTAGGAAGAAATTATTTACAACCTTTCTCAAACATATTTCCTTTAGCAATAACAAATGTTCAATTGCAAATGATCTGACAGCTGTCAGTACATATGTATTTCATCATGAGTCAGAATGGAAACCCCTAAACATTCTTTTCAAAACAGTCTAAGCAATGTCTTTTATACCTAAATGGGTTAAAAGATTCCACCCCAGAAAAACCTCTTAATTAAGGGGAATGGGTTCAGAATAAATCTATCAGTCAATCAGTAGTCCCAGAATGTAATTGCAAAGTAATCTGCATTTTCTTTGATATAGAGTACTTCCAGATGAAGAAATTCCTTTCACCCATATAGAACTGCCCTTTCTTTGCAATTTATACTTTTATGGAGTTGTCTAGAGCAATGAGTAGTTCGGTGACTTACCTAGGGTCATACAGCTAGTAAAATCTCTGTCATGAGATTTAGGCTTTGTCTCTAAGACCAGCTCTCTTTCCACTATACCAAAATGACTTTCCTCTAATTCCCATGCATAATTTAGATTTCTAATAAATTATATAAACTATAGCCCAAATATGTCATTTCACTACAACTTTATATATATATATATATATATATATATATATATATATATATATATATATATATATATATATATATATATATATGTGTGTGTGTGTGTGTGTGTGTGTGTGTGTGTGTGTGTGTGTATGTGTGTGATATGTGTATGTGTATATCTTTATGGCTATCTATATAAATTCACATGGGATATTAAACAAGTTTTAAGATTTTATCTCAGTAAATATATTGACATGGTAAATTGTGCTTTTCAAAAAGGATATTAAAATGACTGCTGGGGAGATTGAGAATGTGAGCATGCAAGTGTGTTCAAACATTCTAGATCAGACAGTGACAGCACAGAATTGTCATTTTTTTATGGTTTATTCAAAGAGCTATTGGTTTTTAATGCCTCTTGCACACCATAATAATTCAGATTTTGTTTCAGACTATATGACTTGCTTATTGATATTTCAAGGACCTCCAGGGAAATACAAAATATATTGGATATAGAATTTGCAAGTGACTTAAAACACATTTGTATGATTATTGACCTAATTGCAGACTCATGAGAAATGTCATAAAAATATCCTATCAGAATCACATGTAAGATATTTCCCCTCTAAAATGCATACATGATAAAAGAAGAATTGAGTTGACAGAAGAAAGGACAGAATTTGATACCAGTACAAAAGAAATATTGGCATTTGAATCTCTGAAACATCTTTGTGAGTGAGCTTGTCTTCTTGGTGTCACAATTTGTGTTTACTCAAAATGGATTTTGCATGAGTTTATGAAAGTGATTTTGGAGCAAGGCATATCAGTCTATGACTTATCTATGAATAACATAATCTTCATATTCACTCAGGCTTGAAACCTTGGACTTCTCCTTCCCCCTTGCTTCCCACTTTCAGGCAGTCAAAAATCCCATTCTTTTATTATAATATTCTAGTTGCAGTCCCTAATATCACATTTCTAGTGCTGCTATCTTAGTTTGGTTTCCTATTTTCTTATCATGGGAGGCTGCTGGGGATAGTATGTAGCATGGACACTGAACTTGAAGTTCAAAATACCTGGGTTTGGGGGCAGCTAGGTAGTGCAGTGGATAGAGCACCAGCCCTGGAGTCAGGAGTACCTGAGTTCAAATCTGGCCTCAGACACTTAACACTTACTAGCTGTGTGACCCTGGGCAAGTCACTTAACCCCAATTGCCTCACTAAAAAAAAAAAAAAAAGGCAAAAAAAAAAAATACCTGGGTTTGAAGACTGCCTCAGATACCTCATAGCTGTGTGATCATCATCCACTCAACCTCTTTCCACTACGGTTTCCTTATATGTAAAATGGAGAAATTAATATATCTACTTCACTGGGTTAGTACAAAGATCAAATGAGACAATACATGTGTTTTATCAATACTAGCTATTCTCTTGATCATTTAAAAAAATTATCCTAACTATTCCCTTTGCCTTCATTCTCTTCTGGTTCTAATCCATATTGCACAGAGCTGCCTGATTAACCTTCCTTTTTTTTTTTTTGGAGGGTCAATGAGGGTTAAGTGACTTGCCCAGGGTTACACAGCTAGCAAGTGTCAAGTGTCTGAGGTCGCATTTGAACTCAGGTCCTCCTGAATCCAGAGCCAGTGCTTTAACCACTGTACCCCCTAGCTGCCCTGCCTGATTAACCTTCATAAAATATCCCTTTCATTACATCTTATCATAACTCAAAATCGTTCAGTGACTCATACATAAGTATAGAAGAATTGGGGAGACTACCCATAGCCTTTTTAGCCTGACCTTTCTAACTTTTTCTTCAGCTGTTACTATAAATCTTCCATTCCAGAATTATACTTTAGATAAAGATATAGATATAGATATAGATATAGATATAGATATAGATATAGATATAGATATAGATATAGATATAGATATAGATATAGATATAGATATAGATATAGATATAGATATAGATATAGATATAGATATTTATAATCCAGTTGTATTCTGCTTTGGTAACTATATCTCAAGTACACATTTATTTTTAGGAATCACACTTTAAGAATCATTAACAAGATATAACACTTCCCAATTATCTTGAACAAAATGATGAGTAGATTTGAGATGATGCCATAAGAGAATTGGTTGAAGAAACTAGAGATGGATTTTCAGCCTGAAGAATAGAAGACAACATAGGTATTATAGTTGTTTTCAAACATATAAAGACATTTCTGTCTTGAAGAGAAATGAAATCTATTTTTCTTGGCGCTAGGAGAAAAAAATACATCAGTCAATATTATACAGAGACAGACTTTGACTCAATATATGGAAATTATTTTCCAGTTATTAGGGTGACCCCTACATTGAATGGTGATTTTGAAAGGTAGTGAATGCCTAGTCAATGACGGACTTTGGGGAGGAGCTGGATGATCACTTGTCATGAATAACATACAAAGTGTTTTAAATTTGAATAAAGGTTAATTTATTCATCAGTTTTCTAACACTGATTATACCATGGAAGAGCAAAGTATATGATCTCTATAATAGCCTACTCTGGTCTTCTTAGTCTGAGAGGTGACTCGTGGAAACTTGTGACTAGATACCAAGCTGTGTGTGTGTAGGGGGGAATGATTTAGAGAAAGGAAAGAAACAGGGGTGAGAGACACAAACTATGGAAAGGAGTCAGGATATTTATTTTAGTTTATAGATTTTAAGAAGTTAAGAACATATATTCTAAAATATTTTTAGACCAGTGAAAACTTTCTATGAACCACGAACTGGGAAGTGTTAGGCTAGATGACTTCTGAAGTCTTCCAGAATCGTGGGATTATATTGGGATTTCAGACAAATTGGTCTACTTGTCATCTCCAACATACATATACCTTGATTTCCATGCATTTTATTGTGTGATTCTTACATTCCTAGAATGCTCACAAAATCTCAGAATCTCAGACAGGCAATAAAATACAATAAAAAGAGCACTCAACCTGGAATATGAGCATGTGAGTTTAATCCCTAACTGAAACGTGACCAGTTTTCTGATTATAGGCAAAACAACTGAATTTTCTGGGCTTCAGTGTCCTTGTATACAAAATTAGGATGTTAGATGAGATGATCTTTTAAGTATCCTTCAATTCCAAATCTATGTTCCTATAACTTCAGAATTCATCTCATTCAACCCATATCTGGTCTACAATCATCTTTAGAAGATCCCAAAGAAGTATTCATCCAGCTTCTGCTCAAAGAACTTCAATGAGTAACCTTCTATAATCAGGACAAAGGTACTTTGGGATAACTCTATTTGTCAGGATTTTTTAAAAGTAGAAATTCTATATATTTCAGTACATCCTTAAAAACCCAACTCAAATCCCATCGCCTTCCCGAAGTTTTCCTTGATAAAGCAAACCTATAGGGCCGTTTCTTGCTTGTGAACTCCTATAGAACAGATATTGTTGAATTATAGTCCCAGATCTGCCATTATAACTACCTGTGTACACTTACACAACTACATACACAAATATGCATTGTTTATTATATACAAATATATGTGAGTGTGTGTGTGTGTGTCTATATATGTATATGTAGGGACAGCTAGGTAGCACAGTAGATAAAGTGCTAGGCCTCGAGTCAGGAATATTCATCATCCTGAGTTCAAATCTGGTCTGAGACATTAGCTGTGTGATGCCAGCCAAGTCATTTAGCCGCTTTCCTCAGCTTCCTCATCTATAAAATGAACTGGAAAAGAAGGAGGCAAAACATTACAGTATCTTTGCCAAGAAAAACCCCAACAGGGCCATGAAGAGTCAGACAGGAATGAAAATACCTGAACAACTATAATGCCTATGTGTGTGTGTATGTATGCATAATCACAATGACAATGCCTATATACATATTCTTGTGTATTCCTACACAGGGATGTCTGTACTGTATGCATAAAAGTATATTATGTGCATGGGTATATATGTGCGTGGATATACATTTTTACATGGATATCATCTATAGACAGATAATAATAGAAATGATGGGAGCAGAACAAAGTATCGAAGTAGAGACAGGGAGAGATGATTTTTTTTTCTTCAAAGATTGGGAGGATCTGAATATTTTTGTAGGCAGTGGATAAGGGATGGAGAAATGTAGAGACAGCATGAGAGAGAGAGAGAATAAGAGTGGGGAAGAGGGAGGGAGTAATAGGAATGAGGAGAGCAGGGAGGAAGTAAGAGGGATAGTGTTACAGACAGTGCGTGATTAATGATTAATGGAATTAGTTTCTAGGAAGAGATAGGCCGGGAGAGGAGAATGGAATCAAGGGCACAATTCAAGGAGTTAAATTTGGTAAGGAGTTGGTATACCACCCTTTGATTTAGGGGCAAAGAGGAAAAGATTTTCATTACACAAAACAATCTCAATAAACATTTGTTAATCCATATCTCTGCAGGGAGGAGAGTGCTAAAGGCTGGGGTACAAATTACAAAGTCCCACAGCTGACAATCTAGTAATTCATTTGCAGAGTATTGGAAATCAGAGAATCACTTAGTTACAGGAGACATAAGAGATAACCTACTACTTGTGTTACCTTGGGCCACAGTTTTCCTAGTCAGTAATATGAGGAGTTTCAACTTTCCACCATACCACACTGCTTCAATGAGGGAATACAGCATTTAGTAAGGAAAGAGGCAAAAGTATTAGATACAAGAAGATTTGGGGTGAGATGTATATTGCGCCACAGGTTTTGAATACAGAATAAAGAGAAGCTCCAAAAACATTTTGAGCAATGACAACATATTGATCTGCATGTATAGCCTCCCAAGGGGACTACTTTACAGAAGATGGCATTTGTTTTGTTATATTAGTATAATGTAGAAAATGGCACATGGTATTATAACTATATCTCATATACATTTATGTAGTCATATGAAAAATTATATTGAATTGTAATAATTTCTAAATAATTCCCAGTGAATGACCTGTGCAGTTTTAAGGAGTCATGAAAATGATTAAATTCATCTACATTCCTCAGTCTTGCTGAGCCTCTTACTCTCTGTAGCCTCCAGCAGCTCAGTCAGTCATTGTAACAGCTTTAGAGTTGGAAATTCTATATTTCTCAGTGCCTGTGCCCTCAGGATAGTATTCCAGGCTCAACCACTACATACTACACTGATCTGTCCCCTTTGAGTTTATGAAGAAGAAATAAAAAAAGGTACTTTTCTCTTAGATTCACTGAGGACAGGGAGAAGAGAGGAAGAAGGAATGTCCAACCACTAAAGTACAAAAAAAACCAATATGGGTAAATAAAAGAATAAAAGAAAGTTGGGTAAGGAAATAGGAGATAAAATAATAGAAGGGAAAGACTGAGTTCTTCCTCCCACCCTACTTCTCATCTATCATAGCAAATTACAAGCCAACCAAACTGCATTTTTCATTATATTGAAATGAATGGGCACAAATATGATGATCTGCTTTAAATAATAAAAGGGTCCTGGTACAGATAAGCCAGGTGACCACTTTTCAGCAATGTTACAATGGAGATTTTTGCTTCAGGGTGAGGGAGCATCACTTAAATTCAATTCACACACAAGTTAAGACATTGCCCCTTGATGTTATTGGTCCTCTTCAAAAATGAAGGATCAACAACAAGAAGCATGGAACAATGGATAGAAAGCTGGCATTAGAGCTACACAGACTTAGGACCAAGCCCTACCTCTCACATGTGATCCTGAGCAACTTGCTTAACCTTTGCAGTGCATTGCATTAGACTATAAACCATAGGGAAATTTATATCCTACGTTGGTAGAGGGTATTTCCTTATTCAGGAGTTTTCTCTACCAGTGAAATCATGGTTTCCTTTCCTACCTCGACTTTTGGTGCCAGTAGACTAGTTGATCTCTATGGTCCCTTCTATGATTCTAATGGAATTCAGAGGTTGATTTCCAGTATTCTTAAATATGAGTCCCATGCCCTCAATTAGATTCATATCTTTAAATAGATTACAACTATCCCCAAAATAGAAATACCTTTTCCTTATTATTTTTAAAAGTAAGATTTTATTAAGTCCTCATTTTGGGGGGGGGAGAGTTGGGGGGTGAAGGTTAAGTGACTTGCCCAGGGTCACACAGCTAGTAACTGTCAAGTGTCTGAGGTTGGATTTGAACTCAGGTCCTCCTGAATCCAGGGCCAGTGCTTTATCCACTGCACCACCTAGCTGCCCTAGCCCTCAATTTTCAATCACCATAGTTCCCTTCAGCATCCCTTCCTTCCTGAGAGCCATCTATATACCAAATAGAATTTTTTAAAGACCAAAAATAAAAAGAGGGAAAATCAACATAACTGATAACTGTATTGAAAAACATCTGGGGGCAGTTAGGTGGTGCAGTGGATAGAGCACTGGCCCTGGAGTCAGGAGGACCTGAGTTCAAATCTGGCTGCATACACTTAATACTTACTAGCTGTGTGACCTTAGGCAAGTTACTTAACCCCAATTGCCTCACACAAAAAAAGAAAAAACATCTGAAAATATGTGCAATGTCCAATACTTGTGTAATTCCCAACTCTGCAAAGGGGTAAGGTAGGAGTGTCTTTTCATATCTCTCCTTTGAAGTCATAGTTGTTCTTTTTTTATTTTGCAACATACATTTTGTGTGTGTGTGTGTGTGTGTGTGTTTGTGTGTTTCTTTCCTAGTCCTTGTATGGCCTAGTCAACACACTGTTATCCCTAAACTCATTGTAGCATCAGGACTATATTGGGATTTTGTGGTTCTATTTAAGGCTATGAATAGTTTTGATGCTAATTTATTTGAATTGAATGCAAATGTAATTAGAAGCCACAAATATAATTTTATTTGTAAGTGATTCATACCTTGATATTTATGTTTGCCTCCTTCTTAATGATAAAAGAAGTATTAAAGGATATGAAAAGACAGTTTTCAAATGAATAAATTAAAGTTATCTATAGTAATATGAAAAAGTGTTCTAAATCACTATTGATTAAAGAAATGTAAAGTAGAACAACTCTGAGGTACCACCTCACACCTATCAAATTGGCTAATATTCCAGAAAAGGATGATAAATGTTAGAGAAGGTATAGGGAAACTGGAATGCTAATGCATTGTTGGTGGAATTGTGAACTGATCCAACGAACTATTCAGGATAATAATTTGAAACTATGCACAGAGGGCTGTAAAACTATGTATACCATTTGAAACAACAACACCAGTACTAGGTCTGTATCCTAAAGAGATCATAAAAAGGGGGAAAGGACCCACATGTACCAAAATATTGATAGCAGCTCTTTTTGTGGTAGCAAAAAATTGGAAACTGAGGGAAAGCCCATCGATTGGGGGATGGCTGAACAAGTTGTGGTTTATGAATGCATCGGGATACTACTGTGCTATAAAAAATGATGAGCACGCAGATTTCAGAAAAACCTAGAAAGACTTACTTGATATGATGCTGAATGAAGTGAGAAGATCCAAGAGAACATTGTGCACATTATCAGCACCATTATGCTGTGCTCAATTATGATAGACTTAGCTCTTCTTAGCAATAAAATGATCCAAGACAATTCCAAAAGTCTCATGATGGAAAATGTTTCCCACACCTAGTAAAAGAACAATGGAGTTTGAACACAGATCAAAGCATACCATTTTCACTTTTGTTTTTGTTCTCTCTTCTTTTTTTTCCATTTGTTTTGATTCTTCTTTAACAATATGACTAATGTGGAAATATGTTTAATATGATTGCACTGTATAACCTAAAAAAAGTATTAACAGGAATATGACATTTATTTATTTATTTGTTTGTTTATATTGTTATTTTACATTATCTATATATTACATATATTTACAATTAGTTTCCCAATACCAAACAAAATTATTTTTGTGCACTTAAAGCAGTTTCTTACAAAATTAATAAAGTCAAATTGCCATTTTCTCCCTTCTCTTTTTCTCCTATTTTCTCTTCCAGTTATCTTTTCTCCTTTTACATAACTATTTCACATACTTATATGTGAATCAGTTGTTCTTCTGTCTCAGAAGGCCTTCAGGTTGTGATATAATATGACATTCAAAATAAAGGATTATATGGGGCAGCTAGGTGGCGCAGTGGATAGAGCACCATCCCTGGAGTCAGGAGGACCTGAGTTCAAATCCGACCTCAGACACTTAACACTTACTAGCTGTGTGACCCTGGGCAAGTCACTTAACCCCAATTGCCCCTCAAAAAAAACAAAAACAAAAACAAAAACAAAATAAAGGAGTATTAGAATTAGAAAAGAATTCCTTGTCAGTGGTAGAGAGCACAAAGGGAAAAAAAAGTTGAGAGCAGAATTGTAAAAGGATGTTAGGAAGAAAATAGAACTAGAAATATAGGAGTAATGATGATACATTTTATAGGATAAAATTTATGGTATGTCCTCATGACATCATTCACTCCCTTTAAGAGTCACAGAGGAAGTTAAAGAAATACAGGCCCTGAGGCTTGGGGTCCCCACCCTGTTTTGATCACATTAATACAGTAAATTAAAAGAGAAAAAGAAAATACATCATTGACTGACTGTTACTTTTTCCTAAATTTTGCCCTATTCTCTGATTTTATATACTTTCCAAGGCACTTTAGGGACATTGTTGATTATATATAACCTTGAGAATTATCAGAGTTTTGTTAATATCGTTAAAAGTACAGAGCTGGGGGCAACTAGGTGGCACAGTGGATAAAGCACTGGCTCTGGATTCAAGAGTACCTGAGTTCAAATATGGCCTCAGACACCTGACACTTACTAGCTGTGTGATCCTAGGTAGGTCACTTAACCCCCATTGCCCCCCCAAAAATTAAATAAATGAATAAACGAATGAATGAATGGATGAATAAATAAATGAATGAATGAATGAAGAAAGAAAGAAAGAAAGAAAGAAAGAAAGAAAGAAAGAAAGAAAGAAAGAAAGAAAGAAAGAAAGAAGGAAAGAAGGAAAGAAGGAAAGAAGGAAAGAAGGAAAGAAGGAAAGAAGGAAAGAAGGAAAGAAGGAAAGAAGGAAAGAAAGAAAGAAAGAAAGAAAGAAAGAAAGAAAGAAAGAAAGAAAGAAAGAAAGAAAGAAAGAAAGAAAGAAAGAAAGAAAGAAAGAAAGAAAGAAAGAAAGAAAGAAAGAAAGAAAAGTACAGAGTTTAGGGACATGTAGATGGCACAGTGGAAAGAGCACCAGCCCTGGAGTCAGGAGTACCTGAGTTGAAATCTGGCCTCAGACACTTGATACTTACTAGCTGTGTGACCCTGGGCAAGTCACTTAACACCAATTGCCTCATCCCCGCCCCCCAGAAAAAGTACAGAGTTTAATCACTGTCTGCCTGAAAACTGGTGAACAATTCACATTTTGATATTTAATTAATTTTCATAAAGTGCTTTGAGATTCCTAAAGAGGGGAGGAGAAGAGAGGATTGACATATGTACTTTCTTTAATCAAATCATGTATGCAGTGCTATACTATAAGTATCTGTGATTAGATTTTCTGCCATTATCCCAGAACTGATGCTCATTGGTTTTTATATACCAAGAATTTGTATTTAGATGGTCTTTTTCTTCCAAGAGGCTTAGAGTCTCTCAGAAATGTTCCATCAATCCTTATAAAATTTTGTGAAGTGGGAAGGTGGCAAGTATCATTACCCAAGTCTTACATATGACAAAGGCAACTGAAAAATCTGTGTTCACCCATTTACCTAAGGGGATGAAGTTACTTACATAAAAACAAATGCCTAGAATTTGTGATGGGACACCAGTGTTTTTATGTTAATTGAACTTACAAGTTCAATTAATATTGTGAATTTTTGCCTTTAGGGCTCTTCTGAACTTTATCCAAACAAAAACCTCTTTATCTGTGAAGCACACAGTTAATTCAATAATACCTGACTAGTTAGCTCTAGTGTTTTTCAATAACATTGTTAATATGCAAAAGCAAACTCCATTGTGACATCATTTGTCAGAATGTCCATTTTTAACATTTATAACATTACTTTCCTGGAGCTAACTGTCCCCTGTAACATCATCTCTTCTCACTGAATTTTCAGAGACCCAGTCAAGGATACTAGGTAAAGTATATCTATACAGACCAATTTTAAATTCGATACAATTATGTCTATATATGAATATGTGATACTATTTGTTTATGTCTCCTCAAAATATTTTTAAACAGATGCACCTTGAAAACTCAATACATGTTTTTGCATAAAAAATGACTACTATTCTAACTTTAGTAGGATGTAAGTTTTGAATAATTTTAATGCTATCTTTGTAATACCTTTCATATATGTCACTTTCTTTCCTCTGACACTACCACCACCCTGGTATAAGATCCACATCACCTCAAACCTGTACTATTGCAATAGCCTGCTGGTTGGTTTGCCTACCACAAATTTCTCCGTACTCAAAGCCATCCTCCATTAAATTGTCAAAGTGGTCTTCCTAAAGCACAGGTATGACCATGTTACCCCCTTACTCACAAAACCTCTTATGACTCCCTATTATCTGAAGATCAAAAAATAAAATTTTATGTTTGGCTTTGAAAGTCCTTTATAACCTCTCACCCCCAAACTTTCCACTCTTGTTACAACTTAGACCCCACCAGGTACTGTAAGATACAATGACATTGGTCCTTTTGGTTCCTGGAACAGAATACACCATCTTCCAATTCCATATATTTTCACCGGCTATTCTTTATGCTGAGGAGGCCCTCTCTATTTATTTCATTTTTGTTTTTGTTTGTTTGTTTTTGGTGGGTCAATGAGGGTTAAGTGACTTGCCCAGGGTCACACAGCCAGTAAGTGTCAAGTGTCTGGGACTGGCCACCTAGCTGCCCCTAGAGGCCCTCTCTCTTAATCTCCACCTCCTGATTTCCCTAATTTCCTTCAGGTCCCATCTAAAATGCTCTCTTCTATAGAAAGTCTCTCTTCTTCCCCTTTAATAATAATACCTTCTCTCTGTTGACTATTTCCCATTTAAGCTGGATATAGGGTTTTTTTTTTTAGTTTTCATATTGTCTCTCCCATTAGATTATGAGCTCCTTCAGGGCAGAGACTGCCATTCACCTTTATTTTATTTTATTTTATTTTTGTATCACCAGCATTTAGCACAGTGACTGGTACATTATAAGTGCTTACTAAAGGTTTACTGACTGACTGATTGACTATGTATTTAGAGCTGAAAGGGATCTTATTGTTGTGCAATAGGTAGAGTATGTATTTGAAGTCTGAGGAACTAAGTTTTCAGAAAGGTGAAGAGATGTTAAGCCTATCCAAATTCCCAGTTAATAAATAACATAGTGAGGATTTGATTGCAAGTTCTCTGACTCTTAAGTCCAGTGCTTTTTTCAACACACATTTGCAAACAGCCCTTTATGGTTACAGGTATACGGTATGGCAAAGAAACCCCTAATTTGATGGATGATAAAATTAAATTAAAGCTAAAATTTAAAAGTAATTTAAGAGTTATAGTGTATTGCAGAGAAACCTCAGCTTTGATGAACTGTAAGTATAATTAAAGCTAAAATTAAATGGTAAAGTATGTATATTGTTCATACCTGCACAATTTGTTTAGAGTATGACACTTATATTAAATGACTAAACTAATTCCCTAATTGACTGAATTGAGCATTAAATCTGTGAGACTATCTTCAGGGTCCTGATGAACCTCTGCTTTTTCTAGATTGTCTCCCCAGGAAATCCCAGCAAAAGTGCTCCTCCCTTCATGTGAATTTACCATCTTCCAATTATATCCCTCATGTATGACCAAATTCTATTTTGCATATTTATTTGTGTGCATACTACATTCTGCTCTATCACTAGATTATAAGTTATTTGAAGACAAGATACATGTCTGATTCAACCTTGTATCTCTTTAAGTGACTCACAAAGACCCTTTCAGATAGTAGAGGCTCAATGTGTTTATTATATGAATGAATGAATTTCATCTTGCATTCTACTTCCTACTTTTGTCCAGAAAAATAAAGAACTAACCATGACTGAGAAGTAACCTAATGATAAAAATGCAATGTGACTATAATTCCTAAAAATATGATAAGAGATCTTATTGTTAGTGAATAGGTTATACTAAGAGTAAATAAGCATTTATTAAGTGCCTATACTATGTGCAAGGCTTTGTGTTAAGCAGTGGGGATACAAAGAAAGGCAAAAGACAGTCCCTGCCTTCAAGGGACTCATAAACAAATGAAGGAGATGCTACATAAAAAGAAGCTGAAAAGTGAGTGGGGTCTCTTTTGTGGGGGTGGGGGGAGGTTACCCAATATGGGAGGAGCATGTTGAAGTCCTAAAGTAAGGGTGGGGAGAGTTTCAGAATTCATTTCATCTTTGTGGAATGGTTAGTTGTTTTTTTTTAATTATGAAATACAGAAAACTAGCCAGGTAGGAAATGATAATTCCTTGGGTGCTCTCCTTAAATGGTGAAGGATCAAGGGAGGAGTTCTCCATTATTCATCCTCCACCCTCTCCAATCAGGAGGGAAGGAGCTTAGGGGCAGAAGATGCTGAAGAGTCATGAGTTTCAGAACTAATTTCATTTTGCAGAATAATGAATTTCTGGTGATGAAGAAGACAAGGAAAGCAGCCAGGTGGGAAATGGTCAGTGGTAATGGATATATTTCATTTGTTGGTTTAAACCATGCCAACAGCCTGTAAAATGAGGGAGCAAGACTACATAATCTCTAGGGTCACTTCTATATCTCCTTCAGTATTATATCATTCTATAATTGCAGATGTAGTGATTTATAGCTAACAGGTGTCTGTTTCCCCTTGGTTATACCTGTGTTAATCAGGTGTGGGGATTTCAGGGAACACAGGCACAGGGTTAGAACACATTGATTTAACTAAATTGGTTTTGATAGTATGCAAATCAATGTATTCACTCTTACAAGGGCACAAAACATATATGCTCTTCACTTCACTGTCATCTAGCCCCTACTTTGATGCATTGCGGGGAAGGTATCTATATTTCAGGAAACTAGCCAGCTCTGTCCAAGCAACTGTAAGGGCCTAAAATTTTAGCTATACCATCTAAAATCTAATGAGTAGTCGCCAATAAATTATAAGCTTTAGCAAGAGTATTTAAATGTTTAAGTATTTATTAAAGAGCTTTAGGATCAGAGAGAAAGGTAAAAATCTAACTATTTCTAAGATACCCCATCATCAGACCTGTCATGGCGAGGTCAAGAACAAAAAAGACTCAACACTTCCTCCTTCCTCCCAGAAGCCTCCTGTGAAACTGGGAACATCCCCCATCCACATGCACACACAGCTCCAAGCTAATTGGCTGGTAGCTTTGATAGACTGTACCCACGAGCAAACATCACTTGCTGACACCAAAGAAGAGCCACATGGCTTGCCCTCAGATGCCTTCTCCTCATGGCAGAGCTTTCCTATAGTAACTCTCCAACAGGCGGAGTCACTCCAATCATTACACAACCTACAGGTTCTATATTTCCCACTGTGGTATTTCATACCAAGTTAGAGAAAGGGATCTGGAGTCTATTTTTAAAACATTTAAAACATCCATCAGAGTAAGCAAATAAGAGGAAGCACAAGAGTTAGCCACACTTTGGGGCTTCCCTCATGGACTTGTATTAGTTTCTTTAGCTGTCCTCCTCTGCATATGGCACTTCCCCCATCATGGAGAGGCTTAAGCTAACCAGCACCCTAACATATCTCAGCAAGTCAATTAGTCACTCTGAGTCCCTAGTCCCTCATTTGTAAAATGAGCTTAATAAGATCACCTTCCTCAATACATTGTTGTGCAGCTCAAATGAGACAGATTATGGAAAAGTTCTTGGCAAACCTTAAAATTCTATAAGAATAGGGGCAGCTAGGTGGCGCAGTGGATAGAGCACCAGCCCTGGAGTCAGGAATACCTGAGTTCAAACCTGGCCTCATACACTTAACACTTACTAGCTGTGTGACCCTGGGCAAGTCACTTAACCCCAATTGCCTCACTAAAAAAAATAAAAATTTTAAAAATTTTAAAAAAAATTCTATAAGAATATACAACATCAAAATCATCCTTATCATCATCAGCAGCAGCTTTATGGATACACAGGCAATTGTGGAGTAGTCTACCTTCCATAGACTATTAAAAGAAATCAAATGGCTTTTTAATTTTAATTGTTTCTAAAGCTCTTTAAAGAAAACATAAGTAATAATAAACTTAACTGAAGATCTATTGTGGAAGACTATTCCTGGAAGATTATGTCATTTTAACCTCTGAAGTGTTTCCTAAAAGAAATATATATATATATATATATATATATATATATATATATATATATATATATATATATATATATATATATATATATATATATATTACAAAGGAATTCATTTGGGTATATACATCTCCTTTCAATTTTACTTCTTAATTCAATTGTTCTGGACTTGAAGGTGTCACCTTAAATGGTCTCGGATCATGACATAGAAAGGTTAAGTGCAACTTCCAGTAAGTTATTTTCATGCAATTAATAAGATGAGGAGAACAGTTATGTAAGGGGTTGCTTTTCTTTCCCCCAATGATTCTAAGTTGTTTTTTTTTTTTTATTTCAGGTTAAACATTTACTATGGAACTGATTCCACAGATAGTATTCCATCTGAGTAAAAATTGATTTTGTTTCCTTTGCTTAAACAAACAAACAAAAAGAAATGGGGACGGGGAATGTCATTACTAGGATAATCTAGCATTTGGATTGAAAATTAATCACTAAGTAAAGTATTGCTTCTAGGACAATAATTTTAATATACAGTAAATCTTTTTAAAAGCATTGAGTGCTGGAGTCAGGAACCTGAGTCCAATTCTGGCTTCAAATACATAATAACTTCTGTGACAGAATGACAGAAGACAACTCATTTAATCCTTGTTTGCCTCAGTTTCCTCATCTGTAAAATATGAATAGTAACAGCACCTACCTCCCAGGGTTGTTGTGAGGATCAAGGGACATAATAACTGTATAGAACTTAGTACAATACCTGGAATATAGTAAGAACTAGTGTTAGCTATTATCTTCACCATTAGAATATGAACTTCCTGAGGGCAGGGAGTTTTCACCTACCTTGCTTTGCATTCCTAGCACTTAGATCATGGTCAGGCAAATAGTAAAAACTGAAATAAATATTTGTTAACTGATTTACAGTACAGAGTCCCAGTTAAAGAAAATCTCTGTGTAGTTAATGAGGTCCTCCAGATGGTCCTAGTTTCAGATGACATCACATGGGTTGCATCAACCTCCTAACATTGTAGAGTCTCCTAGATAAGATCCATAACCACTCAAATATGGTCTATCACTCCCCAAAGAAAAACCAAGTGGATGAAAATGTATTGTTCAAATTATGATACTAAATAGCAGTTAGACTGTTTATGTGGGGAGCTAGTCTATCAATGAGTATACATGCTTATGTGAGCATATTTGTACAGCAAATGGATAACAAATTGGACTTAGGAGAGATAGGAGAACAGACTGTATTTATTGACAAAGGCAAATTACAAAGCTACCTTAGTGACCCAAAATCCCATCCCCCAAAATGTCTGTGTGTTTTTTTATACCATTTTCTTGCCAGTGTTGTATAGATGTGAGTTATGAGATAATACACTCTCTGAAGAATTGACTGACTTACTGCACCCCACCACCCAAGGTCTCATACACCAATTCTTGCAGGCTGTGATAATTTCCTCAGATAGGTGGCTAATACTTTCAAGGTACTGAGGGCAAACTTGAAGTGAGAGGAATACACTCCTACTACTTGCCACTGTAGAATCTGAGCCTCTACTAGTGTACTTCTAATTTATACAAAGCAATAATTCTTAAACCTAAAACATATTTACAAAATAAGAATATACCATTTGCTCGATACAAGGGTAAATAAGGAATAACTGCAACATCACAGTCCATCCATAAACTTGGTCACACTCTCCCATTAGTCCAAAGAGTATCTGTGGGACTAAATTATTACTCACTTATCTAAAGTCTAGCTGGGAAGTACATGAGTAGGAAAACCCATGTGCCTGGGGAAATTCACCATTCTGGACAGTAGGACTGTGTGTCCTTACTCTCTTTGGTATGCAGTAAATGTCACCAGCTGGACAAAACCATTTCCCTGCTATCTGGTCCCCTTCTGTTCTCAGCAGCTCTTCTGCTGGACACCAGCATTTATTCTGCTGAGTAGTGTCAAATTACTCTATTAAAGTAGCAGGATTACATTCTTTCAGTAAAAAAGCAGCCCAAAGCCTGGGGTCTGAAGTCCTCTAGGTCTGTCCCTAGATGAGGACTGATACAGTATTCATTCATTTTAGTGACAGGCCGTTTCCATAAGCTGAAAGAACTGCATTTCTTTTCTCAGTTCTGCTCTTTGGTTTCTCAGGCTTGAAGTAGCAATAAATTCAATATGTTCAGCTTATTTATTTGGCAGAAAGATTCTGCTTTCTTCCAATCAGCTCCCAGTACATCCTCAGAACTTTTCTATCCTTATTCAGATCTCAGCCTCTAGGTGGTGGTATAGTGGATAGAGCTCTGAGCCTGGAAATGTGAAGACATGGGTTCAAATTCAGTCTCAGACATTTATGAGCTAGGTAAACTTACACAAGTGACTTAACCTCGGCATGCCTTAGTTTCCCCATCTGTCCCACTGTCATTGTGAGGATAAAATGAGACATTTGTAAATCATTTTGTAAACCTTAAAGTGCTACAAATAAGTTTTATATGTAAATTATTACATAAATGGTAGAGATTATTATTATCATAGAACAAGAAGCCTTCACACTCAAGGAGATTTTGCTTCCTCCAATGAGCTAATAGGAGTTGTAGAGCCAACCAGGCTTCAGTCACCAATTAGATCTTTTGATCCCTACTTCTCCCAGTCTGAAGCTTTCATCATTGGATACTCTCTTTAGGCAGCTTCTCATTCTGATTCTTCCTCTGCTCAATGTTTATTTGACATTTTTTCCCTCAATGACTAAATTAAAAGAAAAAACCACAGATGGTTTAGTTATTGAATGTATAGATAAGGCAAAACTGGGATGGACTTGTTCTATTTTGTCCAAGAAAGGAATAGTTGGAAGTTGCAAAAAAAATTTTTTTAATTGAAAAGAGACAACTTATGTAATGATTTATAAAAAGGAAAAATAAATAATTAATAGAATCTTCCCAACAATTTGAGTTCTTCAAAAGTGTAAAAAGTTGGGGACAGACAGCACAGTGTATAAAGCATCAGCCCTGGATTCAGGAGGACCTGAGTTCAAATCTGGCATCAGACACTTGACACACTGTCTGTGACCTTGGGCAAGTCACTTAACCCTCATTGCCCAGCAAAAAATAGATAGAGATAGATAGATAGATAGATAGATAGATAGATAGATAGATAGATAGATAGATAGATAGATAGATAGATAGATAGAAAGATAGATAAAATTTAAAAGGCATGAATAAAAGTGTAAAGAGTTAGTTTCAGGGATGATGGATTCACTCACCTTATGGACTTTAAGAGGAGCCTGAATGACTCATTGCCTGGCACATTATAGTGGAGATTCCTTTCATATATGGGTTGGACTTGATCACTGTTGGAGTCCTTTCCATACCTCAAATTCTACAGTTGCTTATTTGCTATGTACTTTAAAAAACATAACACTCATCAACAAGATCAAAAATTAAATAGACAAACAAGAAAGAGGATTACATAAGAAACATAACTTTTGTTATATGAAACTAATTTCAGGATTTACAGTTGCACAAAAGCACTTTGGTATTTAAAATATAGTGATTTCATCCTAAAAGAGATAATTTATTTATAATTTATAAAAGAAATAATTTCCTATCTAAAAAAAAAAAAGATTGATCTTATATCCAAGATCTAAATAGGAACTCGAATAGAATCCTGCCAGAGCAGATTCCAATATTTAGTTGCCACAGGGAGACATAGACTTTTCTGGCAATACATGTGAGACCCAGAGGTGCTATGTTTAAAACTACATCAGCATTTCCATTAAAATCCAAGATTTTCAGGGGTTTATGACTAAGCCATAAAATTTGTATTTGATAGAAAGGCAGAATTGACAGTCTCTGTGGAGATTGTTCTCTTCCCTTTTCATATAAAATTAGCGTGGCCGTTTGTTTTCTTTATGTGATTCGAACACTTCAGCAGAAGAAGTAACTTAGGTACCTGTAATAGTTTTAAAATATATCAGCACTCTAGAGAGCTAAGAAAACTCTTAGCTAGTCTTAGTTTTCTTAAGATTTTCCAACCTGCATTTTCTTGTCATTGAAAGCTAAGAATTCAAAATTTGAGTAAATAACCTAAGTAACCTGAGGATTTAAAAATGACAACAGAACTGACAGTATCTTGTTTTCTTAGTGACCAAATAAGTTTAGAAGTTTTATTTGATTTATTTCAAAATAAATGATGTCTGTCTTTATGACTGATGGAATAGAGATGCCCTGCAATCATGAAACTTGAGTTCTTTGGGCTTTAGCAGGATTTTTCTCCTTCATTCAATTTTATTCAGTTCAAAAATATTGAAGTCCTACCATGTGCTCATCATTGTGCCTGGTTCTCACATATAAAAGATATATGACATGTTACGCCACCCCCTTACTATCTCAATGCACTTATGGCATTCATGTATAAAAATAATAAAAAGTGTTTCCCTTTCTCTTATCCTCCAGAATTTCTTAAGAGCCTAGCCCAAACACTAGGTGTTCTAGAACAGTGATCAACCAATTTTATAATGCCCATTAGTGAAATTAAATTCAATTCAGTTCAATTAAGTATACATTGGAAATATATATATATATATATATGTTTATAAGTTTTTAGATATACTATTGTACTAATAATTATATGCATTATAAAGCTTATACACTATAGAAATTTTACACAGGATCAGATAAGGATAAAATAATATTTTATTTCATTTGGGGAGATAAATAGCATAGTACTGGTGTCAAATATACAGCCCACAAAGTTCAGTCTGAACTTGATTAAAATAAAATTGGAAAATATCTAATAAAAATAAATAAAATACCCTGGAACATAGATAATGTTAATATGTGGTTTTCTAAATCAATATGCATGCACAGGGATCCTTATGTATGACTTAATAGCCCCCATTTCTATTTGATTTCTACACTGCTGACATAGTGAAATTGAGTGCTAGACTTGGGAACTGGATAATCAGAGTTCAAATCCTGAAATACTTGCTAGCTGTGAGATCCAGGACAAGTCATTAAACTTTGCTAGCTTCAGTTTTCCAGCTGAAAAATAGGAATAAAAATAGCATTTGCTTCACAGGGTTGTTGTGAAGATAAAATAGGATATCTTGAATGATTTGCAAATTTTAAAGTACCATATAAATACTAGTTGCTGTTATCATTTCATCCAGGGGTCAAGAGGGAGCTACTTGTGGTAATTGAGTTGGGGGAAGGGGTGGTGGAACGGTCAGATATGTGCTATAAAAAAGTAGCTTTGGAAGCTGTGGAAGAGGAATAGGAGCCTTGAGAGAGGTGCCTTCATCCATATTCCCTCTCAAAGCCAGAAGCCAGAAGTGCCCAAAAAGACAACACTTGGAGAGAACTTGAAGAAGACTTGAAAAGACTGATGGTTTCTCCCACTCTTGCCCGTTGTATCCTGCACCTTACACAGGCATAAGGAATTGATCTCTACCAAAGTGGAGAAAGTACCATACCAATGGGCCTTGAGACTGGGGATACTTATGTATCTGTATTATCTCATTAAGTAGGACTGGAGGCTTCTTGAGGGAATAGTGGGGGCATTATATCTCTGTATCCCCAGCTCCTAGTTTTCCCCAGTGCCATGTAGACTAATGATGCAATGTATTCTGTTGCTGATAGAGATCAAGATCACATATTTAGGGATATAAGGTTTATGAGAAGTCATCTAGTCTAAGCCCTTTACTTTACAGTTTTGGAAACTAAGGCTGAAAATTGTGAAATGACTTGCACAAAGTCAGGCTTAGGTAGCCAAGCCAGGATTTGAGTTCAGAACCTCTGACTTCATATTTAGATCTCTTTTGAGTTGCACCATAAGGTATCAACTTTAAAAAGTTGACCATGACATATATGATATCATTTGATACTCACAATTGCTCCAGTGAAGTCATGGCTTAATAATTTGGATGGAGAAGGGCCAATTAGAAATGTACAAATGAAGGTTCTGTTTACATTTGTATGGTAAAGTCTTATAACTCATTCATTTATTCATCCAACAAATATTTATAAGGTAGTTAAGCTAAAGGCACTGTGTGCTCTTCTTTGTTGAAGGTCATTAGTATTAAGGCATTGCATTATTTTTATATGGGGTGTTGAAAAGGGACTAACACCTCTAGTGTGAGGGCTTGCCAAGTCCTTTTCAGGGATGCTCATCCATTTTGCTGTTTCCATCTGGCACTCAACTCTTATCTCTGGCTCTAAGAATCTGTAGCATGAGTATCAGTCACACCCTAGTAAAACATCTTAGCAGATGGGCTAAACCAAGTTGAAGGTAACCATCAGACCACAAACTTTTTGGTAAGTTGGGGGGGGGGGGTCTACCCTAAGTATGTGAAGACTACCCCTTCCTGGTAGAATAGGCAGATGAGAACAATCTGTTTCAATGGCCATGAACACAGCTGAAGGAGGAGACTTGGAACACTTGGAGCTTGGTCAGGCATCAAAAACACAAAGGTCATCCACAGCATCCCAGGCCATCACTAGTTCTCTTGACTTTCGTCCTGCTACTGGACTTGGATGACTCAAGAAGAAAGAATGACTGCAACTCCGCCTCACTTAAATCCAATTCAAGCATGAGTCAAGATATCACCTTGTGATATCACTGGTCCTCTCCAAAAAGGAAGGACTAACAACAACAACAACATCAATCTTCCTAATCTGTGTTCCTCTAATCTAATCAAGAGGGAAGGAGAGGGAGAGAAAGAGAGAAGGAAGACAGGAAGGCAAGCAGGAAAGAAACATTTGTTAAGAGCCTATTATGTGGGGGCAGCTAGGTGGCACAGTGGATAGAGCACCAGGCCTGGAGTCAGGAGGACCTGAGTTCATATCTGGCTTCAGACACTTAACTCTTACTAGCTGTGTGACCCTGGGCAAGTCACTTAACCCCAATTGCCTCACTTAAAAAAAAAAATTAAAGAGCCTACTATGTGCCAAGCACCATGCTAAGCATTTTAAAAATTTTATCTCATTTGATTCAACAAACCTGAGAGGTAGGTGCTATTCTTATTCCCATTTTACAGTTGAGAAAACTGAGACAGAAGTTAAGTGATTTGTCCGAGGTCACACAGCTTGTGTCTGAGGCTGGATCTGATCTCCAACCTTCCTGAATGTAAACTCAGGGACCTTATCCACCTAACTGTCCCTAATCAAAAAACAGTTGTTTCAGTATGAACCTCTGTTATTGCTACTATTTTTACCATCTCTGTCACAGATCACTGTACTCAACACAGTAAATACAGAGTCAGTATTTATTGATTGAATGAATGAATGAAATGAATTGCTACTTTTGACTGCTAATTTGGGTTATGATCATTCTCCTGTTCGAGGTTCTTGATTCTTTACGTGGCTGATTTTCTTGAAATTATGGTCCCACTCCACTCCATTTTGCCTTTATGGCCATCTCTGAACTTTTTTGCTTGCCTATATGTTTCATTGCCCCATGGAAGATCTTTTCTTATTTAACCAAATCCCCTGATTTTGTCCTTTCTGACCCTCATTGTTCTCTGGCTGCCCCTCAAATACCAGAGTAGCTATGAGTAAAGGAAATATGTTTTAATTTCTCAAGTCTTGCATTCCACAAAAGGGAACCAGGAAAATACTTTCTTATTCTTATTTAACCTAACAATTGCTTCTTTTCCATGATGGAAGTTAGAAGAAAACAAAAATGACCCTTAGTTTTTTGTTGTATTGGTTCTGTTTCATTCTTATAGAAAATTCCCTCTATCAAATGTAGATGAGTTCCCACTCTGAAACTTAGAGTTTTAGGGAGTTGCCTAGAGGGAGCTTTGAGAGGTTAAATCATTTACCCAGGGTCACACATCCAGTATGTGAAATAAGTGACTCATGAACAGAGTCTTCCTTACTGTGAAAACAGTTCTAAACCACTACACCATACTACCTATCAAACTTAACAAGTCTCAAATGGGATATTATAATTAATAGAACTCTTTAAAGAGGGCAATTAAATCTATATGTACAGTCACCTATTCCCAACTTGTTAGGTTAGGAACCATGTTCTTTGTTGTCTCTTTAGGTGGCTCAGTTCTAAGACATTGAATAAGAGCTTTAACCTCCTTCGGCTCTCCCAAAAGGTACAAATAACACTAGGATTTCTGCTGTCCTATATAAAGGCAAAACAGTCCAGCATTTGGAATATTTTTACACATTATGCCTTGCAACAACACTAAATAACCAAAAGGGATCTCCAGTTCTCTGTGGGAAGTGCAGCCTAGTAAAGATGATGAATACCAAATACTTGTATTTGATTCACACAGAATATTGTATGTTTTAGTAAAAGCAGCAGAGTAATCAGCAAAGCATTTCCTGACCAGATGACTTCCAAATGAAAAAAGGGTCAGATGCTTCATGTTGTGGGGAAGAGGTGGGTGGAGCATCTCAGTAGCTGGATGGTGCCCAAGAGGAGGTAGATTTCTCGGTAGTTTGCTACCATCTATTCTCAGATATCTGGACCAAATGCATCAAGATGCTTCTAAACACTTCATGGAGAGATATACAAAGACAAAGTTTCATTCCTCTAGGATTACAAACTAAGCACATTCTTTTTGACTCCAGGGAGCAGATTTTTGATGAGCCAGTACAGAATGGCAGGAATGCAAGTGCTTAGGGCAACATATAAAATGGAGAGTTAGTGCTTCATTGGTGAAGGCATACATATGCTGCTTAATGTATCTTATTTTTATGGGGACTTCAATGAGATGCTTTCTGAGAGAGAAGGAAGAACTTGCCTTTTCACTATCATGAAAGATCCATTAGGGCCACAAATTAAGGAATCTGATTTGTGATCCAAATTCATCTTACCATTAATTCTATAAATCCTTCCACTACCTCCCAATCATTTCTTCACTATTGTCTAAGTTGTGGAAGACGCTGCTGACTGAAACTTGGGGGCATTTATCGAGATTGCTGAACTGTGCTCAGTCATTTTCCAGCTGTGTCTGACTCTTTGTGACCCCATTTGGAGTTTTCTTGGCAAAAATACTAGAGTGATTTGCCATTATCTTCTCTAGCTCATTTTACAAATAAGGAAACTGAGGCAAAGAGGGTTAAGTGACTTTCCCAGGGTCATGCAGCTACTAAGTGTCTGAAGCCAGATTTGAACTCAGGAAGATGAGTCTTCCTGACTCCAAGCTCAGAACTCTATCCACTGCACCATCCAGCTGCCCACTGATCATGAACCTCTCTGAGGTTCATTTTCCTCATCTGTAAAATGGAAGTGATAGAACCTATTATTACTAAATCACAGGATTGTTGCAAAACTCACATGAGATATTGTGTGTAAACATTTGGCAAATCTTAACACATAATACAAATGTCATACTGTTATTTGTTAGCTTGCTCTTCTTGGAAGTAATAAGGAATAGGTAGAAGTGGGGTTGTCTTAACTCTGCTAGTACTATCCCTACACACTCATTCTTTCTTTCTATCTCTGTCTCTATATCTCTTTATCTCTGTCTCCCCCTGCTTCTTATAAAACCTTCTTTCTTCCACTCAATTAAGGTATCATTACCCACGATGTCCTAATTTCCTCTTCTGCCCCTTTTTTCCCTCGTTTTTCAACACCCACTGCTTCCAGCCTATAGCATACAACTGAACTTTTTTTTCTTTTTACTGAAGCTTGGCCATGTCAAATATGTTTATCGCTATAAGGAACCCCTGAAGAATTTAAGAGGGACATTTATTGTGTGCTTTCATAAGGACTAAGAAAAAGAAAGATATCAGGGAAATTCCTGAGGGAAATTGACTCTCAAAGGGATCAAAAACAGAAAGGCAGAAAACAAATGGTCAGGCATTGTGAAGATAATGGCAAAAATTCGAAATATAAGAGAAAGAACAAGTCAAACTCTAGGTCTTCTCTACTTAACCTGGGTTTCTGGATTATTTTATTTTTTAATAAATTACTTGTTTAAGTTCCCACAGAACTAACAAGAAGGAGAGCCATCTTTGTAATTACATTCATAATCTTTACAGCAAATTCTGGAGAAGAGTTTTAATGAAATAATCCCTTTTTCTAGCTTTTGAACTCATGATGAATTCCTCCACACAGAACTATGTTGCAAAAAGCAAAATAAATTGTCTGTTATAAGGCTATGGCACTTTGAGGAAGTTTCACCCTGTCCTAAACTGTCTGAACTGAACCAAATAACTCAACCTCTCAGTTAACTATTTCCTCATAAGTAAATTGGAGACAATAAGGGATTTCCCTATTTATCTATTTATCTTTTTTGGAGTAAGTTTGACTAATGCAGAATTATCTTACCATTTTATATTTTAATGTTTCAAAGGGTTTTTTTTAAGTCAAACAAAATATTATCTAAGAGATTAGCTTCAAATTTCACTTATCTGTTTTGAAAACTTGGGATGCTGAAAAGAAGACATATTTGAAAATAGGAAGTGATCTGTTGAAGGGAAATGATGAAGAGTAGAGAGACAGAAATTCTAAAAATGAAGAACAAAGGAAGGTATAATTATAGAGCTAGTTGAGGGAATCTAGAAACCCAAAAGGAAACTGATTATTTTGAGTAAAAAGACATTCATTTTTTAAGAGACTAATGAAAGGCAGAACTAAGGCAAAAAGAGGCTATAAGATTTGTTCTACATAATTTGATGACAAAATTGAATATGGTGCAATTTGTTCATTCAAACCATGTCCCTCTACTTCCTGTGAAAAAGTATATTGTTAGAAAACTTATTATCGCACTATCTAAATCTAACTTTATGTGATTAGAAATTATATCTAGAATGTTATTCTGTCCTTGGAAACTCTAGGAATGCTGAGATGGCTACAAGGAATTTGGGGTGCCCCAAGTTCCTAGATCCACTGAAAAGCCCAAAAGTTTCTCCACAACAAGGTCTCTTGGGGGGTTCACAAAAGCCTGTGTTTTGGGTTCCTTTTGTATTTTGGTTTCAGCCAAATTTAACTAAATGTTCACATTTACTCATATCCATCTCAATCAATCTTGTTTTCAAGTTGCCCTCTTGACAAAAATTGCTTAATTGTGTATGTGTGGTTCACGTACAAGACCCTTGTCTAGATCCTATATAAGGTAAACCTTCCAGAGCCTAGAAGAGAAGGAGCCACATCTTCTTTCCAGCCTGCTCTTCTCTATCAAACAACCTAATATTCTAAAAACTATTTCAGGTTCTGGAGTTTGTTCTCACAATGAACATTCCCAATGGCTTTAAGGCAGCTTGAAAAATTCAAAACAATTGCAAAATGAGAAAAGTGAAGATTAAAATCAGAACAGAAATCATATCAGAGGATAGGAAATGGTTATTACCTAGAGTATGGAGTAGTTTTAAAAGCCAAACTCTGCCAGTTAGTTATTGACTTTGCTACATACCTTGTATAAATAACTTATCTGAAATTCAATTTCTTCATATGTAAAATCAAGATAAGTTTTTCATTACATACCTCATTGCATTGTTATGAAGATCAGTTAAAGTTGTGCATCTGAAACAACATATGATTGCATGTGAACTATTACTGTTGGGCATTACATTTGACCCTCAATTTCCTGGAAGCTAAAGCAAGAAGAGAAAAGCATTGGGTTAAGTAGTATTTATTGTCTGTCAAAAGAAAGCATATAAATTCATCTGAAGAGACAAATCTTTTCTTGGAAATAAATTCAAACAGGAATTTGTTATATAAGTTGTTATATAAGGGGCATGCAACACATAATATATAATGTCTTAAATTCTGCTTTTACAATAGATACAGAGATGCTATTTGAATGGATGATTTGTGTCTTGTCATGAGGTCATGATGGTAAATTGTAACTCCACAAAGGCATTCCTGGGGGAGGGTCTGAAACAGATGATCTCATATTTTACTGTCTGATGATCAAACTTAACAAAGGGCTGAACTTGAAGAATGTTGAATGAATTAATGAAAAGGCCCATTAGCATGGATTTATCAACTATCTAGTGCTTTAAGCTAGCCTTTACTCACTTCTAGGTCATAATTCAATCCAATCAACTAGCATTTGTTAAATATCCACAGCACTGTGCATTGTTCTCCGAATCAAAGACAGAATTAAATCAGCCCTACTCTCAAAAATAAATAAATAAATAAAAGAATGATTTTGTAAGGCATTGTTCTAGAAATTCAGGATGCACAGACAAAAACAAAATAGTATTTACTTTCTTGAAGCCTGAATTCATTTGAAAGAAAGCAACATGTATACAAATAAGTATACTATTAGATAGACTGAGGAGGGAGGGAACTGAAACAACAGGAGGAAACAGAGAAGACTCCATACATTAGGTGTCGCCTAAAGAAATTACATAGAATAACAGAATCTCAACTATGGAAGCAATCCTCAGGGACAGTGACTCTAATCTGTTCCTGGGTAGTAATCCCCTCTATAACATAATGGCTAGTATTTATATAGTTCTTTACTTATGCGTGTGGAAAGAAAACCTATATTATGGGGTTGCCTTATTTCTGTCCCAAGTTTGGGGAAAATTAGCTGTGGTTCCTAATGTAGATGTTACTTATAAACTAGAAACTTTAGCACCAGTTTGGGGGAAATAAGCATTTATAAAAGTATATTAAATATTAGTAAAGAAAGCACACATGTCTCTGAAAGTTAAGAAAAGGCCAATCTAGCCTAGAGGAGAGAATAGAGCTCAGTCTGGCCTTCTAGTCTAGAGGAAAAATAGACCTCAGTCTGCCTTGCTTCTTCCTCCAAGTCCTCTGCCACCAAGGGTACCTGAGAGAGTCTGCCTGAGAATAATTGTGTGTGAAATCTTTTTTCTGGGTCTGGAGGAGAGGTGGTCCTTACACCCTACTTCAAGCTAATTGGCCAGCATCAACCAAATCCATTGGTTCACTGGACTTGAGGGTGGTCCTGTGTTGAGGTCAGAGTTCACACCCTCTGAGAACACAACCTCTTGAGGGCCAGGCAGGTGTGGTTTTAATTAAATTAACTTTAAATGAGTTAATCAGTGAAGTCAGTCAATCCAATCAATCATTTTTTGTTTGTTTGTTTGGGCTTTTGGTTTGTTTTTTGGGTGAGACAATGAGGGTCAAGTGACTTGCCCAGGGTCACACAGCTAGTGTCAAGTGTCTGAGGCCGGATTTGAACTCAGGTCCTCCTGAATCCAGGGTCAGTGTTCTATCCACTGTGCCACCCAGCTGACCCAATCCAATCAATCTTAATCCAATCAATCCCCTCTGGGGGGCCTTTGGGCATTCCCAAAACCCTATTTTCTCACATTACCCCCTCTGCTTCATTAAGAAACAGGGTTCCCCTATATTAAGCAATAATATTTTACAAAGGGCTCTCAACCACAGGACTCATGATGATTAACAATATAAAGGGGAATGAAAAGAGAAAAGAGAATTTGAGCAGACACATTGACAAAAAACTAAACGGGGCAGTCTCCTTTAGAAGGTGGATATTATAAATAAAAAACTCACTTGATCTAATAGCCATAAGGTAGATGTTTTTATTTCCATTTTACAGATAGGAAAAGAGACAGAGAGGTTAAGTGATTTGCCCAAGGGTACAGAGGCAGTATATAAGGTGCAATTAAAAACCAGGTCTTCCTGACTCCAAGTTCTGTGCTCTATTGACTTGCACCCCCTATCTGGTCATTTAGCATTTGCTTGAAGGCTTCTAGTGGAGTCTATCAGAGACAGTTCATTACAATTTTTGCTTTCCAGATTCCTCAGAAAATTATCAGCTTTCCAGATTATAACAGGGAACAAATTAATTCTCTTAACTTCTACACTATTTAAATTAGACGTTAGAGCACACCTTGTATAAACAATAGAAATTCTACTGTGTTTTTATTATATGACACTCTGAGACTAGAGAAACTATACTTGCTCAATGATTTCTGGAGAAGACAGAAGGATCAAGTCTTTCCAAGTGTAACAGGGAAGACAAACTGTGAAAATTATTGTAATGATAGTGTAGAAAAGAAGCTTTTTATAGCAATTTGTTAAAAGAAAAGAGGAAAAGGAGATAGAAAAACTTTATCCCTTTAGGCACAGATACTCTTTTTGGCAGGGAGAGGCAATAAGGGTTAAGTGACTTGCCCAGGGTCACACGGCTAGTAAGTGTCAAGTGTCTGAGTCTGGATTTGAACTCTGGTCCTCCTGAATCCAGGGCTGGTGTTTTATTCACTGTGCAACCTAGATCCACCCTCCTGGACACTCTTTAAAGAAAAGTAGTGTTTGTTTAAATGACTGAGAACATCTCATAATAGTGAGAGGTCAGCCAGACTTCCCTTGAAGATCCTATGAAACTAGAAAGTCTCTTGCATTTGACTTTAGAGAGACATTGAATAATTGCCATCCAAGGACCAGACTAGTTAAGACAAAAGAGACTCATCATCAAGGAGGACAGCATGAGCACATATAAACAAGCTAGAAACCTGCCATGATCAACTTGCAGCACTCCATACTTAAATCCAGGTATCCTTGGGGAAAGTTCTGTGTTGAATAAAAACTTATGTGGTCACCATATTTCTGTCCCAAGTTTGGGGAAAATTAGCTGGGGTTTCTAATATATTGCTATTTATAAATTAGAAGCTTTAACAACAGTTTGGGGGCATTAAGCATTTATTAAACATACCAAATATTAGTAAAGGGAGAACACGTGGCTCAAAAACTTAAATGGCCTATCTACCTGGGATAGAAGAGAGAGAGAGAGAGAGAGAGAGAGAGAGAGAGAGAGAGAGAGAGAGAGAGAGAGAGAGCGAGCAAGGAGCCACCACCTCCTCAGCATCTCAGGCCCAGAAGAAAGTCCCTGTACCTGTGTGAACAGAAGCTTCCTGAAGGTCTGGAAGAGAGGCAACCATTACACACTGCTTCAAGCTAACTGGCTAGCATCATTCACATCTATTGATTTAATGGACTTGAGGGTGGTCCCTGAGTGGAATGTGCTGAGGTCAGAGTTCAAAGAACATACCCTCTGAGAGCCAGGCTTTCAGGTAGGTGTTGTTTTAATTAAGTTAACTTTATTAGATCCCTTGATATTCTTGACCTTTTGTTTTTCCAGACAAATTTTGTTTTTGTTTTTGTTTTTTTGTGTTTTTAGTGAGGCAATTGGGGTTGAAACTTGTCCAGGGTCACACAGCTAATAAGTGTTAAGTGTCTGAGGCCAGATTTGAACTCAGGTACTCCTGACTCCAGGGCCATGCTCTACCCACTGCACCACCTTTTATTTTTTTCTAGCTCTATAAAATAATATTTAGGTAGTCGGATTGGTATGGCATTGAATAGGTAAATTAATTTGGGTCAAATTGTCATTTTTATTATATTAGCTCGGCCTGTCCATGAGCAATTGATATTTTTCCATTTATTTAGATCTGATTTCATTTGTGTGAAAAGTGTTTTGTAATTATGTTCATACAGTTCCTGGGTTTGTCTTGGAAAGTAGGCTCCCAAGTATTTTATATTGTTTACTGTTACTTTAAATGGAATTTATCTTTCTGTCTCTTGCTACTGGACTTTGTTGGTCATGTATAGAAATGCTGATGATTTATGTGGATTTACTTTATATCCTGCTACTTTGCTAAAGTTGTTCATTGTTTCAAGTAATTTTTGAGTTGATTCTCTAGGATTCTCTAAGTAAACCATCATATCATCTGAAAAGAGTAATAGTTTTGTTTCCCCCTTGCCTATTCTAATTCCTTTAATTCTTTTTTCTTCTCTGATTGCTAAAGCTAACATTTCTAGGACAATATTAAATAATAGAGGTGATAATGGACATCCCTGTTTCACCCCTGATCTTATTAGGAAGGCCTCTAACTTATCTCTTATCTAAGTTATCTGATGGTTTTAGGTAGATACTGCTTATTGTTTTAAGGAAAGCTCCACCTATTCCTAAGCTCTCTAGTGTTTTTATTAGGAATGGGTGCTGTATTTTGTCAAAAGCTTTCTCTGCATCTATTGAGATAATCATATGATTTTGGTTAGTTTTCTTTTTGATGTAGTTGATTATGTTAATAGTTTTCCTAATGTTGAACCAGACCTGCATTCCTGGTATAAATCCTACCTAGTCATAGTGTATTATTCTGGTGATCACTTGCTGTAATCTCCTTGCTGATATCTTATTTAAGATTTTAGCATCAATATTCATTAGGGAAATTGATCTATAATTTTCTTTCTCTGTTTTGCCTCTGCTTGGTTTTGGTATCACCACCATATTTGTATCATATAACAAATTTGGTAGAACTCCTTCTTCACGTATTTTTCCAAATAATTTGTATAATATAGGAATTAATTGTTCTTTAAATGTTTGGTATCATTCACTTGCAAACCAATCTGGTCCTGGTGATTTTTTCTTAGGAAGTTCATTAATGACTTGTTCAATTTCTTTTTTCTAATATGGACTTATTTAAGGATTTTATTTCCTCTTCAGTTAACCTGGGCAGTTTGTATTCTTGTAAATATTTATCCATTTCATTTATATTGTCAATTTATTGGCATACAGTTGGACAAAATAGTTCCTAATTATTGCTTTAATTCCTACTTCATTGATGGTAAAAATCACCCCTTTCATTTCTGATACTGGTAATTTGGATTTCTTCTTTCTTTTTAATTAAGTTAACTTTAAGTGAGTTGATCAGCAAAGGTAAGCCAATCAATCTTTTTTTTTTTTTTTGGTGGGGCAATGAGGGTTAAGTTACTTGCCCAGGGTCACACAGCTAGTAAGTGTCAAATGTGTGAGGGTGGATTTGAACTCAGGTCTTCCTGAATCCAGGTCCGGGGCTTTATCCACTGAGCCACCTAGCTTCCCCAATCCAATCAATCTTAATATAATCCCCTCAGATGGGAAGGGGCTTCTGGGCATCTCAAAATCCATTATTTTCTCACAGTTCATGATTCTCAGAAAGCACGACACTCCACCTTCTCTGGCTGAAGACTTGAGGATTGTAGTAAGAAGTACTGTGATGCCCCAGAAGAGTTGAGAAGCTTCAGTAGTCCTTGAAAACAAGCAGAGGGACTAGAGTCCTGCCAGCACTCTGAGGACATGCAAGCCAGGACAGGTGAAGATGAGCAATAAAGCCAAGGTAAGGACTAATTAGAGCCTGAACATCTTATCCAAGTGTCTGGGAGTAGAGCCTGGTCTTGGAACAAAGTTTCAAACTGGGAACCTCTGAAGCTGGAAATATGAATAAACAGAAAAATACATCAAACATTATAAGGAAACATTATAGATCATGGGATACTCAAGAGGTACTATTTTTCATCCTCCATTTTCAAATAGGACCAATGTCATCACAAAGTAATGTCTTGATTTGAAATGAATTGGATTTAAATGAGGCAAGGCTGCACAAAGTAATCAGCCTCACTTTATCTTCCTGAAGCATCAAAGTTCATTGGAAAGAGAGAAATCAAAACAACTAGTGATGGCCCAGGATGCAGTAGATGACCTTGGTGTCTTGGATGTCTGACCAAGCTCTAAGAACTCCACAATACCTGCTTTAGCTGCTTCCATGACATTAGAAAAAAAATGTTTTCATCCACACATTCTGCTAGGGAAAGTCTTCACATGCTTGGTGTAAACATTTTCCTAACTCACTAACAGGTTTTGTAGCCTATCAGTTACCCTCAACCTTGTTTATTTGTTTGCTGAGGTTGCTTTACCAGGCTGCAGCTGCTGAACATGCTACAGGTTCTTGGAGCAACAGGTGACTGTTGAGTGCCAAGTGGACCCCAAAGGTGGATGAGCAGCCCTAAAAATGTTTCACACCTGAGGTTCTAGTCCTCCCTGAACACCCCATCCACTTCTAGAAGTATACTTAAAGGAAGAAAGTATCTTCACAACAATTATAAGGCCTCGGGGGAAAATAATCACTTGGCCACAAGAATAATGATAAAGCCTGAATTAAAAGAAGCAGGAGATAAAAATGAAATTATGAATAAAACAAAACACCTGGAGGAAAGAAGTAGAAAAAAGAATAATAGAAGGTAGAAAACTTTACCAAATGAATACCCTGAAAATTGTAATGGAGAAAATAACTAAATGACAGCCACAGAAAACAAGAAATCTTCTAACAAAATTAAAAGATTGTAAAAAGAAGAAAATAAAAGGTATTTACTATTAAAAACAACTGACCTGGAAAACAGGGTAGGGAGAGAGAATTTTTAAACTGTAGGATTCTGATAACCATAACCAAACAAAAAACCCCAGATACTACATTTCCATAAATCATAAACGAAAACTCCTCAGATCTATTAGAACCATAGGGTAAAATAAAAACAGAAAGAATATACCAGTTACTTACTGGAAAAAACCTGGAAATGAAAACTCCCAGGAATGCTACTGCCAAAATTCAGAGCTCCTAGGTTAAAGAAACAATACGGCAAGCATTCAGAAAGAAAGTATTATCACTGTAAAAGAAATTAAATTTTAAAAAAGAAACAAGTGGTCTGAAAAAGAAATTAAATCTTGTAGTACTATATTTCAAAAGGAAAACAAAAAGATAAAGATTTTTAATTATTAATACTATATGGGAAAATGGAACTTTAATGAAACAAAATACTTTAAAACATTACTAATTAAAATATAAAAGTTTTAGAGACAGTATAAAATACAAACACAAGAATGAAGAGAAACCTAGAAGGGTAAACACCTTTGTACAATTGGAAAGAGGTAAGTAAAGATGAAGTTTTTACATTCTAATAGGGGAAAAAAAGACCTGTATCCCTTCCAAACCTAAATGACTGCAAGTGCCATAGAAGAAATTAAATAAGACAAAGAAAGGGCATGGCCATGTTATTTATGGCCTTACAGAGAGAATTTAAGAGAAGAGAAAAGGAATATTCTAGGGAAGAAAAAAAAAGAGGAATGATATTTACTATTTCTTTTCATTAAAATGCTCAAAAAGAATATAGTTATTGCTTTGCATATCACAACTTTCCCCATGACAGTTTAAATATATTGCAGATCTGCATAAGAAATCAAATTATAATTTTGGGATGATTTTACAGAAGTCACAGATGACATGCAAAGGTCAGCAGACAACACAGAAAAAGTTTAGAAATTCAGAAATGCATAAAATATATTATAAGTTCATCTTCTCTCTGTCAGGATTGAAATGGTGTGCTTCATCTTCATTCTTTTAGACCAATGGTTTATCATGGCTTTGATCAGATTCCTAAAGTCTTTCAAAGTTGTTTTTCTTCATCAGGTTAATATTGTTGGATAAACTCTTCCTCTAGTTCTTCTCACTTCATCCTGCATTAGTCCATAAAGGTCTTTACATTTTCCCATAAAACTGTGCATTTTGTCATTTCTTATGTCTCAATAATATTCCATTAATTCAAATTGTTTAGCCATTCCCCAGTAGGAGAATACTTTCTTAGTTTCCAGTTTGGGGCTACCATGAAAAGAACTGCTATAAATATGTTTGTATATAGTGATTTGCTTCTTTCTTTATTTTGGTATGGGTCTACTGAGGCAACAGGCATATTGTCTCATTATCATCATTTTCTTTAATTAAATTTTCTATTGTTTTAAAATTTTTTCTTTGACCCACTAATTCTATAAAATTTTTAGTCTTTACTTTTAAATTTTCTTGTTGAATATAATTTTTATTGTACTCTGATCAGCAAAAGATGAATTTAGTGTTTATGTTTTTCTATATTTTTGTTAAGGTATTCATGTTCTGATACCTGGTCAATTATTGTAAAGATTCCATGCATAAAAGAGAATTTTGTAACTTTAGTTCTATTCCCATTCAGTAATCAACATAGATCTTTCATATCTATTTTTCTAAAGTTCTATTGAGTACCTTAACTTTTTTCTGTTTTTTCTCTTCATTAGAATGTATATGTCTGAGAGTTGTATATTATGGTCACCACTATTATATTTTACTATTCCTCCCTGTAATTTGAATACATTTTCCTTTAAGCTTTTATGTATTATTATGTACATACACACATATATGTACATGTACATAAAATACTGGTAATTGATGTATCTTAAATCATAATGTAATTTCCCTGTTTAATTCTTTTTATGATGTCTATATTTGCCATAGCCTTTTCTGAATTGATTGTTACCCTCTGCTTTCTTGAGTTCAATAGATTTTGTTCCAGTTTCTCATTTTAACACTATATGAATATTTGTGTCTCAAGCATTTTTCTTGTAAACAACATATTGTCAGAATCTTCTAATTTATTCTTCTGTACTTTTTTAGTTTGGGGGATAACAATTCTAATCACATTTGTAGTTAAGATTGTTAATTGTGAAAAAAAAAAGATTGTTAATTGCGTATTCCTTGTTATCCTGCAGTAATACTTCTTTTTCCTCTTTATTGCCATGCCCCTTCTTATATATTAGATGGTGGTAGAATCAATCAAAAACATTCATTAATCATTTAATATGCCAGACACACTATGCTAAATGCTTGAGATAGAAAGAGGCAAAGATAGTCCCTGCTGTCAAAGAGTTTATGATCTAATGGGAAAGACGACATGTAAATAAATATATACAAAGCAGCCTGCATACAGAATAAATAGGAAATAATCAAAAGAGAGAAGGCACTAGAATTAAGAGGGGTTAGGGAAGGCTTCCTGGAGAAAATAGGATTTTAGTTGGGACTTAAAGGAAGGGAGGGAGGACAGTATTGGGAATGGAGGAGAGAGAGTATCCCAGGTATGGAGGACAGAGAAAATTCTTGGAACTGAGAGATGGAGTGTCTTGCTCTCGGAATAGCAGGAAGCCCATGTCACTGAATTTAAGAGTATCTGCTGGGGTATACATTCCAGGGATATAAACATTGATAATGAGGTCGATGCATGCATTGACAGAGCTAGCTCAGCACTTGGGAGACTCCAAAGGACACTGTGGGAAAGAAGAGGCATTTGACTACCAAACTGAAGGGCTACAGAGACATTGTGCTGACCTCATTGTTGTATGCTTGTGAAACCTGAATAGTATACCAGCATCATACCAGGAAACTGAATCTCTCCCATTTGAATTGTCTTAGGAAGGTTCTGCAACTTTTTTTTTTTTTTTGGACAGGACAATGAGGGTCAAGTGACTTGCCCAGGGTCACACAGCTAGTGTCAAGTGTCTGAGGCCGGATTTGAACTCAGGTTCTTCTGAATCCAGGGCCGGTGCTTTATTCACTGTGCCACCTAGCTGCCCCTAGGCACATTCTGAAGATCACCTGGCAACATAAGATACCAGACACTGAGGTCCTCTCTTGAGATAAACTACCAAGCATTCAAACTCTACTGCAAAGAGCACAATTCCAATGGGCTGACCACATTGTGCATATGCCAAATATATACTTACATAAAAGACTATTTTATGAAGAACTCACAGAAGACATGTGTTCACATGGTGGTCAGGAAAAACAAATGATTTAAGGACAGTCTCAAGGTCTCTTTTAAGAACTTTGGAATTGATTGCATGACATGGGAAACACTGGCACAGTTCCACCCAGCATGGCATGACCTAATCAAAGAAGGTGCTGTGCTCTATGAACAAAGAAGGATTGAAGTACCTCAAAAAAAAAATGCAAGATGCACAAATTTAGAGAATCCAACCCAAATGTTCACATGGATTATTTGTGCCCGACCTGTGGTAGAGCAGTCCAAGCTCATATTCTTCTGATCAGCCATAGTCAGACACACTGTAATTTGACTCTAACATAATGATCTCATTTTGGTCCTTTTCCAGAACAAAGGACAACAACCAACCAGTCTGCTGGAGAGTAAGATATAACAAGACTGGAAAGGAAGGAGAGGGCTAGATGATTAAGGACTTTAGGACTTTGAAAGCTAAACAGAAGGTAATAGGAAGCCAATGGAGTTTATTGCCGGAGGTGGCAGTGGGGGGCAGGGGAGGGGGTGGGGGCGGCGGAACGGGAATAAGGTGAAGGCCTGATTAGACCTGCATTTTAGGAAAAAACATTTCAAGTGCCTGAATGTGAATTGGAGTGGGTAGAGATTTGAGTTAGATAGACCCACCAGGAGGCTACTGTAATAATCTTGGCATGAGGTAATAAGGGCTTGAACTAGAGTGGTGGCACTGTCAGAGCAGAAAAGGGGAAATAATCAAAAGATGTTGCAAAGATGATTAACAAGCTTTGGCAACAGCTTTGATATGGGCTGGGGATGGGGAGAGGGAGAGGAAGTGAAGTTAGTGAGGAATCTAGGTTGATTCTTAGATTATGAGCCTGAGAGACTGGGAGGATGGTGTTGCCCTCTACAGTAATAGGGAAGGTTAGAGAAAGGGAGGGTTTAGGGGGAAAGATAATGAGAAGAGAAGTAACTTGCCTGACAGGTGATCTTATAAATGATAGTCTATTTTCTCTCTCTTGTAACTCTTTTCCTCACTCCACACTTGATCCAAGGATTTTACCCTTTCTTCTTTTTCAATCCACTTATCACATTACTCTCTCCAACATTTGAGTTTGTTTTTCTTAGACTAGCAGTGTCCTCCATTTTAGACCTCTCTACTACCTCTTCTGTTCCAATCCCCTGCAATTTCCCTTTTTAGCTTTTTCTATATGGAAATATGTATGTGTGAGATCAGGGCATAATTGTATTCTATCTTTTAACTAGTTCAGATGAAAGTGACATTTAAGGGATGCCAAACACCCTTTCCATTCCCTTCCTCATTATCACATAGTTTTCATCTTGTTCACCTCTCTGAAACAATAATGATTTTCATACCCCCCTTCCTTTCTTTCCCAGTGCAGTTCCCTGTTCCTCATACTTTTGTCTTCTCCTAAGACCAGACCATTAAAACAGAACAAAAATACCCATGAAACCTGTCATTTTAACTGTTCTCTATTACCCTTATACATATTAGGATTCTAAGTTCTTATTACCTTATTGACATGTAAACAGGTGTCACCTGTTCTCTTTAAATTAAAAATGTGTATTTTTCTGTTTCTCTCAGTGCCTTCATTTTCATTTCAAAGGTTTACTTATTTCTTTTTTATCACAAATGCTTGGAAGGTTAGTATTACATTAAAGATCCATTTTTCCACTATAGTTTTTTCTAGATAGGCTATTCTTGGTTATAAACCTTTATCTCTTATTTTTTGGAATATGGTATCCCAAGTTTCATTCTCCTTTAAAGTGTCAGCTAATTGTGGCTTATTGGTACTTGAATGTCTTCTTTTTGGTTGCTTGAATTTTTTTATTTGATCTGGATGCTCTGTATTTCAGCTGTGATAGTCTAGATATTTTCCTTTGGGGTTTCTTTCCCCTTCTTTCCTCAGTGAGTTCAGTAACTATCTAATAGCCTTTCTCTCCTCCCCAACTATTTCTCTCAAAGAAGAGAACTGAAGCATACAGATTGAAATTACCTCAAACACTCTAACCTCCAAATTCCTTAGATTATTTATTTTTCCATGACCACTTTTCCACACCACACACATATTCTTGATTTTACTTTCATCCACAAATTTACCACTTCCATATTCATGAACTCTGAAATTCTGTTATCTGATCACAATCTATTGGCTTTCTACCTCTCCTTTTGATTTCCATTACCAAACCCTGTTCTTCCATCTCTAATACATTCTCTCCTCAGGCTATCATCCCAACACTAGCTATACCTTTCTCCTTTTCCCATACTGACCTACTGGTGAACAAGTTTAACTCTACATTGTCTTCTCAAAAGAAATTTTTAGTCCCTTGACCCCTTTTCACATTGCAGATTGTATTCTGCAAAGGCTCATCCTTGGATCACATCCACCATTCATTACACATTCAACAACATGTACTACTGAATGAAAGTGGAGAAAATCATGCTACTCTCCTGACTGGGTCCACTACACATCTATGTAACATAGTCTCAACTGGGACCTCATTGCTGCTAGGCAATCCTGTTGTACCTCCCTAATTAACTCACTATGCCATTCACCACAGAAACTCTTTTTCAACCCTTCTCAAATCTCCCGTGGCTCCTTTTCCCCTTCACTGTAAATTGAGATTGTTGTTATTCAGTCTTTTTTTTTTTTCAGTTGTCTGATTATGCATGACCCCATTTGGAGTTTTCTTTGCAAAGATACTAGAGTTCTTTGTCATTTCATTCTCCTGCTCATTTTACAGATGAGGAATAGCAGCAAACAGTATTAAGTGACATGTCCAGGTTCACACAGCAAAGAAGTATTTGAGACTGGATTTCAATTCACAAAGAAGAGTCTTCTTTACTCCAGGTATGACACTGTATCCACTTAGCCACTTAGCTGTGCCCTAACACTGTGCCTAGTATTGTATATTAAACTCCGCAACACACACACACACACACACCCCAAACACAGAGAAATTTCCTGCCCTCAAAAAGCCTTCATAGAGCTAATAGAAAAAAAAACAAATATGTTAAAAATTTAGAAATATTTTTTAAAAGGAAATAATTAACTGAAGGAATTAGAATTTAGAAAGATTGGGAAAGGCTTCCTGCAGATGAGATTTTGTTGTTTGTCTTCTTCTGGTGATGTCTTGAGTTGTGTATGAATTGGATTAAAGTGAGGTGGACCAGCCCTACTCTCTCTTGTGAAGTCATCACAGTCTAGTGAAAAGTCAAAAACCAAGATCAACTGGTCATAGACCAGGGATACAGTAAATGACCTCAGTGACTTTGATACCTGACCATGCTCTAAGAGCTCCACAGCAGCTGCCTTCATGGCCATTGGAACAAATTGTTCTCATCTGCTCATTCTACTGGGAAAGTCTTCACGTGCTTCACTGACAGTTCTGAGGACTGTAGGTTACCCTCAACCTGTTAGAACTGTCTACTGAGATGGTTTTACCAGGGTTTTGCTGCTGTGCATGCTACAGCTTCTTAAAGCCACAGGTGAGAGTTGGGTGAATCAGCTGGACACCAAAGGTGGATGAGTAACTGTGATGATTAAAAATATGAGAGATAGTTTCTGGGTAATTTGGTGATTGTATTAATAAGCTAGAAAGTTATCAATAAAAGGATAGTCATTTGTCCATCTCAGACCAAAGACTCCTAATGGCAGTGGAGTCACAGTTCATATATCTTTCCAATTGTAGGAGGTCCATCACATAGCAATCAAATCTAATTGGTTGATCACCATCAAATCTACTCTGTTGACATGAAGCTGGCTGTGTTAAAATGAAGTCCAATGATATGTGACTTAGATGACATCAGAGAAGGAATGTGGATCCCTCATCCAAAAATAGTGTCCACCTATCCTGTGGTTTAATCTCATCAGTAATGTCCTTCAAGCTATCTACACAAAAGGATCTGTCTCCACCCAAGATTCCTTTGTAAGCTTGGGACAGGTTTGACCCACATGAATCTTACTTTCAAGGAGAACTTTCCTTTAGGGTGGGGGCCAGGGGGGTGGGGAAGGGGAGAATAAGTACTAAAAAAAGGAGATCCCTGGATTCTCCAAGATATTGGTTATTTATTTATTTCTCACACAATCTTGAAAAGGGCTCAGCAAGCCCTCACACCACAGGTGCCTAGTGCTCCTAAACACCTCATAAACCCCAAGATGGAATTTTAATTTTAATTTAGAAGCCAGGAACACTGGAAGACACAGACAAGGAAGGAGAACATTCCAAGCACAAAATATTCTGACTTGCTCAGGAGAAAAGAGAGAAAATGCCCTAACCTAAGGGGAAAGTCTTGTTTCAGGAACAGAGAAGAGGCTAGTATCCCAGGATAAAAGAATACATCATGGTACATCTTTAAGGGAAATAGCATTAAATAAGACTGGAAAGGTTCAGGAGGGTGCCAGGTTCCAAAGGGCTTTGAAAGCCTGAATGAAGATTTTTTTTGATCCTATAAGAGATAGTGAATCCCTGGAGTTTGTTGAGTTATAAGGATGACATGGATGGACCTATGGTATAGGAAAAATCATTTTGGCAGCTGAAAGGAGGAGAGATTTGAGTGGGGAGAGATTTGAGGTGGGCAGACTAACATTTTTTTTTTAATTCAGAAAGGAATGCCCTTCAATCCTTTGGGAAAATAGTCAAAGAAAGAATGAAACAGTTCTAGTTGAAAATTAAATTGTCACTCTTCCTAGTGACTAATCTGGCATATTCAGTAGATAGGTAATGCAGTGGAGAGAGTGCTGGGACTGGAGTTAGGAAGACTCCTCTTCCTGAATTCATATCTGGCCTCAGGACTGTGTGACTTTGAGCAAGTCATTTAACTCTGTTTGTTTCCATCTCTTCATCTGTAAAATGATGTAGAGAAGAAAATGTCAAACCACTTCAGTATCTTTGCCAAGAAAACCCCAAATGGAATCACAAAAAGTGAGATATGACTGAAAACAAAGTAAGGATTTTGGAAGATTAATGTTACATCACATTTTCTTAAAAAAATATTTGAGGGCATAGAAGATTATGTACTTTCCCATGTTTTTCTATGTAAGAAATGTTTGGATGTAGAATAATGTTAAATTAATTAAACATGTTTCTGATAGACATGTGCCTAAAATGCAGGTTATGGTAATTATATATATATATATATATATATATATATATATATATATATATATATATATATATATATATATATATATATTTTTTTTCTTTAATGGTTCAAGTTATGCCATTTGGATTTTATTCAGTAAAAGTCAGCACTACCCATCCTGGTTCTTTGAAAGAGCCACTCCTTTTGTAAAATGTCCATGGATTAATTGATTGGAATACTAGTGTGCTATGAGGAGCGAAAAGAAGACTTCAAAGAGATATGGAAAGATTGTACAAACTGGTACAGAGTGAAAGAAAAGAACTAGATGAACAATTTATATCAATATTATAAAAATGAACAATTTTGAAGAAATTTATGAACTGATGGAGAACAAAATTAGTAAATCCTAGAGTAGATCCAAATTATACCAAAATAATACTTTAATTGTTCAGGGTTGTGACAGGTAAAACTGAATGTGTGTGGTTACCCTATCTGTCCCCTTGTGGGGAAAGCTAACTAGGACAACAGTTTAACAGTTTGGGTAATAAATATTTATTAAAATATATTAGAGGATAACAAAGAGAGAACAAGAATAGGAAAACCCTAACTACCTCAACCACTCCTAGTTCAATTTCCAACCACCCACTCCCAAAACCAACTGACAAAACCAACTGCCTTACAAGCTGCTTCAAGTTGATTGGTTGAGGGTGGTCACATGCTCACACAGCAAGGGACCTATTCTCACACACACTGTCTCATGTTCGCACAGCAAGGGGCCTCTATAATATTAATAATATTCTCACACTCCCCCTCCATGCTTCATTAAGAAACAGTTTCCTTAAATAAAAAAATAACATTACATATACTCATAACTAACAATGTAAAGGGAATAAAAAGAGAGAAAAGAAATTGAGGGACATCCAGGTGGCACAGTGGATAAAGCACTAGCCTTGGATTCAGGAGGACCTGAGTTCAAATCCAGCCTCAGACACTTGACACTTAACTAGCCGTGTGACCCTGTACAAGTCACTTAACCCTCATTGCCTTGCAAAAAAACCAAAACCAAAAACAAGAAAAGAAAAGAAATTGAGCAACACATTGACAAAAACTAAAAGGGGTATTCCCCTTTAGTAGGTGGACATTACAAATAGTGTATACAATGTGAAAAGGAAAACAGGAAAATGTACATTCAAGTGTTTAGAAATCTTTTCTCAGATGATTCTTGGGCTGTCCTCTGGGTATAGCTCTGGATTCTGGCTCTGTATCCTGGGCATGGTCTCAGGTGTGCTTGTAAAAAAAAAAAGTCTCTCAGGTGTTTCAGATACGGATGATCAGCTAGAAAGACTCAGCTTGAGTTTCCTACAAAATTGATCTTAACTCAACTTTAAATAGCTTTGCCAATGACCAAATCAAACAATGAGAGTTCTCAAAAACATGTTTAAGGAAATTCAGAATCTTTTAGAGATATAATAAAAACAAAAATTGAATTCTTTTTTATTAAAGTTAATATTACTACAAACCCTCCTGTGGGGAATAAATTAAGAAGAAAATTGTGATATTAATAAAGAAAAGAATTTTTTAATCTTTGTTTCATCACTTTTTGCATCATCTGCCTAATTATCCTCATGCCATTATGAGAAATTAAAGAATCTAAATATAACTGGTAACAGGTGTCAAGGCCAAATTCAACATTGTATCCATCATGACATCTGAGATAATTATGGGGTTACCATAAAAGGACAGAGAAAGAAAAGAAATGAGCATTGCCCAACTTTGTATGTTGAGGGGAAACTGAGTCAGGCTTAATCAGATGTATAGGACTGAGATGTTCATGGCATCAAGCATATAGGAGGGGAAATCAAAGTCAGATGTAGAATGAGATAGCATAGCTGGCCATCTGGTATGATATGGGGGAAAATTAAACCAAGAGAATCCAACCTCAACTCTTGCCAATAGCCATTCTCTCAGTCTTTCCCAAGGCAGTGAAGTACCTAAACTTCATGGGTGTCTCCTCTTCTGTGATAGTTCAATGCCTACTCTTGTATGTATTCCTCTCATGGATGGCTGGCATCTTGGCTGCTCTGACCTGATAACTCAGAATAAAGGCAATTAATGTCTCAAATAGTAAGTTCCCATAATCCAAGTCTCATATGAATTTATACAACTGAAAATAATTATGACAGCAAAAAATGTGAATTTGCTTTGACTCAGAATATAATATACAATATGCAATAATTCCAAATAATAACTTTTCTTTAAGCTTAACAAATATAATACTTCTAGAATTAATTTACACTTGCCATGGCAACCAATTTAACAAGGAAATACTTTATAGAATTTGATCAAATAATCAGTTGGAAAAACAAACAATTTAGAATATGGGAGAGCAATACTTCCAGAATTAATATTGTATTATGAAGTTAAAACCATCTTGCACTGGTTCAAAAATAGAGAAATAGATGAATAGAACAAAATACACATGGAAGAATAAGAGACAATGAAATTCAATAGTCTACTTGTGCTAGTATCAGTTTTATGTGGGAGCAATGGATCCACAAGTCCTTCTCTCTGATTTTAATGGCAATCAGAGTTGTTACCAAAACCTGGAAAGGACCGTCCCAAGCTGGCTGAGTCCCACTAGTCTGCTAAAAATTTTTAATATATACATGGTCTCCTGGTCTCAAATCATATAACAAATTATTTTGATTATCTATGTATGTATGTATGTATGTATGTATGTATGTGTATCTGTGCATATATGTGTATGCATGTGTATGTATGCATGTGCATACATGCACATACACACATATAATGGGGGGGGTGTTGTTTTTTTGTTTGTTTTTGCAGGGCAATTAGAGTTAAGTGACTTGCCCAGGGTCACACAGCCAGTAAGTGTCAAGTGTCTGAGGCCAGATTAGAACTCAGGTATTCCTGACTCCAGGGCCAGTGCTTTATCCACTGCGTACCTAGCTGCCCCCATATATATTTTTAATAAGGATTTTATTTTTATTTTTTCTTTTTCTCCAGTGGGGTGGAGGATGAGAAAAAAATAGATTTATGTTTCTTTCAAAAAAAGAAAATGTATTTTTTAAAGAATGATTTCCATGACTACCTGAATAGAGGTGAGAGACTTGGAAAAAACTTATAAAAATTTAAGGAGTTTTGGGGAAAAGTTTGTGTATGGGGGTGGGGGATTGGGAAGAGAGTTGCCCAACCTGCTAACTACTCATGAGACTCATAGAATATGACAATTTGAGAGGAATGCCAAGTCTCTCAGAATCAGGAACAGGTAGTAATGAAAATCTCCATTCATATCTGTGTTTTTTAGCCACCTAATCTATTGCATATGGTAAATATTTCTTACTCCTTCTTAGAGTTAATATGTAAATTTTCTGGAACAATTGGCCTACTTTGAGCAGGACAACTGCTCCCAGCTATGCTCAGAAATCCACAACTCCATGGATCTCTGTCCAATTATCCCAACCACTGAAGGTGGTAAGATTGATATTTTGCTGTGTATTGATGTTTTGTTTAGTCTATGTAACTATGTTCTATGTTGAGAAATATAAATGACTAAGGAGTGACAAAACTTAAAATCTGTACAGTCTTCACAGTACAGCAGTGTGTGATAACACTGATTGCCTCCTTCTCAACCTCCCTGAATCTGACTGATTGTTTAAGGGATCCTTTTGGCCATTTTGGAGTACTTGATCAAAATTGGTCAATGGACTCTCAACCTGATAGTGGTTGATGTGTAGATCAATGAATAATCAGGAATGAGTAATAAGGCCTCTGTGCTCAGAAAAATAACAAGTTTCCCTCTTATTGAGGAAGTGCTAGTCAGAAACCTTTTGGCCACTGAGCTCGGAGGACAGATAGATTACTCCACTGTGGAGTTGTCATGGCTGATAATGGAAAAAATTGGAGGAACCTCATACTGAGATACAGTGTATAAAAATGTCTCTGCCTCTGGAAAATCTGATATTTATAGAGAAACAAATGGTGAAAATTCTAAAATAAAATAAGTTGTCTAAAAGTTTGGGAGGGTTTTTTTGGGGGAGTGGAAGGGAGAAAGATTAATCCTTTAAATATTTGGTTGGGGAATAAATTGTTGTAGGCAAAGGGCTTTTTTTTTCTATTGTGTGTCTATGTTGATAACTATTAAATAAAAAAGATTCTTAGTCCATAACAGAAATAAATCCAGTATAAATGTTTTGTTTTGTTTTTCCTTTTTAATGATTACAAAAAATGAAGGACACAGAATTTCTAAAGTGATTTTACAGTTAACTTGTTGCTTGGGAACCCAACCCTGCAGATATTATTACCCACTTGGTTTTCTCTTCTCTCTAACTTGGGAAGAAAAGAGCTTGTTTAAATCATTCTGAGAAAAGGAATTGCCTTAAAAAGGGGTGGGAGTGGAGTAAAATACTTTTGATGGAAAAAGGGGGAAATTGCATTTTAAAAGTCTGGTTTACTTGACCAGTAAATTTCTAAATGACTTGAGAGAGTTTAATTGTCTTGTATAGAAACAATGGCACCTAGGTGGAATTAGAATAATCTATAAATCTGCATGTTCTTAAGGAATAAAAGTGAAAATGTTTCACATAGAAGAAGGGAAGAAACTGCTGTAAATCTGGAAGTTTCCATTCTTATTACTTAAAATCAAAGTTTTATTATGAACTTGAGAAGCATAAGAACATTATGCTAATTTTCAGAAAAGGCAGAATTAATGAAGGAAAAGGAAATTTTATCAGAAAACACAACTTGGAACATGATTTGGAAGTAGAAAATTTTAAGGTTGAGAAATGAATAGTATTAGAAGATAAAATGCTAAAACAATGTAAAGAAATGTTAATTCTGTGATTTTTAAGGTTCCTTCTGAATTGGTAACATAAGGAATCCTTTAAAAAAGAAATTAAAGATAATTTACACTAATAGTGTAGATTTTTATTTCAATTAAAAGATGAGAAATATATAATGGCTTTCTTGAAAACAGAAAATTCTAAAAGCTTATCTCTGCATATTTAAGTATTAACTCATCTAGAGCCCAGATAGTAGCTTCTCCAATGGTAAGAAATAGAATGAGTTGTCTTATCATTCAAACAAGGACCAATACAAAGTCTTCTTTTTTAGCCATTTATCAGATTCATGGATTAATTTGGGAAAAAATAAAGACAAAGAGAAAAAAGAAAAATCAGGTTTGAGAAAGTAGTGATTTAAGTTTAAGGAAGATTTTTTACATCTTATTGTGATAAGTGGAGAATAGCAAAATAATGAGATTGCTATGCCTTTAGAACTATGAACTCTACTTGAATGGAGTTTGTTTCTTCCTTGAAGATTTGAAATTAGTTTGGAGATTTCTAATGATTGCCAAGATTAACATCATAAATACTGGTGTTCTTATGGGTCTGAAAAATTAGCCAACATCATGTAACACACTTTAAAATCAAGCAATTTAAAAATCTGTACTGGTCAGATAAATTACTTATTAGAGAAAATTCTTCACAGTATAATTGGTTTGTGTCCTGGATAACTTTTGTTAACCAGCAACTGCTATTGCCACATCATTGTAGCTGTGACATCAAAAGACAAAAATACTTTATGCTGGTTTCTGAGTGCCAAAGTTGTAATATGAATGGAATGGTTTTTCATGTAGATGATATGGAGATATATTCAAATAGACTAACATTATTAGATTGGCAATAAATTATGTTTTAAGAACATGGCAAGTTAGTGTTAAAAGTTTCTTGCAAGAAGTTCCTTTCAGTCCTTGAAGAGAGTCATCAAAGAATGAATGAAATAGTTCTAATCGAAGATTAAGTGATTTTTGTTTTGACTGCCATAGGTAAATAGGTGGTGCAGGGATTCTTAAAGAATTACAACTCTTGAATACAATCTAATTAGAATTAAAATGGTCTTTTATTTGGGTACTTAGAGAAAGTGACCAAGAGGGAAGACTTCTCTTTTGGGGAGGAGATGGTATCGAGATATCTTTTCTCCTTCCCCCAATGGAGGGGGGAGGCATCAAAGCTTTTATAGAGGGTGGATGGGGTGGCCAACCACCTGACAATGGAAAGTTCTCTTTGGGGGTGGGGAAAATTTGAATGAGGGGTGGTGTTTCTGAGTTCTAGAATTATCTCTGGAATACAAAGGAAGGAAAAGGAACTCTTTATTTTTAAAGAACTCATAGTCTAATGGTGAAGCAATAAAGCAAAGAACTATGGACAAAGAAGATAAGTATAGGATAAACTGGAAGTAATCAACAGAGGGAAGACACTAGAATTAGCATGTAATTGGGAAATGCTTCTCTAAATTGTCAGATGTTTGCTGGAACCTGGAGGAAGCCAGAGAAGCCAGTAACTAGAGAAGAAGAGAGAGAATGTTTTAGGAATAGGCGACAGTCAGTGAAAATGCCCAGAGTCAGGAGATGGAGTGTTTTGGTCTAGAAATAGTAAGAAATAGAACATATACACAAAGTTACAATTCATAATGAAGCATCAGTAAGTTAAACAATAAATATTTACTAAGCATCTATTATTTACCAAGCACTGTGTTAAAGTACCACACCTATCATATTATTAGAAGGTTACTTTATAGAGATACGCACAAAATATAAGAAATTGGAACTAGAGGTGAAAAAAAAACATTAAAAAATCTCAAGGAAAATAATGGGGGGGAAAAGTTGGAAGAAAGTCCTAGTGATACCGGATTTCAAATTATACTAGCAATAACATAAGCAGTAATCACTAAAACCATTTAGGACTAGTTTTTAAAAAAAAAGTTGACCAGTAGAACAGGTCAGGTATACAACCTACAGAAGAGAGTATGTTGTTGTTTATTTGTTTCAGTTGTGTCCAACTCTTCGTGACCTCATTTGGGCTTTTCTTGGTAAAGATACTGGAGTGGTTTGCAATTTCCTTCTTCAACTCATTTTATAGATGAGGAAATTGAGGCGAATAAGGTTAAGTGATTTGCCCAAGGTCACACAGCCAGTAAGTGTCTGAGGTTAGATTTGAACTCAGGAAGGCAAGTCTTCCTGCCTTCAGTCCCAGCATCCTATCCACTTTACCATCTAACTACCCAACGATAGTATAGTATTTTCCAAAGTTCCCATCAACTAGAGTACACTAGTCAACAATAACTGGGGAAATTGTAAAAGAGCATTAAAGAGAAATTAGGCTTAAACTAACATCTTATACTATGTATCATTTTACCCTCTAAATGAATACACACCCAAAATAAAAAGGTCATATATAAACAAATTGCTGTTGTTTTTGTCCTTTATAATTGAAGACAAAATGGCATTACAATGTCAAGGTCAACGTACAGTTTGTTGATCTGTTGCTGATCAGACTAATACAAGCACTATCACAGGTCAGGTACAATTAGTCCATATGAACATTTAGGAAGGAGATATCTATAAATTTTCACATCTCACATTTCTTTTGAGCTATTGCAATTCTGCTTTGCTCATAGAACACAGTGCCAGTGTCTCCCATGATTCATAATCGATTGTCTTTGTTTTGCTTCTTCAGACCTTTCTATTGCTTGCCTCATATGAGTTCTCCATAAAATAGTATTTGAGGTAAATGTATGTTTAGCATTCAAACAATGTGGCTAGCCCATCAGGGTTACACTCTCTGTGGTAGAGTTTAAATGCTGGGTAATTCAGCTTGAGAAAGGACCCCAATGCCTGTTACCTTATTTTGCCAGGGCATCTTCAGAATCTTCCTAAGACAATTCACAAGGAAGCAATTTAGTTTTCTGAACAAATTAGCATTTATGAATTTAATGAAATATTATTGTGCCCAAAGGAATAATAAAAAAAATAGATTCAGAGCAACTTGAGAAGACTTGTATAAACTAATGCACAGTGAAATGATTAGAACAGGGGAAATGATACATTAATAAGAACTATAGCAATAAAACAACAACAAAAACACCTTTGAATGATTTATAGACTTTGACAGGTGAATTGACAACTCCAAAGTAGTGATGATAAAGCATTGTAGGATTCCACCTAACAGAAAGGGCTTGGACCAAAGATACAGAATGAAATATACATTTTCAGATATGGACAATGCGGGGTTTATTTTGTTTGACTATACTTTTTTTATAAAGGATTTTTTTATTGTTTTATGTAGAGGACTGAGGGAATAAAAGAGGCTAGAGATACTAATGACCAAATAAATCATGTCATTGAAGCCCTATTTTTCAAAGCACAGAAGACTAGAGAAGTTCAGATAGAAACACAAAAATGCAAAACAGCTCTGAAACTAACATGTTAAATTAGTAAACTAGCATGTGTTAGTAACTGGCATTAAGTGCTCTGAGATACTAAGAAAGACATAAAACAGTTCCTGCTCTCGAGGAGCTTACAATCTAATGGGGACATGAAGACAGCCAGGGAAGCCAGGACATAGAAAAGGAAAGAGAGAATTCCAGTCATGGGATGAAACCAATTAAATGCATGAAGCTGAGAGATGAAATTACTTGATAAAGGAATAGCAAGAAGTTAAACATCATTGTACTGAGAGTATTTTGAGCCATGTAATACTAATAAGAAGAATGATAGCTAGCATTTATATAGTAGCTACTATGTGCCAGACTATGTGTTAAATGCCTTGAAATTATTATCTCGTTTGATCTTCACAACAACCTGGAAAGTAGGTACTACTATCCCCATTTTACAGATGAGGAAACTGAGGCAAATAAAGGTTAAGTGATAACCACAGGTGACACAACTATTACATGTCTAAGGCCATATCCAAAGTCAGGTCTTCCTGCACTTAATCCACTTTGTCACTGAGCTGGCTGTAAGGAGTAAGGTATAGGAAGACTGCACAGGTAGGAAGGGGCCAAATTAGAGAAGGCTTTAAAAAACAGGGTATTTTTCATTTGATCTAGAGGCAATATGGATCCATTCTCTTGATTGAATCATATGATCAGACTTGGACTTTAGGAAGATCAGCTTGACACCTAAATGGAGAATGGAGTAGAGTGGTGAAAGACAAGTTAGGGAGACCAAGATTTATAGTTTCACATACTATCCTGTCTTTCTGTTATACATATATGGACATCTTTATGCTTGTCAGTATTAGTAAATTCTGGCTAACAATATTAAATTTTAAAATAAAATAAAATGAGATGGTTTCATTAAAGAAGCTTGAGGGGCAAATGGGGGTTTATGCAAAAATAAAGTAAAAATATCAAAAAATATGCAATTATCAAGTATTTTTAAATATATTTTCCCAGTTATGTTAAAACTATCTTTAACATTTTCTTTAATGTTTTGAGTTCCAAATACTATCCTTTCCTCCCTCCCTTAGCATCCCCACTCCTGGAGATGGTAAGCAACCAGATAAAGATTATAAATATGTAATCATGTAAAACATTTTCCTATTAATCATTTTGTACAAGACTTGAACAAAAGAAAAAATAAGGGGAAGAAAGTGAAAAATAGCATGCTTCAGTCTGTATTCAAACAATATCAATTCCTTCTCTGGAGGTTGATCGTATGCTTCATCATGAGTCCTTTGGGATTATCTTGGATCATTATATTTCTGAATAGCTAAGTCATTAATAGTTCTTCACAATATTGCTGTTACTGTATACAATGTTCTCCTGGTTCTGTTCACTTCATTTTGCATCGGTTCATGTAAGTTTTCCCAGATTTTTCTGAAATCATTTTATTTGTCATTTCTTATAGCAAAATAATATTCCATCACAATCATATACCACAGCTTAACTATTGCCTAATTGATGAGCATCCCTCCAATTTCTATTTCTTTGCCACCTCAAAAAGAGCTGCTATAAATATTTTTGTACTAATTGGTCCTTTTCTCTTTTTTTGGACATCTTTGGTACATAGACTTAGTGGTATTACTGGATCGAAAGTTAGTATAAGTTTTATAGAAAAGTTTTTCAAACCATGAATAAATGCAGAGTTTTAGAGCCCTTTGGGCATAGTTCCAAATTGCTCACAGAATAGCTGGATCAGCTCACAGCTCCATTAACAATGCATTAACGTCCCAGTTTTCCCACATCCTCTCCAACATCCATCATTTTCCTTTTTTGTCATATTAGGCAATCTGATAGGTATGAAGTGCTAACTCACAGTTATTTTAATTTGTATTTCTCTGATCAATAATATTAATATTAAGAAAAAACACAGAAACACTAGCAAGCATTGAACCATATCTCCATCATAATTTTAAAGGAATTAATTTATATGGTCCAGAAATCAAAACCAGGACTAGGAATATTTTCACATGAAGCAAAAATAGTTAAACAAGACAGTATGAGTATAGTTGTTTTGGAGGTGGGGGGCAGAGGAGTGACTCATCCAAATTCTACATAGCTAATAACTGATCCTATAGCACTTTAAACCCAAATGTTCTGGTTCCCAAACCAATGTTGTTCCCACTACAGAACACTGTTTTACCTAATTTTAAAGATGTAGAAACTGAAACTTAGATAAGGGAAGCTACTTGCTCAAATTCTTATCTTCATATATTTGAAGAATAGTGACATAAAAAAGGGATTAGACATGTTTTATTGGCTCTTTAGGCTAAAAGGAGCAATGGATGGAAGTTACAGAATCAGGACTATCCCCAAATAAGTGGAATAGTTTGTTATTCACCTATACACAAAGTGTTGTGAGGTTTAGTACATAATGTTTCATGCTTCTTCCTCCACTATCACTTTTATGTGATTTCTTTTGGAAAGGAGCTAAAATTCTATCTAGTCTCTCTAAAATATCTAATGAGTAGTCGCCGATAAATTAATAAGCTTTAGCAAGAGTTAGACTTTTAAGCATTTATTAAGGAGAATAAGAATTTGGTGAAGAGAGAGAAAAAGGCCTAGATTCATCTATCTATCAAAGGGAGAGCCCATTTTAGCTCCAGTCTCCACGAGAGTCCTCACGAAAGAGAGTGAGCCACACCTCCTTCATCCCACAAGCCTCCCATGAGACTGGCAACATCCCATCCACTCGCACACACATCTCCAAGCTAATTGGAGGTTGGTAGCCTTGATTGACAGTACCCACGAGCAAACGTCACTTTCTGACACCAAGGAACTGACCTTCCAAACCTCATGGCTTGCCCTCAGATGCCTTCTCCTCATGGCAGAGCTTTCCTACAGTAACACCCCAGTAGATGGTGTCATTCCAATCGTTAGAGTTTCTTTCATCTTTTTCTCCTTGTGTATTACTGAAATAAATCTCTTAATTATTTCTTGGCTATTTTGTTGTTGTTTTGGTTAACTACAAAGTTATCTCTTTTTAGTTGTTGTTGCTTTTTCCCCTGATGTAATTTATTTTGTTATCTGTGACTTCCTTGGTTGGGGATTTGTTTAGGTTTTGCATTTCTACTGGCAATGGCACTAAACTGCTCAAATGTGCTTTCCTGACTAAGAGTGGTTCAAAAGCTAAAAACAAAACAACCACCCTTGTTGATATTCATTAAAGGTTAGGTACAGATTTTTAGGATTTATCAGTGATCAGTATGGCGAGTAAATCTATATGTGGTCGCCTTATTTCTGTCTCAAGTTCAGGGAACGTAGCTGGGTTTTATTATATGTGTGTGTGTGTGTGTGTGCATGCATGTATATGTATATATGTATGCATGTGTGTATGTGTATGCATGTGTGTATGTGTATGCATGTGTGTATATGTGCACATATATGTTACATAGAAACTAGAGGCTACCACACCAGTTTGGGGGCATTAAGCATTTATTAAAGCACATTAAATATTAGTAAAGAGAGCACACTTTACTCTGAAGGATAGGAAAGCCTAGCTAGGAAAGAGAAGAGAGAGAAAACCAGGCCACGCAGCTCCCCTTCTCTGTTCCCAGGCCAAGAGAGAGATCAGTGAGCATATGCTCCCTGAGGGAAGCAAGAGAGGTGGCCCTTACAGACTGCTTAAAGCTAATTGGCTAGCATCATTCAAATCTATTGGTTTACTGGATTTGAGGGTGGTCCGGCTGATATCAGAGCCAGAGAACAGATTCTGTGGCAGGAACAAGGCTTTCAGGTGGGAGTAGTTTTGAGTGAGGTAACTTCCTGACTCTGGGCTGGCCTTAAGAAAGGTCAGACCAGGCTCTCTTAGTGGGGGCCTCTGGGAGTCCCCAAACCCCTATTATTAATAATTTTCTCACATCAGCTTCAGTTTGATTTTGAGCCCTTTTGATCTTTGGAACATTGCATTTCCTCCTGTAATTTCTAGTAGGTGCAAAAAGTTTTACATAATTCAGATTTCCTTTCCTTGATATTTGAAAGTCTTTCTCCTGGTCACTCATAAATTTGTTTTTTGTCATTGGAATTGTTACATCTAAGAAATATGTGCCTTGGAGTTGGCAGCACTAGATTTTGAATGCTTCCCAAAAATCCTTGTGAGAAATGATTATTAATAACCCTTATCTTGGAAAAATTCAGAGGCTCTCTCATTCTAAATTCCTCATTTTGAAAAGTCCCTTTTCTTGGAGGACATTTCTCAATGAAATTACATTAATTCTCCTCATTTTAGTCAGACCCTCCTAAAACTTCCAAGGAATTTAATCTAAGGTGAGGGAAGCTCAGTGTATTCTACTCAAATTTGGGTGGGGACAGATTCTTTGGTCTAGATAGTAAAAGTCTGGGGGTGGTCTGAGTAAAGATAATCTCAGTCCATGAGTTGCTTAGCTTCCCCCCGCCCCCCCCAAAAAAAGCTATATATTTTTTTAATTGATAGCCTCTCTGTAGAGATTAATCAATTACATTTGATTGATATTTGATGAACCACCTACTGTTTTGAAGCTGTGTATACCATAAACTCTTTTTAAAACATAATTCTGAGAATACCATAGGGTTCACCAAACTGCAAAAGGAATTAATGATGCACAAAAAATATAGAAACTCGGGCCTGAGGCTACCCAGAAGCTTATTCAATAGCAAACAACTTGAATGATCCTTAGCCACCTGGGTCAATAAAATCCTTAGGACAGCCTCCTTGACCAAGAGAAATAACTAATTTTGCTTCCATGGAAGGGAATGCAAAAACCTGGTAGATACTGATCCTATCACCATTATACTGGGAAGTACTGGGTTCGCCCTCTATGAAATGTGTTCACCCTAAGTCTGGATGCCTACATGTTTTCTTTTCTTTCTTTGTTTCTTTTTTATTTTCTTTGGGGGGGAAGGACATGAGGGTTAAGTGACTTGCCCAGGGTCACACAACTAGTGTCAAGTGTCTGAGGATGGATTTGAACTCAGGTCTTCCTAAATCTAGGGCTGGTGCTTTATACACTGCACCACCTAATTGCCCCTTGAGGTCTTTTCAAACTGAGATTCTATAGTAACCTCACACTTCTAAGGTAATATTAGATAGGTAGGGACTTCAGTGGAGAAACAGAATGAGAACATTTATAGGTGAGTAAGAGAAATGAGCTGAGCCTAGCACCGAAAAGTAAAAGTTGGGAAGATTAGACTGGCATCAGATATAATGATCCCAAGAAGGCAGTAGAAGAGGGAAAATGATCTGACTTTAGCCCTTGAAGGGGTACAGAGGAGAAAACAGACTTGTGAGCAGAGTACATGGTTGTTATAATGTAGTGCTATGGTGGTCTGGGTATAAAGACAGGGACATGAACTAGTGGGAGGAGAGTGTGGTGGGCCTAGAGATGACTCATTACTTAAAAAAGCACCCTTACCTCTTATATCCCCTATGGATTATCTGCTTGTGTTCAAAGAGGTGCCCCAGGTTTCTCCAAATTTTGGGACAATGCATTGTGAATCCATTTTGGATAGCTGCAATTCAAGGAAAAAATTATAATCTTATCATTTAAAAAAAGGATAAAGTGTAAGTTAAAAGCTTGAAACTAGTTTCTTTTTTCCTTAGTTGTTTCTCCCGATTTCCATCATTTCTTGACACAGTTATAGCTTGAAATTTTAATGTCATATACTCTATGACATGGAAGAACTTGGTGATCACTTAAAAAGAAATGTGCGACAGCACTATTGAGGGTAATTTTTATATCCTACCAATTGAAATTTAAATTACTCTGTTGTCTTTTGAATTGCTGTGGTTAAGCATTTCTATTATAAATTCTTAAAATGAGGGTTTATTACTAAGCCACAGATTTGCTTTCAGTTTAAACCTCGAACATAATATCTTAGCTAAGGACTAAAATTTCTAATTCATTGTCCAAATAATTTAGCTTGAGTAATTTAAAACCATAATGATTTAGATTGTTTACATATAAGCCCACAGTTACTAATATGATACACTTTTTTGCTTATAGCTTGTTTTGACTTTCATAAGTGAAACAATATTACAAAAATGATTTAGTGAATTAATAATGTACCACATATTGACATTTAGAGTCACTGGGCATTTGGAATATTTTTTCCAACAAAAAATGTATAAGGATTTTTCACTTCCACTGAGTTTATATGCCTTCTAGCCACATTTACACAATTGATCAAATGATTTTAGGCTGTCAAACTATATGGTGTTCCTCTTTGGTTTTCTCCTGTGCTTTGTACTAAAAACATTGAATAGAGTATTAAGGAACACAGAATGAAATATTACCTCATTCATTTCATCTTTTTTTTGTTGTTGTTATGTGTGTATATGTGTGTGTTTTAGTATCTGTTTCTTCAAGTCAGGGTTCATTGCTTCCAAGGTATTGATTTCAACATAGAAAGCAATTACCAGCCCAAAGGTGAATGTCCATATTTTGCAATAGTTTTTTCTTGTCATTTCTGTCTCTTGCCAAATGAATGTGTGAGTTGTGTCATGTCATTTACATTGTGGAAGATCATATAATGATTATTTTGGAATCTGAAAATTATCTTTTTCACAGTGCTAACTTTGAAACTGATCTAAGGAATGAACTGTCAACACAAGTATAAACACTGAAATTTAACTTGATGACAACCAGTGAGAATTCTCTTCAATATTTACTCCTTGTAAACCTAAACTAACTTTAAGCATCTGAATATTATCAAAAGTATTGAGATGGCTATTATCTGAAGATCACTAAGGTGAGTCTATTGTTGCATTAGAGAAATGAAGAGCATCACCCCAATCATACTTTAAAAAAGGAATAGTCTCAAGTCCTGAAAAATAAAAAATAGAAAAATAAGTAACATGACTTATGTTGCCCTAAATACCTTTATGCCTTTAAAAACTGTGGATTACTATTAAATAATTTAAAGACAGGCATGGATTAGATGAAATGTATTTTAACAGGACAGTCCAAAAATAGGAACTGGTCTAGGAAAAAAGAGAAATAAATGAGGACAAGTAGTACACTAACATATAATCCACATGTTTGTCAGAACTCTCAAAAAATGATTTAAAAAATATGGTTTAATTCAAGTCAACAAATACTTATTAAGCCTTGACTCTGTAAAGCACTATACTAGCCACTGGGGAATACAAACAGAAAAACTAGATAGAGCACTTGTTCTCAAGGTAATTAAAAACTAATAGAAGGGGGGGCAGCTAGGTGGCGCAGTGGATAAAGCACTGGCCTTGGATTCAGGAGGACCTGAGTTCAAATTCAGCCTCAGACACTTGACACTTAACTAGTTGTGTGACCCTGGGCAAGTCACTTAACCCTCATTGCCCTGCAAAAACAAAAACAAAAACAAAAAAAACTAATAGAAGAAATATAATGGGTACATATATGAGCTACCATAACCCATTTGACATGGTAGATACCCAGATCACATTGTATACGATCTAAAATGTAGTTTCAGAAAGCTGCACAAAGTGTTAGAGATGTCAAATGATCTATGCATGATCAGGCAGGTAGCATAAACAAGATTCAAATACATAGATCCCAGAGAGCAAAACCAACATCTAATCTACGACACCATGCTACCTCCAATATAATGTCCAATTTCCTGAAAAAAATTAAGATATGCATCATGAACTCTCTTACCTCCTCCACCTCAAAACCTTTTTATGTTTTCACTCATTTCTTTCTTTCCTCTAATCTTTGATGATAAAGTGATTCTCTTCCTTGTGTAACGATTGGAATGATGCCACCTGCTGGAGACTTATGTAGCAAAGCACCGCCATGAGGTGAAGGCCTCTGAGGGCAAGGCATGTGGTCAAGATCCTTAGCGTCAGGAAGTGACGTTTGTTCATGGGTACTGTCTATCAAGGCTACCAGCCAATCAACTTGATGAGCCTCCCATTTCTGGGAGGAGGACACAAAGTAGGAAGCGGACGCTGGCGGAGGGGTTCTCTCTTTTGGTTCCTGACCACGCCATGATGGGTCGCATGATAGCGTCTCTTAGAAATAGTTATATTTTTACCTTTCTCTCTGTTCCTAATGCTCTTTATTAAATACTTAAACATTTAAATACTCTTGCTAAAGCTTATAATTTATTGGTGACCACTCATTAGATATTTTAGACAATATAGCTAGAATTTTAGCCCCTTATACTTGTCAATGATATCCTCTGATCTTTAATGCACCCCTAATGACAACCCTTCCCACAGACATCCAGTTTTCTCCATCAAGCTTCGCTCTTCAATTTCTCTCTCCCTCCCAACTCTTTCCCAGCATATACCCTATTTCCTACTGACTCCTTTCAATAAACATAGTAAGATCTCTCTACATACACAACACACATACACAACTCTCACACACTTTTTTAAAGTTTTCCTTGAATCCAGAGTGTCCCTTGTCTTTCTTTCTTTTGATTGCTTGGACTTTGGGAAAAAATATTCTATGACCCACACCTCAGCTTCTTGTTATCTTCTTTCTCCAAGGACTCCAATTACTTTGAAGTTACTTAATTTAGAGGCATTTTCTCAATGTTCACCATGCTAAATTTATCCTACTATGGACTTGACATTTGATACTGTTGCAGAATTTAATATGATTAGGCACTGCATCTTCTCCAAACTTCCATATCACTGCTCTCTTCTTATTCTATTCCTACTTTTCTGATTGCTTCTTTTATTTTTTATTTTTTTTGCAGTGCAATGAGGGTTAAGTGACTTGCCCAGGATCACACAGCTAGTAAGTGTTGAATGTCTGAGGTCAGATTTGAACTAAGGTCCTCCTGAACCCAGGGCCAGCACTTTATCCACTGTGCCACCTAGCTGCTCCTCTGATTGCTTCTTCTTGGCATCTTCTTTGGTTCAACAACTTTCTCATATCTACTAAATGTATGTCTATGTTCTTGGTCTTATTTTATGTCAGGCTCAGTAGATGAAGGTTAAAGCTTAAAGTCAGAAAGATCCGAATTCTAATCTTGCCTCGGACAAAGCCTTTGTGATCTTGGGCGAGTCACTTATGCTCTCTGTGCCTCAGTTTCCTCATAGGTAAAATAGAAATAATAATAGCAAATAGCTCATAGGATTATTGTGAATGATTAAATGATTAACTTATATAAAGCACTTTGTAAATCTTAAAGCACTATGTAAATAATAAGTATCATTTTATTCTGTTGCAACATAGTTTCTCTATGTGATTTCATCTACTCATAGGTTCAAATACTCTATGAGGGAAAATAGCAAAACTTTAAAACAAAAAAACTATAGAACCATTTAAAATTTATCACAATTAAAAATGAATAAGGGAAATTTCCAATAGAAATTAATGAGTGAACTTCAAAAAAATAATAATAATCTCTTGGCCAGATGAATTTACAAGTGAATCAAATACCTTGATATAGACAAAAATAGAGGACATATAATCTGCATAAATATTTAAAATGAATTTATATAAACAAGAAATTAAATATATTCAAGTAAATATATAAACATATGAATACACAAATAATTGAAAAGATATTCAACAACATAAGTGATGGTACTACCTAAAATAATTAGCAGATTTAGTATAACACCAATTACATTTCTTAGGGAATATTTTATATAAGGGGTAATTCAAATGAAAGGGAAAAAAAAGACTAAAAATTTGGGATGGTTCTTGAGAAAGGGGAAGAGGAAAGAGACAATAAAATGGAAATAGACTGTTTCACATACATCCCATATATCACAAATATTAAGTAAACCCTATTTTTTTAGCTACCTTATAATTATTTTTAAAGAGGGATGAGAGATAAAAGAAAAGAGGGAAAAGTAGTAGAGGCCAGAATTGAGAGAAATATACAGTAAATAATTAGAACCATAAATGTCAATGGGATGAATTCATCCAAAAAACAGCATAGAATAACACAATGGATGAGAAAGGAGTAGTCAAAGAAGTAAATCATAAAAATAATAGAAAAGTTCATGAAAGTAAATGACAAAAAGATAAGATTCTAAAATTTATGTGATACAGCTAAAATAATTTTTAGAAGGAAATTTAACAAAAGAGGGGGGAAATTCAATGAATTTTTTATTGCTGAAAACTATTAAAGCAACAAATCAAAATGCAAAATTTAATACTAAAGTAAAAAAATACTGAAAATCACAGAAGATATTAACACAACTGAAAAAAAATAATTGAATTGACTTTTAAAAATTGGGTAAAGACAGCCTAATAAAATAGATAGATTAACTAATTTGATTTTGAAAAAAAAAGGAAGATCAAATTATCCATATCAAAAATGAAAAGGAACACTATGGAACAACTGAAGAGGAAAGGAAGAAGTTATCAGAAATGATTTTGTCCAATCATATTCTAATCAATCTAATAACTTAGAAAAAAAACATAAAATGCTCAGATTTCCTGAATAAATTTTTTAAATAAGCAATATCACAAAAATTAATTGAGCAAGCCATAAGGTCTGTCTCATAAAAATGATGCCATACCAAATAAATTCACAAGTAACTTCTATCAAGTATTAAGAGACCAATTACTTCCAATATTACATAAAACATCCACAAACATGGACAAAGTAAGCACCCTTTCTAACTCTTCCTATGATACAAATATGCCTTTGATATCTAAAACAGGGTGAGACAAAAGAAAGACAACTATAGACTAATAGTCCTAATGGATAATAATGTAAAATTTTAAATAAAATATCAAGGAAGCTATAAAACACATTAAAAAGATTATACACTTTGAGTAGGTTGGATTTATAAGAAAAAGTATAAACAGAACAAATTGTATTAATAGCAAAAATAATAAAAACAATGTGATTAGATGAAAATAACGTATTTATTCAGTGCTATATCTATCAAACTGTCAAAAATTATACTGTAGAGCTAGAAAAAATAACAAAATTCATCTTGAGGAACAAAAGGTAGAAAACAATTTCAAGGGAAATAATGAAAAAAGAGAGACAGAATGGTGCCTTTAGACTATACTGAAAAGCAATAATCTTCAAAACAATTTCATACTGCTTAAAAAATAGAAGCATAAATCTGTGTGGCAAATTAGGTACACAAGAAACAGAAGCAAAAGAACATTAGCAAAGAACTCCATAAACCTAAAGATCCTAGGGACAAAAAATTATTGGCAAAACTGGATAACAGGCTGAGAGAAATTAGGTAGAGATCATCATGTTGCATTGTATACTGATAAGCTCCAAATGGATATTTAATTTAGGCATAAAAGGTGCATCATAAGCCAGTCAGGGGAGCATGGAAGAAATTATCTTTCATTCCATGGATAGGATAAGAGTTTGTGACTAAAAAAAAGGGGGGGAGAAGAAAACAAGATAAAGTAGACAATTTTGATAATGTAAAATTAAAAGATTTTTTGTTCAAACAATGCCAATTTAGTTCAAATTAGAAGTAACTGGGGTGGGGGGGAGCAGCTAGGTGGTGCAGTAGCTAAGGCACTGGCCCTAGATTCTGGAGGACTTGAGTTCAAATTCAGCCTCAGACACTTGACACTTACTAGCTGCATGACCCTGGGCAAGTCAATTAACCCTCATTGCCCTACCCTCCCCCCCAAAAAAAAGAGTAAATGGGGGGTCAGGATGAAGAAATCTTTGAACCCAGATTCTCTAATAAAGGTCTGATTTCTGGGATATAAGAAAAAAGATCCATTCATAAATGGCCAAAGGATATAACCAGGTAGTCTTCAAATAAAGAAATATAAGCTATCAACAAAAATTTTTAAAACCTCCAAATTATTGACTAAGAACAAATACAAATTAAAGCAACTGAGTTTCCACATCACACCTAAGAGATTGGAAAAGATGGTATAAGTGGAAAATGATAAATGTTTGTGGAGCTGTGGGGGGAAAGACACATTGATACATTGTTAGTAAAGCCACAAATTAGAATAGCCATTTTAGAAAATAATATGAAATTATGCCCCCAAAATCCTTTCATGTCCTTTGAACCTGTAATAGTTTTACTAAAGATTGACAAGACTAAAGAAGAAAAAAATTACAAATATTATAACACTCCTCTTTTAATTAAAAAAAAAACAAAAAACCTCAGGGGCAGCTAGGTGGCACAGTGGATAAAGCACCAGCCCTGGATTCAGGAGGACCCGAGTTCAAAGCCAGCCTCAGACACTTGACACTTACTAGCTGTGTGACCCTGGGCGAGTTACTTAATCCTCATTGCCCTGCCCCCCCCCAAAAAAACAACAAAACAAAAGCGACAACAACAACAACAAAAAAACTCTCTGGAAACTCATTGTATATGAATGTTGTGATGTTCAAAATCTAAATTTGGGTTCTAATCAGCTTCCCCTAGTTTTGTGGGGAAGCTGGCTAAAATCACTGATAAATTCAGCAAGATTTTAGGCTTTTAGGTATTTATTAAAGTGTATTAGAAATTAGTTGAGAGAGAGAGAGATTGAGAACAGATTCCTTATAGCTTGGAAAATCCTAGTTTAGATCTATTCGGTGTAGCCAGAGAGAAAAACAAACTTCCTTTACTAGCAGCCCCCGTGAAGTCCCCTACCACGCCAAAGTCCAGACCCAAAAGGGCGGACCCTCCATCTGCTGCCACCAAGCCAGTTCCTCAATGAAAAAAGGAAGATCCAGGAAGCCAGCCTCAACTTCCTACTTCCTGTCTCCCTCCCCAAAAGGGGAGGTCCTTCAAGCTGATTGGTTGAAAGTAGTCTCCTGTTGATGGCATAGTCCATAGCCTCTGAAAACAACATCCCATTCAGGGTCAGCCACATGTGGTCTCGATTTAATCATTCTTAAGTAGGTTCTCAGTCAGTTTCTCAGTCTCACCCAATTCAATCAATTCCAAATCAACTTTCAGGTGGGGTCCCTGGGAGTCTGCCAAATCTCATTATTTTATCACATTGTAATAAATGTTAATTTTCCATAAGAAATTTAAAAATTGATATTTCCAGGGAAAACTTGAAAACCTTTATGAACTAATGCAAAATGAAATGAATAGAATTAGGAGGAAAAATAACAATAACATTATTTAGCTTTTAAAAACATGAAAACTCTAATCAATGTAATGACAAATTATAATTCCAGAAGATCAAAGATGATATGCCTAACTGCTTCATGATAGGAAGGTTATGGCCTCTAAATTCAGAGTAAGAACTAATTATTTTTGTTCCTAGCTTGTGTGGGAATTCTCTTTGTCTGACTATCATTTATCTAATCTATCTATCTATCTACCTATCTATCTATCTATATTTGTTATGAGTATCTTCTTCAATTCTCCCCCCCCCCTCAATTAAGGGTGAGAAAGATAAGAGAAAAAAAAACCTAAATGTTTTTCAATTTTAAAAATCACTTTTTCTTTAAGAGAGAGAAAGTCACCTTGGGGTACTCAGAATTTAAGTGACTCATCCATGCTCATAAAATCAATATGTGTCAGGCTGGGAGATGAACCTAGGTTTTCCTGAGTCTAAGGACAACTGTCTAATCACTATGACATTCTGTCATACATAACTTCAGGAAGACCTGAGTTCGTGTCTAATCTGTGACACACAGGCTGTGTGACATTGTGACACACACCCTCCTAACCTGTTTGTGACCCCAGCAACTCTCTAAGGCTAAAAGTTGTAAAAGTTGCATCTGATCGAGAAAAGCTCTGATGAAATCACAAGTCTGGTAAAATACACACTCACATGCATGTACACATACATACACAGACATGCAAACATGCTTTTCAAAGATAATGGAGAAGATTTTATTGATACTTACAAAAACCATTGAAAATTGAGACTGTTGTTTTTTCTTAACATTCATCTCTTCCTAAAAAATAATACCTCTGGGGCAGCTAGGTGGCACAGTGGATAGAGCACCAACCCTGGAGTCAGGAGGGCCTGTGTGTAAATCCAGCCTTAGACACTTAACAATTACTAGCTGTGTGACCCTGGGTAAGTCACTTAATCCCAATTGTGAAGAATGAGGAGGAGGAGGAGGAGGAAGAAAGAAGAAGAGAAAAATGCCCTGAACTCAAAGTTTCTGCAATATTTTTATGTTTGTAGAATTAAGTTATGGCTACATGGCATAATAACAATGCTGTCAAGTCTAACAGTATTGGGAAGGACCTTAGTCTCATTTTATGTTACCTCAATATTACGTGTATTCCACTGTTAGGTATAGATTAAGTTATCACCTTTTGAAATTCATATTATACTGCTGATTTAATTGATAAGTTCTGCTACAATGGTTTAGTTGTTGTTATTGTTATTATTGTTGTGTATGGTTACTTATTTGGGGGACTAAAGTCATGCAGGTCAATCAGGAAATAAATACATTGCTTTTCCATCATGAAAATTCTTAGAACTGAAAACACTGAGGTAATATTTAAAGAAGAGTGTACAAGAACAATAAAAAAAGTTTTACTAATATCATGCATTTAACTGTCTTAATGGGGAGGGGAGGGAGGAAAGGAGAGACACAATTTGGAACTCAAAACTTTAAATAAAGGAGTATTTACTGAGAAAAATCTGTCTAAATAATTGATCAATCCATTTGACCGAAGCAATAGATAATAATTGTGAAGATAGTCAGAATCATCAGAACAAGTGAGTTTCATTTTAGTCCCGTAGTTATGTATGGACACGCGTCCAGCATTAATAGGGCTTTTTCTGTTTTGAATTTCTGTGTATGCCTAAGAAAAATCATATAGTCCTTCACATTTGGTATTCAATTTACACTATTATTAGGATGTCAATAATCTCAGGAGAGGTGATGAAGATCTGAAACAAGGTAGCAGATGTGTGAACAGAGAGTAAGTTAAAATAAAAGAGATGTTATGGAGATAGAAAAGCAATATTTGGAATATGATTGCATATGTAGGGTGAAGTAAGGTCAGAAGTTAAGGATAAAAGTATGATTATGAAGCTAGAAGACTAGAAAAATGGAGGTGTCAAACAGAAATAGTGACATGTGGAAAGGTGTTAATCCCTCTTGATCTTCACCATAATCTTATGCGTTAGGATCAGTTATTAACATCATTTTACACAGATGAGGCACCTGTAGATTTTGGAGGTTAAATGTAAACTCCTTGAGAGTAGGTAGGGCTTGTTTTATTCTTTGTATTTGAATATCCAATGTATTGCCAGATGTCAGTACAGTGTAAGATTCTTAAATTCTTGTTGATTCATTGATCAATTGAATTTCCCAGGGCCCTGCAGATGGTAAGTAACCAAGGTGGGCTTTGAATCCAGTCTCCAAGTCCAGGATTCTATCTAATCTGCCATACTGCTTCTCAGTATAGCTATTTCCCCCTTAAAAGAAGTCTTCAAGCAAAGGATAGCTGACTACTGCCTGAAAATGTTATATAGAAGGGAGACACTTTTTTCAGGTAAGAGTTGGAACAAATGACTTCTTAGATCCCTTCTAATCAAGAAATTCTGCAGTTCTGTAATTGCTCTGTGATGAGGTCTGGTACTGAGAAATCTTTCAGTTGGTGCTAAATATTTCATCTTTGAGGTCATGCCAAGAAGAGGGTGACATAAGGGCAAATGAAGAGAAGAAAGGAAGGTAACATATTTATATAGCACCTACTATTTTCTAGGCACTATGCTAAGTGCTTTCTAAATATTATCTAATTTTTACTGCTAGTCTCTTCAAAAACCTGTGTTCTAGTTCTCTGCCAATCAGTATGGAGTGATTTACATTTATCTTGTTTTTCCCTCTTTTCCTTCCTAAGTTCTCATAGTAATTGAAGTTACCTTTTGAAAGAAATTGATTTTTTTCATAATTATCAATAAGCTTTTTTTAGCATTTATTGTCTTTAAGGCACTGTGATAACAATTGCAAATGTATAATGATGGATACACAAAGGTATATATTTATGAGCCAACCTTACAATCTAGCTGGAGAGATAGGGCATAAATAACACCATGAACTAGCAAATCATTCTGCCGCCTCTCTGGGCCCCAGTTTCCTTCCTTATACATTGAAGAGACCTGAATTAGCTGATTTCTAAATGTTCTTGCAAATCTAAATCCCTATTTCTTTGGTGCTCTATTCACCCAGACATTTCCAAACAAATTTCCTGAACTTGGGTCATCTCTCTCCTTGCACTAATCTACTCCCACCAGAACCTGTGCTTTGCCCCTTGAGATTAGGTTCTGACAGGTGAGCTCTTGCTTTATCTTGTCAGGAAACAGGCCTCCACATCACTTCCTGGGCATTTATAAACCATATAGCTGGTGAATATTATCTCATTCTGGCTTCCCATAATGTGCTCCTTGTGGGCAAGAAACTGTCCTGTTTGCTTGTATTTGTATCTTCCAGTGTTAAACACAGTGGTTGGCACATAGTAATCAGTTAATAAATTATTTTCCATTCATTCACTTATTAAGTCAAATGAATGTTCCAGGATGAAGTACAAAATGCATTTCAAGAGCTAGAAGTTTCCTTTGATATCATTTAACAGATTAGAAAACTGAGGCCTAGAAAGGTTAAGCAACTTACTCAACATCACCTGAATGACACGTGGCAGTCAGAATTTGATCCCAGATCCAGTGTTTTACCCACTATTTCAGATTGCCTCAATATCCAGAAGAGAAAGTCAGGTTAGCCAACAAATACTTGTTGCACCTGTCTGGGACTATTTTTAGATCCAAAGCCAGGGATGATGGTTAGGCTAATCCAATAGGAAATACCAAAGTCAGCACCTCACATCTTTGAGGATGATTCTGATTTCTGAGCCATCAGAATATTAGAGGGAATTACCCATATGTACAATGGGCTACCCAGCAGTGATCACAGTTTGTCTTTTAGCTAGGGCTGGGTTTCATACTGGGGCCAGGATTTAATCTGAAGTTTGTTCATAGCCTCTGAATTGAACTTGACTACCTTTGATTATAAAGACTACATGAGATTTCTGATAGGATAAAAAGGAAAAAAACTCAATGGCATTGGTTGTACATAAAAGTTATTCTTTCCTTGCTTATTTACATTGTTTTTGTAATCTATCCCATTGTATTGGTGATCAATGTGCTTGTTACGTCTGAGTCCGAACTTAAAGTCAGGAAGCGAAGAGGTTCAAAATCCCACCTTTGGCATTACTTGTTTAATGAAGGACAAGTTGGTTTACTTCTAAGAATCTCAGCTTCCGCCTATAAAAAGTGTATAATAATATCTGTGGTAGCTCTCTCACAGGGTCATTGGGAAGTTCAAATTAGATAATGTATGTAGAGGACTTGGCAAGCTTTAAAATACTACATTAATAAATGTCACTTATTATTGTCTTTCTTTTTGAAGAGTTAATGGAATGGTGCAGTGTGTATAACTAGACTCCAACACAGTATCAATCATTTCAAGAGAAGCAATGTAAAGCAGAAGGGGCAAAAACACTGCCCTCAGACCACATGCTGCTCCCCAAACTCCCAGATTAAAATGTAATTAGGAAGCATTTAGGAAAATAAATAAAAATACAGTAAAACATAGAATATATAATATTTTTAAATGGTCAATATTTTCCCTCCAGAGAATGTTTTATCCAGACTATTGCCCCGCTCTTTCTATTTGAGTTTGAAACCACTAATGTAAAAGATTTCATCAGAGAGATCTATAACTGCCAAAAGATGTGAGCTGGTAATATACTGAGTTAGAAATAACTACTGACTGTTCCAAGTACTCCAAGGACATCCAAGAGAAAGGCTCTGAAGAATGCTGGACACAACCCCTATAGAGGATGTCTAGGAGGACACACACAAAAAAAGATGTTTCAGGAAAGTTGGGTGGTGCAATAAATAGAATCTGGATTTACTATCAGCAATATTTGACACTGAATCCTGCCTCTGCCACTTACTAACTGTGTGAGCCAGGGCAAGCCAGCTTCACTTTATTTCTCTGTAAAATGAAAAAAAAAAAACAGTAGCACCTAACTTTAGAATTGTTATGAGGATCAGATGAAATAAAACATGTAAAGTGCTTAGAAAAACTTGAAACTCTATGTAAATGCTAACTACAATAACTATTATGCAGGATGAAGAGAAGATGCATTGCGATGCCCATAAGTTAACATAAAAATTCTAACTTGGAGAAATCTGTAACACTGCCATGGATAGTTTCAAAGAATTTCCTTCATTATGACAAAAACCTAAACATAAACTTGAAACATTTTTGTACCTGTGTATACCTTGTCCATTGTATATATAAAGATTAATACTTATGAAATTCTAGTCATTTCTTTGCAAATATATAAGTTAATTTCCTCATTTAAATGTTAGGCTAATTTATTTTATTTATTTTTAAACATTTTGTAATTTTTTATATTCATTCATTCATTCATTCATTCATTCATTCATTCATTCTTTTATTTATTTATTTATTGTAGGGCAATGAGGGTTAAGTGACTTGCCCAGGGTCACAAAGCTAGTAAGTATCAAGTGTCTGAGGCCTGATTTGAACTCAGGTCCTCCTGAATCCAGGATTAGTGCTTTATCTACTGTACCACCTAACTGCCCCAGGCTAGTTTATTTTAATTAGCTACTAATCATCTTGATCAGAAAAATTAAAATGCAAGCTGCTTCATTCCAATACTTTTATTTGCTCCAGAAGATGCCTTAAATTATAAGTGAGTTGAATCCTTTCCTGTGTATTGTCCCAATAATGCCAGCTACTTTCAATAAAGTACATTCAACAATATTTTATATCCTGATCTTCCTAAAAGACAAACAACTAAATGAAAATTAAAACTGATAATTTCATAAGTTTAAAATTTAAGCCATAATACTGTTTTAAAATAAATTTGGGTAATGAATAGATAATTTTTATTCTACAATAACAGATGTGACTAAAATAATTGAGCTACTGACATCTTTATGCTTGGATGAATAAAGATCAATACTAACTGTATTATTCACTGTTGAACATTTAGGGAAAAGTATCTCTATCATTCATAAAGTCAAGTTGAGTTTGTTCTCCATTCTAAAAATCTGCTTCTGATAGAAAACAGTTTCATTTGCTATTGGCTAAGTCATTTATCTTAGTGAAACATCAGAAGCAATATTGTACATCAGTAAGGAGATATAGGAAACGTGTCATCATTAATTATACTAAGGCTCTGGGATTTGGTTACTTGAGCCTGACATGGCAGAGTCACTAAGACTGTGATAAAATTCATGTCTAAAATGCAATTAAGTTTAATAGGCAGGCATATCTCCACATAGAATTCCTCCAGCCAAAACAGTTCTGCTGTAACATTAATATATCATAACCAAATAGCACAGAAAAATTATGTGTACCCAGGAAACTGAGACCTGGAGAAATGAAAAGATAAGCCCAAAGTCACACCGGTAGTATCTGAAGAATGGGAAATGAGGAAAACTACAAATTATTTGTATGTCCTTTTGGAAACTAGTGAATGGAATGTACAATCAACATAGTACCAAGAATGGAAAAGTCAAACTGAAACAATAAAGAATGAAGTTCACGTCAACCTATTAGTAACGATCAAACATTTATTTAACAGCTATTATATGATATTTCTCTCTGTGTTAAGAGCTAAGGGGAGATATAAAAGTATTATAATATAGCTCTTGTACATAATAAGTATGCAAGTTAGTTGCATCAAGTGACATATTTGGCAATAATTTTTATGGACTTTGTACACATATTAATGTATTTATATGTTTATACATATAAATTTATACATATATACACATATGTATGTGTGCATATATGGACATATATACACACATACATGTAGTTACAAACCTTAAAGTTTTGTACATCAGTTGCCGAATAATTATGTTTTGATAATATTATTAATAATAATAATGATACCCTGACAGCTCCCATTTATGTAATACTTTATGGATTAGATTTTTAGTTTTAGAGATGGAAAGCACTTCAAGTTCATCTATCCCAAACCCTTGTTTTATAGTTGAAGAAATTGAAGTCTAGAGAGGTTAAATAATTTAACTCAAGATCACACAAAGGGTAAGCAGTAAAACTCAAATATGAAATGATATTCCTTGCTTCAAATCCAGCATACTTTTCACATTAGCACACTGCTCCCCACTCCCTTTCCAAAGTACTTTCCTTACAACCACCTCAGAAATAAATACACACATAACTAGTCTTGTTTTACAGAGGAGGAAATTGAGGATTAGAAAGGTGGTGGTCACAGCCTGGTTGTTGTTAGTTCTTCATTTTTGAAAAGGCCCAGTGACACCAAGAGGGTAATGTCTTAACTTGCATATGAATTGTATTTTAGCAAGGCAAAGTGGTCAGAAGAGATGTATTTTCAAATCCTAGGCCAGTTACTTATGACCTGTGTAAAATGACATTACAATTGATGAGATCTCAGGGCTCTTCCAGATCTCAATATTATGATTTTATAATCTGCCTCATCCTTTGATTAAAACTGCTCTCTCCAAAGTTACCAGCAGTGTCTTAATTGCCAAATGCAATGAATGGCCTTTTCTCAATTGTCATTCTCCTTGACCTCTCTGCAACCTTTGACACTGTTGATCACTTTCTTCTCTTTCACACTCTCTTCTCTTTTGGTTTTCAGGATATCACTCTCACCTGGTTCTCCTTCTACCTATCAAATTGCTCCTTCTCAGTCACTTTTGATGAATCCTTATCCAGTTAAAGCCCTATAATCATAATTATCCCACAGCATTCTGTCCTGGGCCCTTATCTTTTTCCCCTCTATATTATTTCATTTGGTGACCTCAACAGCGACCATGTTATAGTCCCTATGCTAAAGATTCTCAAATCTATATACCCCATCTCCACCTGTCTTTTCAACATCTCAAACTAGAAGTCTGGGAGAAATCTTAAACATGTCCAAAACTGAACTCAAAATCTATCCCCCTAAATCCTCTTCTCTTCCAAATTTCCCTCTTACTTTCAAAAGTGCCACTAAATTCCCATTACCCCAAGTCCCTAATTTGGGTATTATCCTGAACTCCTCACTTTCTCTCTACTCCCACATCCCCCAATATGTTGCCAAGGTCTGTAGAATTCACTTTTCAATATCTCTTGAATTTGCCCCTTTCTCTTCTCTGATACTGTCCTCACTCTAGTGTAGGCACTCAAATCCCTCTGTAACCTAGTCCCCTTATACCTTTCCAGTCTTCTTATACTTTGTTTTCCACCACACACTCTGGCTTTCTTACTATTCCACAAAGAAAACATTCCGTCTTTGCTCCAGGCATTTTCTCTAGCTGTCCCTAGTTCCAGAAACACTTTCCCTCCTTATCTTCACCTTTTGACCTGCCTTGGTTTCCTTTAAATCCCAAGCCTTTTGTAAAGGTCTATTAATTCTAGTACCTTCCCTCTTTTGATTATTTCATATGTGTCCTTATATATAGCTTGTTTACACATATTTGTTAGCTTATTTTCTCCCCCATTAGATCATGAACTCCTTGAGACTGGGGACTCTTTTTGCTACTTTTTGTATTCCAAGCTCTTAGCACAGTGGCTAGCATATAGTAGGTGCTTAATAGATATTTACTGACTGACTGCCTAAGGGCACACAGCTAGTAAGAGTCAGAACCAGGACTAGAACCCTGATTTCAAGTCCAGGGCTCTGACTTTATTATAGAACACTAAAAAAGCCCATGAGGCAAAGAGAAAGAAATATAAATGCACACAGACACTCACACATACACACACACACACATACTGAGAGGAAAATGGTTAGACTAATATTTAAATTAAAATGTCTTTTAATGATATGCCTCCTGGTTTGTTTTGGTACCATATATAACACCATCACCAAATGGGTACTTAGTTAATGCTCTTGACTAGCTCATTTTTTGTTAGTCTACATTAGTCATATCTCACCCTTTGTGATCACAACTGAGGTTTTCTGGACAAAGACACTGGAGTGGTTTGTCATTTCCTTCTCTAGCTCATTTTACAGATGAGAAAACTGAGGCAAATAGGGTTAAGTGACTTACTCAGGCTAACAGAAATAATAAGTGACTGAAGCTTTGAACTCAGGCCCTCTGGACTCCAGGGCTGGCACTCTAACCATTGTACAATCTACCTGCCCAACTAACTCACTGGGTAAGAATAAATTTGTCACCTTAAAGGACTATTAGGTCATCTCAGCATTAGTTTGGTGCTTTTCTGCAGAACGAAGACTATTTCTACTGGAGAGAATCACGTTCTCAATGGGAAGTTGTGGTTGTTGCAAATGTTTACGCTACATTATTATAGCTTAATTTGATAATCAGCACTATAGAAAGAGTTGCATTACAGTAGCAAGATAATAGATTGTAATATAGATTACAGTAAATTGTAGCAAATTTCTTCAGGGTATAAAAGAATTGCAGTTATCCTATGTATATGCTTTTTATGTGTATATGTTTTTAAATGTAAATTGTTTTATTTTAAAAGAAATATTTCCTATTGAATATTGTTGCAAAGGGAGTATCTGTTTTTGTTTTATTTTCCAAAGTTGTAAAACTCATTTTCTATCTCTAATGAGTGTTCCATAAAGACATTTCATACTGCTTACTGCAAATCTGGCTTTGAGAAATACATAGGAAAAAGATTCACAGAATTTTCTGTACATCTATATCTCATTTGCATTTCAATGACTAATATTTTTAGACAGACTTGTTTTAGTTTTTAATCTGCACTTTTTTCATGTCTACTGAATAGTGATAAAAACCCCCCCTTTTCTCTCTCATTTGCAGGTGTGCATGCAGGCACGTGTGTGTGTGTGCGTGCACACACACACACACACACACACACACAAAAGAATGCATACAAATTTTGGATTCAAACAAAATACACTAAATTATGATTAAGGAATGAATTTTGAAGGCAGATTTTCAAGTTCCAATATGAAGTGTGAATACGAACAGTTTGGAGCTGGTGAGCAAGACACTCTCTTCTGTTTGTAAAGAATTAATTGTTATTTGAGGATTTTATGACCTCATCTTTTGGCTAGAATTTAAAAAACCCCGGAATGCACACTGGCCTGGGGCTCAGGCACAGAGCCTCTGCAAATGACTGGTTGTAGCCGTCACCATAGCACTGGCACCTCACATCATCACCACTCACCAATGCCTATATGAGCCTGGAAAAATTACAATGACTGGAAGCCCAGTGAGGGCAGTCATGTTACTGTCAGTCAGGGCTGCCAGCCAATTGGCTTGGGGCTGTGTGTGGTCAGCCTGGGATCTGCTGGGAAGAAGAAGGGAGGAGATTCGCCATTCTAGCTTGAAGCTGGAAGGTGACAGGACTCAGCCATGCTTTCTCAGCTGATTCCTGGGCAGTGGTGTTATTCAGGTTGTATCACTTCCCTTCCCCAATTTTATTTCCTTTCCCTTAATTCTACTGATCTTGCTTGTGTTTTTAAGTTTGTTCTTATTAATAAATCCTGTTCTGTTTTTAAGGGAGGCTGTCAGTCTCCTTCCTTGCCCCAAGATTGCGGAGAGCTGCATAGCTAACACTCCCCAATTAAAAATTGGTCCCTACATGATAAACTAGTCTACATTGCCACAGTTATCAACACTTAGAGATAATATGAATATATGTTAATGTGTGTGTCACAGCATTTCTACCCAAGCTTGAAATGATTTTCTGGTGGGATGGCCCTATGACCTGCCTCTAAGTGGAAAAAAATGTGTCTTCTTGATTGGCTAAGAGACAGCTGAGTCATGAAGTTGTGTGCCTACAGAAGAGTAGAAGGAATTTCTTCAGAGATAGGTGGAGGACTTTGGAGGAGGCAGATAAAGAGGGAGGCACAAAGTGGAAATAGCAACCAAAATCCCTTAGTCACAGATACATGCCCCCTTGACTTCTAGCAGTTACAACACAAGAGACAATTTGTTTATTCTCTCTATATATCTCTGTCTCTCTGTCTCCATCTCTTTGCCTCTCTGTCTCTGTCTCTGTCTCTGTCTCTGTCTCTGTCTCTCTCTTTAGCAGCCTTGTCAAGCCTAAGGAACCCCTTCTCAGAATACTGTTTTTAAATTATTAAAGTAAATGTTAAATTTCACTTAGAGGATAGTAAATAGAAAGATGTATTTCTTTTCCCATCTAATTTCATGGACTCTCTGAAATCAATCCACACTTGCAATGAAACAAAAACAATTCATAACAAATATACAAAGTGAAACAAAAGAAGACATTGGCCATGCCCAAGAATATATGTCTCATTTTAAATTCATCACTTCTCTGACAAGAGATGGGGAATATACTTTATCATAAGTATTCTGGAATTACGGCATTAATCAGAGTCCTGAAGTCTTACTAAGTTGTTTTCCTTGGTAATGCTGCTGTCATTGTATCAGTTGTTCTAATATTTCTGTTTACTTCATTCTTCCTCAGTTCCTAGAGATTTTCCTTGTTTCCTCTGAAACTGTCCATCTCATCATTTCTTAGGGAGTCTGGGTCTGGAGTCTGAAAGACCTCTGTTCAAATATTACTAGTTGTGTGATCCTGCTCCCGTTCTCTCTTTGCCTCTGTTTCTTCACCTGGAAAATGATAGTAATAGTACTTCCCAGAGTCACTGTGGGGATGAAATGAGATAATAATTATAAGGTGCTTAACACAGTTCATGGCAACTAGAAAACACTACATAAATATTAGTTATTATTGTTATCTTTATCATCATCATCATTGATTTAGTTAGCTTGATTTTCTAATAAATTTAAGTTACAGGAACAAATAACCATAGACTTTTGGAAATTTCTTATTGTTTAGAAATAGCTAGCAATTCTCTTTCTTAGGAAATATAAATGGAAAGAAGTGTCTTCAATCCTGTGAACTTTTATAAACCGTTTTTGCATAATCTTTTCACACTTTCACACTCTACCATATATTATACTGTCATTGACAAAAAAAGTCCACTTTTCAAGATACAATTTAGGGTAAATGTCAGGAAGAAACTTTATTGTTATTATAAGCCATGGCAGGAAGAGGCACTGGTTGACTAACCATTTCTTCTGACACTTTCTTCTGTCAGCAAGTGGACTCTGGACACAACAAATTTCTTATTCATATAATAGAATACAATGAAAAAATATCAAAAGCGGTTAAACTAAATCATAAACTGCTTGTAGCTGGCCTTGGAATTTGGAAAGGCCAGCTTGTTTCTTGCAGGGAAAGAAAACAGATGCTTGCTGCAATAATATATCACTGTCCAGTAAAGTGCAGGCCAGTTTTATTTTTCTTTTCAGTCAGACTTGCAGAAGAACTAGAACAAAGGTAGATCAAATACATTGAAGTGTATTAGACTATTCATTTACACTAACATGAAGGCTATTTAAAGATGGAGTCATTTCTATCAAAATAGGGAAGATAGAGAACCTTTTTCTCTTTACTTGCACACAAAAATTAATGGTCACATACTCAAAGATTTTTAGAAGTGTGAAAGACCTCAATGACTATCATGTACAAATCTTAGACAAAAGTAATATCCAAAATAAGATGCCTGACATGTGGTTATACACAGTGTAAGTAGGAAGAATTCACACCTTTTAAGACAGACCATTTCTCTTCAGATCTGGTTTTATTGTTTGTTTTTTCCCCTGACCAGAAGCCTAAATTGTTTGTCTTTCCTTTTTCCTTGGAGTACATGATAAAACAAACTTTCAGGAATATCTCTGAGTTATCAATCAGCTAAGCTGCCATTTCTTTCTTTCTTCTTATTTTATTTAGAGTAATAATATCAAGATTGATATATCTACTTGTGAATCATTCTACAAGTAACTCTGATTTAGAGAACCAATAGTCAAATTAAAGTTTTTAGACTGTATGATTTCCATTTTCTGTCTCTTTTTCTACTAATCTATCATCATCAGTTCAGAAGCAGAGGAAACTGAGTTTTATTTAGTATTTATCTTTATTTTATTGGTTGGCATGGCCAACAAAATTCATCCTCAAGCAGCCATCCTTGTAGTAACTGGCCTTTTTGTAATTATTTGGGCTGATACTTGGAAAGTATGATCATTTTGGTGCAAGGGTCCTACTTAAAACTTTTTCAGCGGGCAGCTAGGTGGCTCAGTGGATAAGGTACCTGCCCTGGATACGGGAGGACCTGAGTTCAAATCCAGAATCAGACACTTGACACTTACTAGCTGTGTGACCCTGGGCAAGTCACTTAACCCTCATTGCCCTGCAAAAAAAACAAACCAAAAAAAAAAAACTTTTCAAATTACAGAACCTGACAGAGCTTTTGATCTGCTGATATGGCTCTTGAAATTTCAGGGTCATCTATATTATAATGTATCATCATGGTAGGCCTTTTACTATTACAAATCTACTGTGACAAGAAGATCAAACGAGTCCAGAATGTGTCCTAGCAGACATTTGACTAACTTAGCAAGCAAAGACAAAAGGCAGCGAAAAGGAACTGATTTAGTGTATATATTCATTTGTAAAATCTTATGACAAAGGACAATGCATACAGTCAACCAGTTTAAAGAAAAGTTGTCAAGAAATACAATTAAGCAAACTCAAACTAAGATAATGTAAGAATGAAAATGGAAAGACAAGTTGTTTGTCCTTTGTTTTTGAAAAAAAACAAATGACATCACAGGTCATAGACTCATGAGTGAACTGGATTTAAGTAAGGCAGAGTTACACAGTCATCAGCCTCACTTTCTCTTCCAGAGTTACTGAAGTTGGGCAAAAGTCAAATTGATTGGCAATGGTCCAGGATGTAGTGGATGGCACTGGCCCCTTTGCTGTCTCACCAAGCTCCAAGTACTTCACAACATCTTCTTCATAGGCATTGGAACAAATTGTTTTCATTCACCCATTCCACTGGGGAAAGTTTTCACATGTTCCAGGTAGACTACCCCTTCATTCACCAACAGGTTTGAGGCCGGTTGGTTACCCTCAACCTGGTTTAGCCCATTTGCCAAGATGGTTTACTGGGGTGTGGCTGCTATGCATACTACAACTTCTTGGAGCCACAGGAGAGGGTTGAGTAAAAGATGGATGTCAAAGGTGTATAATCATCTCTAAAAAGGGCTTGTCAAGCCCTCACACCTTAGGTACTAGTCATGCTGGAATACCCCACGCATGACAGAAAGACAACTAGAAAAAAATGGAAAAGATTTATAAAGATCAAGAACAATAGGACCTTCACATCTGGACTTTAACATCACAGTCATGGATATGCTTATAGGGATGTAGAAATGGTACAAAATAGAATGAAGCCTGGAAAAGTGATCATATTGGCAGATTATAAAGAAGATTCAAATGAGAAAAGGAAGAATTATGAAAGTGCCTTCTAGCAACTGAAAGAAGGACAAACACTAAAGGCAAAGAAAAAATTATCAGACATTATTACTATCAAATATGGAAACCCAGCAACATTAATAATTCTTAAGTGAAATTCCTACTCTCACATATAAAAAAACTTTATGAGTCATATATACATAAATCAAAGGCATCCACGATTAATACGGAACAAATAGGCTTTTTCAAGTGAACAGTTGTCCTTTATTCTCAAGGAGAATCAAATGGCATCACTATGTTGGAGTCAAGGTACAGTGTGTCCAATTATGGCAACAATGAACCACATTTTTATCATTTCATAGTTGACCGAAAGCTGGAAAGGATATAAGATCTCAATGTACTTATGTTGATGGATTATGGAAGAAAAAAGAATTTCCTTATCTTTTGCAATAGAGTTTCTCCTATCTGTGTAACAAATCATTTAAGAAAGAATGAATAAAATGAATTAATGATAAAGGTAACATATTCAAACAATCAAGAGAGTCTTTGCCTTCAAGTAGTTTAAATTCTAATAGAGATAATATTACATCTAAAGGGGAATTCAAAGGAGGGGTGAGGGGTGAGGTCATTGTTAAATGTCAGGGTTTAGAAATCGAAATAATATAGAGGTGTGGGTCCAGGCCAGGTGAAAGTTCACTTAGCAGATCCTAGGCAGAGTTCAGGTTCCAACAGGATTGATTGAAGATGATAAGAATGGCCAAATATTTTCATTCTAATTTTCTCTGAAACTTTCCATTTTGTCATTTCTTATGTCAAAATAAAATTCATATACTTTCATATACCATAATCTCTTTAGCCATTCCCCAAAAGATTTGCACTCCTTTAGTTTCCAGTTTTTTTTCACTACAAAAAAAGCTTATATATATATATATGTATATATATGTATATATATACATATATATATATATACATATATAAATTATGGGACTTTTCCCTCTTTCTTTGATCTCTCTAGGCTATATACCCAGTATCTCTGGGTGAAAGCATATTCAGCATTTAGTGACTTTTGAGGAATAGTTCCAAATCATTTTTCAGAATGGTTGGGCCAGTTCACAGCTCCACCAATATTGTGTTATAATGCTGATTTTCTCACAGCTTTTCCAACTTTGGTTATTTTTTTTTTTTGTGTCATCTTTGCCAGTCTTATAAGTGTGAGATAGAAACTCAAAGTTGCTTCAATTTGCATTTCTCTATTAGTGATTTGGAGGAATTTTTTTCATATATCTGTTGATTGTCTGGATTTCTTCCATCAAAAACTGCATATATGTATCCTTTGACCATTTAAATTGTGGGAAATTGTTTATGTTCTTATAAATTTAAATAATTTGTTGTATACCTTAGATATGAAATTGTTAACAGAGAAATTTGCTGCAAAGATTTTTTTCCTCTAACCACTTGTTTCCTCTCAAAATTTTACTATATTGATTTTCTACACTTTTAAAAAAATATATAATGAAATCAAAATTATTCATTTTAACTTTTTTGGGGTCTCTTTTCTTTGTTTGGTCATTAACTGATTCCCCAGCCATGGATCTAAAAGGTAATTTCTTCCATGAATGAATGAATAAAGCATTTAAGCACTTACTATGTGTAAAATACCGTGCCAAGTGCTTGGGATAAAACTAGAAAAATAACACAGCCCCTAGTCTCAAGGAAATCACATTCTAATGGAATATATGACACTTACAGAAGATTTCAGCAGCAGGTGAGCTGGAAAAGTCTCATAGGTTGCAATGGCAAAGCTGATTTAATGCCTCTTTATAAATGCCTCTTCTTTAATATTTTTCCACTGATAAAATCATATCAGTTTTTGATGGTGAACCATTTGATAGCACCAAGGACTTTGGTGGCAAGAATTTTCTTTACTGGCTTTTAGCAGTTGCGGCTGAAGCCCTTACAGGAGCACTTTCTAGGCTGCATTTCCAAAAGCGTTCTTGCCCAAGGGATGGCCTTTGGTACTAATATGGAAGCACTGCTATTCCAAAAACTCTTCCTTGCCCTTCTAATTTGTTTATGATGTTATCCTTCATTTCTAAGTCATATATGTATTTGGAGTTTATCCTGGTATACAGTGTGAAGTATTGGTCCCAACCCAATTTCTGTCAATCTGCTTCCAAGTTTATCAAGCAGTTTCTTTAGAAATACCATAAATATTTGCAGTATTGTGGTTTATCAGACTCTAGGCTACTAATTTTGATTACCTATGTTGTATACATATTCTGTTCAAGCAACTGACCTCTATTTTTAAATAACCAAATCATTGAACAATGCCAATACTCCCAGGAGAGATATGCAACCACCAAAAGAATTTGACCTGATCACTCACAAAGAAAAATCAAGTGGCTAAAAATATCTCTTCTCATGATTATGACATGCATGTGGATAGAAAACTATAGGACTTGTCCAAAGATTTTGGGGGAAAACTGTATGTATGTATATATGTATGTATGTATGCATACATGCATGTATGTATCTGTCTATTTGCAAGTGGGATTACTGAAACCTGACTTTCACCCTGATTTTGTCAGTAAAACTGACATTTAGGAAGTAGTTGATTTGACTAGTCTCATTCAAGTTCTGGAAAGTAAATAACAGAAAAAAAATTGGATTTCTTTTCTAATGTTGAAGCAATAGTGAGTAGTGTCTTAAGGCAAACATTAGTTTCTTAAGGCAAAATCAGGGTGAAAGTCAGGTTTCAATAACCCCATTTGAAAATGGATAGATACCTGCCTACATACATACATACATATAGCATTTATTAAACACACAGTATGTGCCAGGCACTGTGCTAATGCCTTGGAATATAAATTATAAGTAAATTAAGATAGTACATTCACTCAAAGAGCTGACATTCAAATAGAAGAACACAAGACATAAGGGATGTACAAGGCAGCAAGGTATGGAGCTGAATAGGAAGTGTCATGAAACCCTAGTTCTGGGAAAGATAAGGCAAAAGTTCAAAAGAATTAATGTAGCTGGATAGAAGTTGAGCTCTGATGTGTTTGTCACAATGAGAGCTAGATAAGACCCTATTTCTAGGGGTACTGGGGAGATGGACCAATGAAGTCTGAATTCTCAGAGTATTCATGATATAGAAAACTACTTAATTTTAATCTATGTAGAGACCAAATGAGCCTGTTTTGGGCATATTTAATAGAAGAATCCTGCCTCCCAATTCAGAGCATGTATAGGAAACCCATGATTGTTTCATGTTAGCTTATTATGTGGTTCCAAGGGGTCTTTTTATTAGTTGCTGAACCAGAACTGAAAAAACTTAAGAAGAGATAAAATCTATCTCTCCTCCTGATGGCCTTTAAGTAAGGAAGAAGAAATGCTATAAGATTCTAGATATACTGAGAAGTAAAATAGCAGTGCTATCTGATATCATGTACCCATGAATGCATGATATAGTTAATATCTCTGCTATATGTATTATTTCTTGATATTAGACAAATGAGTGTCAGAGATGGAATAGACCAGATTATAACTATGTGTGTTTCTAAAGAATAGAAGTGACATTACAGATTCAATAACTGGAGTCCAGAGCACAGCCTTCTGGTAAGGTACAGACATTTAGCTAAGTGAAAGCCTGTTAGAAGTCTCCTCTTCACATTTTAAGTTGACCAACAAAAGAGAAAACAAAAATCATAGGAGATCTGTACATATTCTGAGTTGGAGAATAGGGCCTTCACTTTGCATGCCCAGAATCAATTTTACCTAGTGTCCAGATTTGCAGGAGGTAGAGCCTGATGTACATGCTTTAAAGACTGGCTACTTATTAGCCAGTCCCCCTGTATAAACAGTTAGAATAAAATACTAGCTTAAGGATAGCAACATATAGATATCAGTGGATGTAGGTGTACCATCAAGGCACAGAAAATATGAAATAGTGTAATAGACTTCAATGTGAACTGTATTGGAGCAACTGACTTAGGGACTAAGGATGTGTATGTATGTATGTATGTATGTATACATATACATATGTGTATAAGTGTATATATAATGTATGTATATGCACATACACATAGATATGCTATTACATATAAAATACATAAACTACATTATATGTATATAGTATATGATTACATATAAACCAAAGATATATGTATATTCATAATTATATTATATTTCAATTATATTTCCATCTATATTTCAAATAATAGGAGAATTTACATATCAGTAAGCTGTAAGTGGTTCCCATGGTTATCAAACATTTTGTTTCATAGTTGGAAGAATGTCAAATTTTATCATCAATATAAGGTTCAAAAGTGTTAAAATTGTGAATACTTCTATGCTTTTACAATAGGTAATAGGAGCTCTACTCCCAGAATGCAGTGTGGCAGGTATAAAGATAGTAGGGGTGAGATACATCATCACAGATTCTTTGAAAAGTCCTTCTTGGGGGCAGAGCCAAGATGGGGGAGAGAAGCCAGCAGGTTGCCTGAGCTCTCTTTCAGTTCCCTCAAAAAGAACATTAAATCAAGCCTCTAAATGGATTCTGAAACTACAGAACCTACAAAAAGATGGAGATACACAATCTTCCAACTTGAGATAATTTAGAAGACTTCAGGAAAGGTTGGTCTTACTCGGGCAAAAGGGGAGTGCAGTGCACCTCAGCGCAGCACAGCATGGAGAGGGTTGGGGCAAGTCAGCAAGAAGCTCTAGGACAAACCTGAGCAACTGAGGCCCCTTGATCCTGGATCAACAAGCTGGTGGTGCAGCAGGACAGTGGTGAAACCCACCTGTACCAGCCAAGAGGGCAGGTTGCCAGCTGGACGGCTACCCATAGGACAGGTGCGACAAGGCCTACCAATCCCAGTATGCAGCCAGCAAGGCCAGGGTGGTGAGAAATCCACAATTCATAGAGGCCTCAGTGTAGAAAGCCAGTGACACAGCCCCTATACCCCAGCACAAGAAGCTTGAAACAGGGACCCTGGTGCTCACAGAGAAGACCTCAACTTAAAAAAAAAAAAAAAGCTGCAGTATGAGTAAGAAACAAAAAAGAGTTCTCACCATTGAGAGTGTCTGTATCTACAGGGAAGAGCTAAACACAAACTCAGATGAGGACAATGCTCCCAAATTGCCTACATATGAAGCCTCAAAAGGAAAGATGAATTAGTCACAAGAACAAAAAGCCTTCTTGGAAGAGCTCAAAAAGGATTTTAAAAATCAATTGAGAGAAATGGGGAGAGAAACGAAAGCAACACAAGAAAACCAAGCCTTAAAAATTAAAGTTGGAGAGTTGGAAGGTAATGAATCCATGAGTCACCAGAATCAGTCAAGCAGAAACAAAAGAATGAAAAAAACAGAAGAAAATGTAAAATACCTCATTGGAAAGACAACTGACCTGGAAGACAGATCCAGGAGAGACAATTTGAGAATCATTGGACTGCCTGAAAGCCATCATCAGAAAAAGAGTCTGGATACCATATTCCGGGAAATTATCAAGGAGAACAACCCTGATGTTATAGAATCCGAGGATAGAATCATCATTGAAAGAATCCACTGATCACCTCCTGAAAGAGACCCCAAAAGGAAAACTCCAAGGAATATTATAGTCAAATTCCTGAATTGTTAGGTGAAGGAGAAAATACTCCAAGCAGCCAGAAAGAAGCAATTTAAGTATCATGGAGCCACAGTCAGGATTGCTCAGGATCTGGCAGCTTCAACAGTAAAGGATCGCAAGGCTTGGAATACGATATTCTGGAAGGCAAAGGAGCTTGGATTGCAGCCAAGAATCTATTACCCAGCAAAATTGAGCATTCTCTTTCAGGGGAAAAGATGGACATTCGATGATATTAGGGACTTTCAAGGTTTGTTTCCTCACGAAAAGACCAGATCTTAATAGAAAATTTGATCTTAACATACAAGACTCAAGAGAAGTTTAAAAAGGTAAACATGGAGGGAAAAAGAAGTTACTCAATAAGGTTAAACTGTTTACATCCCTACACGGGAAGATAATATTTATAACTCTTGAGAACTGTATCTGTATTTGTACAGAAAGAAGGATTATACACAGAGGGTATAAATATAAACTGTCTTTGATGTGATGCTATCAAGAAAATTAAGGGGTTAAAAAGGGAGTTTATGGGGAAAAGAGGAAAGGGGAGGTGGAATGGGGTGAATTACATCATATGAAGAGGTGAAAAAAACCTATTACAATAGAGGGAAAGAAGGGAGGGGTGAACATTGTTTCAACCCTACTCTCACTAGATTTGATTCAAAGAGGGAATAACATATACATTCATTTAGATAAAGAAACTTATCTTATTCTTTAGGGAAGTAAAATGGTAAGGGGAAAGGGGGGGACTGAGAGAAGGAAGGGCAAAATCAAGGGAGAAAAGGGTAAAGAAAAGGGAGGGGGTAATAAAAAGGGAAGGCAGATTGGGGAGGCAGGGGTAAGAAGTAAGACATTGTTGAGGAGGGATAGGGTGAAAGAAAGGGGGAAATACAAAGGGGGTAAATAGAATGGAGGGGAATGGACAGCTACTAATAATAACTGTGAATGTAAATGGGATGAGCTATGCCATAAAACAGAAGTGAATAGAAGAGTGGATTAAAAACCAGAATCCTACAATATTCTGTTTACAAGAAACACATTTGAAGCAGAGAGATACACAGAGAGTAAAGGTAATAGGCTGGAGCAGAATATATTATTCTTCAGCTAAAGTAAAAAAAAGCAGGGGTAGCAATCCTTATCTTCAGACAAAGCATAGGCAAAAATATATCTAATTAAAAGAGATAAGGAAGGAAACTACATCTTGCTAAAAGTTACTGCAGGTAATGAAGTCATATCAATATTAACATGTATGTGCCAAGTGGTATAGCATCCAAATTCTTAGAGAAGTTAAATGAGTTACAAGAGGAAATAGACAGTAACACTATACTAGTGGGGGATCTGAATCTTCCCCTCTGAGAATTAAATAAGTCTACCCACAAAATAAATAAGAAAGAAGTTAAAGAGGTGAATAGAATGTTAGAAAAGTTAGACATGATAGATGTCTGGAGAAAACAGAATGGGGATAGAAAGGAATATACCTCCTTCTCAGCAGTACATGGCACTTTTTCAAAAATTGACCATGTATTAGGACACAATAACCCTCATAGTCAAAGGTAGAAAGGCAGAAATAATAAATGCATCCTTCTCAGATCATGATGCAATAAAAATTACATGTAATAAAGAGCCATAGAAAAGTAGACTGAAAATTAATTGGAAACTAAATAATTTCATTCTAAAGAATGAGTGGGCCAAACAACAAATCATAGAAACAATCAATAACTATATCCAAGAGAATGACAATAATGAGACAAAATATCAAAAATCTATGGGATACAGCCAAAGCAGTGCCTAGGGGAAATTTTATAGCTCTAACTGCTTACATGAATTAAAAAGAGAAAGAGGAGATCAATGAATTTGACATGCAACTTAAAAAGCTAGAAAAAGAACAAATGAGAAATCCCCAATTAAATATTAAATTAGAAATCCTGAAAATTAAAGGAGAAATTAATAAAAGTGAAAGCAAGAAAAATATAGAATTAATAAATAAAACTAAGAGCTGGTTTTATGAAAAAAAAACAATAAAATAGATAAACCACTGGTTAATTTGATTTAAAAAAGAAAGACGAAAACCCAATTATCAGTATCAAAATTGAAAGGGGTGATTCTACCACCAATGAAGTGGAAATTAAAGCAATAATTAGGAACTATTTTGCACAAATGTATGCCAATAAATTTGACAATCTAAATGAAATGGATAAATATTTACAAACAAACTGCCCAGGTTAACTGAAGAGGAAATAAAATCCTTAAATAAGCCCATATTAGAAAAAGAAATTGAACAAACCATTAATGAACTCCCTACAAAAAAATCCCCAGGGCCAGATGGGTTTATAGGTTAATTCTACCAAACATTTAAAGAACAATTAATTCCAATATTATACAAATTGTTTGGAAAAATAGGTGAAAAAGGAGTTCTACCAAATTCCTTTTATGACACAAATATGGTGGTGATACGAAAACCAAGCAGAGCCAAAACAGAAAAAGAAAATTATAGCCCAATTTCCCTAATGAATATTTATGCTAAAATCTTGAATAAGATATTAGCAAGGAGATTACAGCAAGTGATTACCAGGATAATACGCTATGACCAGGTAGGATTTATACCAGAAATGCAGGGCTGGTTCAACATTAGGAAAACTATTAACATAATCAACCACATCAAAAAGAAAACTTCCCCAAATCATATGATTATCTCAATAGATGAAGAGAAAGCTTTTGACAAAATACAGCACCCATTCCTAATAAAAACACTAGAGAGCTTAGGAATAGGTGGAGCTTTCCTTAAAATAATAAGCAGTATCTACCTAAAACCATCAGATAACTTAGATAAGAGATAAGTTAGAGGCCTTCCTAATAAGATCAGGGGTGAAACAGGGATGTCCATTATCACCCCTATTATTTAATATTGTCCTAGAAATGTTAGCTTTAGCAATCAGAGAAGAAAAAGGAATTAAAGGAATTAGAATAGGCAAGGAGGAAACAAAACTATCACTCTTTGCAGATGATATGATGGTATACTTAAAGAATCCTAGAGAATCAACTCAAAAATTACTTGAGGGGGCAGCTAGATGGCGCAGTGGTTAAAGCACCGGCCCTGGACTCAGGAGTACCTGAGTTCAAATCCAGCCTCAGACACTTGACATTTACTAGCTGTATGACCGTGGGCAAGTCACTTAATCCCCGTTGCCTAAAAAAAAAAAAAAAAAAAGGCAAAAAAAAAAAATTACTTGAAACAATTAATAACTTTAGCAAAGTAGCAGGATACAAAATAAATCCACATAAATCATCAGCATTTCTATACATGACCAACAAAGCCCAGCAGCAAGAGAAAGAAAGAGAAATTCCACTTAAAGTAACAGTAGATAATATAGAATACTCGGGAGTCTACTTGCCAAGACAAACCCAGGAATTGTATGAACATAATTACAAAACACTTTCCACACAAATTAAATCAGATCTAAATAATTGGAAAGATATCAATTGCTCATGGATAGGCTGAGCTATTATAATAAAAATGACAATTCTACCCAAATTAATTTACTTATTCAGTGCTATACCTATCAGACTACCTAAAAATTATTTTATAGAGCTAGAAAAAATAATAACAAAATTCATCTGGAAAAAATAAAAAGTCAAGAATATCGAGGAAAATAATGAGAAAAAAGTACTGAAAGGTAAGCTAGCTGTACCAAATCTGAAGCTCTACTATTAAGCAGCAGTAATCAAAACTATCTGGTACAGGCTAAGAAATAGAGAGGAGGATCAATGGAATAGGCTAGGCACAGGAGACACAGTAGTAAATGACATTAGTAATGTACTGTTTGATAAACCCAAAGACTCTAGCTTCTAGGATAGGAATTCAGCATTTGAAAAAAACTGCTGGGAAAACTGGAAGATAGTATGGCAGAAATTAGGCATAGACCAACATCTTACACATTATACTAAAATAAGGTCAAAATGGGTACATGATTTAGACATAAGGGGTGACACCATAGGTAAATTAAGAGAAGAAGGAATGGTCTACCTTTCAGATCGCTGGAAAGGAGAACAGTTTATGACCAAACAAGAGATAGAAAATATTATGAAATGCAAAATGGATGATTTTTATTACATTAAATTAAAGTTTTTGTACAAACAGAAGCAATGTACCCAAAATTAGAAGGAAGGCAGAAAGCTGGAAAACAATTTTTTATAGTCAGTACTTCTGATAAAGGCCTCATTTCTAAAATTTATAGGGAACTAAATCAAATTTATAAGAATCCAAGTCATTCCCCAATTGAGAAATGGTCAAAGGATATGAACAGGCAGTTTCCCGATGAAGAAATCAGAGCTATCTATTGCCATATGAAAAAGTGCTCTAAATCACTATTGATTAGAGAGATGCAAATTAAAACAACTCTGAGGTACCACCTGACTCCTATCAGATTGGCTAAAATGACAAAAAAGGAAAATAATAAATGTTGGAGAAGCTGTGGAAAAATTGGAACACTAATGCATTGTAGGTGGAGCTATGAACCGATCCAACCATTCTGGAGAGCAGTTTGGAACTATACCTAAAGAGCCATAAAGCTGTGCATACCCTTTGACCCAGCAATACCACTATTAGGTCTTTTTCCCAAAGAGATCTTAAAAAGGAAAAAAGGACCCACATGTACAAAAATATTTATAGCTGCTCTTTTTGTGGTGGCAAGGAATTGGAAATTGAAGGGATGCCCATCAATTGGGGAATGGCTGAACAAGTTATGGTATGTGAATGTAATGGAATACTATTGTGCTGTAAGCAACGATGAGCAGGAGGATTTCAGAGAAACCTGGAAGGACTTGCATGAACTGATGATGCATGAGATGAGCAGAACCGGAAGAACATTATACATAGTATCATCAACATTATGTGTTGATCAACTGTGATAGACTAGATTCTTCTCACCAATCCAATGGTACAAGAAAGTTCCAAAGGACTCATGATGGAAAAAGCTCTCTAAATTCAGAAAAAAATAGGAACTGTGGAATATGGATGCTGAGTGTACCATACTATTTCTTTTGTTTGGGGTACTGTTGTTTTTCTTTTATGAGGTTTTTCCTTTTTGCTCTGATTCTTCACTTATGACATGACTAATGCAGAAATATGTTTAATGTCATTATGTAGATATAGCCTATATCAGATTACCTGCTGTCTAGTGGAGGGGGGAGGAGGGGGAGGGAGGGAGAAAAGTTTGAAATTGGAAATCTTATCTAAACAAATTTTGGAAACTAAAAAAAATAATTAATTAATTAAAAAAAAAAACTATACTAGTGGGGGATCTGAATCTTCCCCTCTCAGAATTAGATAAATCTAGCCACAAAATAAAAAGAAAGAAGTTAAAGAGGTGAATAGAATGTTAGAAAAGTTAGACATGATAGATGTCTGGAGAAAATTGAATGGGGATAGAAAGGAATATAACTTTTTCTCAGTAGTACATGGCACATATTCCAAAATTGACCATTTATTAGGGCACAAAAACCTCATAGTCAAATGTAGAAAAGCAGAAATAGTAAATGCATCCTTTTCTGATCATGATGCAATAAAAATTACATGTAATAAAGAACCATAGAAAAGTAGGCTGAAAATTAACTGGAAACTAAATAACTTCATTCTAAAGAATGAGTGGATCAAACAACAAATCATAAAAACAAACAATAACTTCATCCAAGAGAATGACAATAATGAGACAACATATCAAAATGTATGGGATACAGCCAAAGCAGTGCTTAGGGGAAATTTTATAGCTCTAAATGTTTACATCAATAAAAAAGAGTAAGAGGAGATCTATGAATTGGGCATGCAACTTAAAAAGCTAGAAAAAGAACAAATTACAAATCACCAATTAAATACTAAATTAGAAATCCTGAAAATTAAAGGAGAAATTAATAAAATTGAAAGCAAGAAAACTATAAAATTAATCAATAAAACCAAGAGCTGGTTTTATGGGAAAAAAACAATAAAATAGATAAACCATTGCTTAATTTTATTTAAAAAAGAAGAAAACCAGTATCAAAAATGAAAGGGGTGATTTCATCACCAATGAAGTGGAAATTAAAGCAATAATTAGAAACTATTTTGCCCAAGTGTATGCCAATAAATTTGACAATCTAAATGAAATGGTTAAATAAATGGATAAATATTTATAAAAATACAAACTGCCCAGGTTAACTGAAGAAGAAATAAAATCCTTAAATAAGCCCATATTAGAAAAAGAAATTGAACAAGCTATTAAAGTACTCCAAATGAAACATGCATCTATTATTCTGATTCTTGAGTAATCAGGAATATGGGACTAATTCTTTAGTATGAAGATGAAGAGCTTACACCTGATTACATGATGATATGGAATTTCAAAAACTCTTAGAAAAGGATCCCAGTTGTTTGTGTCTTACATGATATAGACCTTGAAATATGAATTGTCCTGACTTTGATGAGTCAGTGGATGTCAGTCCTATGAGTCTAATTTAAACATCAGTTATTGATACTGCCTCAATTCCTTTTTTCTGCCTATACTTCAAAATCAATTATGACCACAAATATAACCATTAATTACAAAACATATTTAAGAGTTTAATAGTATATTCCAAGTGTGTCATCTTTCCAGACTTCTGTGTGTGTGTGTGTGTGTGTGTGTGTGTGTGTGTGTGCAGCAGGATGCATTCATAAAAAGATTACTAATATATGAGCACCCTATATTTGGCTTTGATTTGCCAACATGTAACTCAGTTTTCTTAAGTAAATAATTGTTAACAGCTCAAATCAAATGTTCCTTATACCCTTTCTTTCCTCATGATCATGATGATCTTTAGAAACTTTCATATGTTTTCTTTTCAAAATCTATATAATCAGTCCTTTGTTGTATTGTTCAGTTATTTCATTTCTGTCTGAATCTTTATGACCCCATTTGGGATTTTCCTGTTTAAGCGAGCCAGAAGGGACAGGATGTGGCAAGAATTATATACCACCACAGAAATGAAACTAAATATTTCCTAACTCACAGGAAACAGGTTACTGATGAAAATAAAGGTTACATATGAAAATCAGTTGTCTGTGTGCCATCATACCATGAACTAATTAGGTAAAAGTCAATAACAAATTAGAAGAAAGGTTGAAGAAGGACTATGGGAAATTACAACAGCTTAAGCCTATTCAAATGAGCTACATTACCTATGATAAAAACTGGGAAACAACAACAAAAAAAACTTGGGCCTCAGTTTCCTTATCTGTAAAATACTAGAATTGTACTAGGTGATATCTAGTATTATAGATCTAAAGATGAATGAAACTTCAGAGGCCATCTATTCCAACTCTTTCATGTTAGAGATGAATTGTCTTTACCTCACACTTACATTAAGAGTCAAAGGCAGTATTGCTCCCTTTACTTTCTAAGTGGCTTGATCAGTTCTTTGGCTTGCTATCTCCCTTTTATTATACACCTAATATAACAGTGAAAAAGTATGTAATATCATACTGTTCAATGATATCTGCTCAGTGATTTTTTTGGGGGGGGAGGAAAGATGGTTACTCAAATGTTTTCATGAATTATTAGAAACAAACATTTCTTATAGAGGTTAAATTAAATCCCATCAAGTTCCTTACTTCTTTGGAATCTGATAAATCTATTGGTGGAAAAAATATCAGTTTAGAAGGCTCTAATCCTTCCTTTAAGAATGTAAATTTAAGATCCTATTAAGACAAATCTTTCTCAGGTAAGGAAGAATAACAAATGAAGAAAGAGAGAAGTTGTGTAAGTTGTATAAGTTTAGGTTCTGTTCCCTCCTCACCACCTTTTCATTTCCTGTACATCTTTCTCCAAGATCTAATCATTCTGCCTTAAGAAAGTCTGATAGCTGCCAAAGGGTGATTTGTATATTCTTTTTTTTTGAAGGGGATACCACAATAAGGCAAGAACAAATCTGAAATCCCAATACCACATCTGCTAGAAATGCTTCAGTGAGGGTGATACTGGTCATTTAAATCTGCAAACCTCTGTGTGTATGTGAGTGTGTGTGAGTGTGTGTGTGTGTGTGAGAGAGAGAGAGAGAGAGAGAGAGAGAGAGAGAGAGAGAGAGAGAGAGAGAGAGAGAGAGAGAGAGAGAGAGAGAGAGAGAGAGAAATGAACTGAAGACATGAAAACTTCAAGTATGTACCAATGCAACATTAAAAACGAAGCTGGAAAGATTTTCACAAGTTTTAAGCAATGGCTTTCATATTGCTTTCTGTCAAATAATACCCTCAATTTTAAGTGACATAACACATTGTTGACCAAGGAAGACAGTCATATAAATATTAACTTCATCCCTAAACATAGATTAGATGAAATTCATTAGCTACTCAAATCTAAAGGAAAAGGAAAAGAACATGAGGTCACTGAAAAGCTTTACTCAATGTAAACTTCAGAAATTACACCTAATAATGAAAAAGAATACAAATCTAAATCTGTTCCAACTAATTTTGAAAAGGAGATGGGCATACTTAAACTGAAATGTAGAAAGCTCTCTCTGATTTTGACATTATGAATTTAATTAGCTGGCTATATCAAAACAATGATTTTCTAAAAAACTATCTGCTATTAATGATCATGGACACATTATCCCACAGTATTTGATAGAAAGTGTAAAAACATTTCAGTAGCCACAGTGAAAACCTTAAGAAAAATCTTGGGACCCTAAAAGAAACTTAAGGACACCATTTTAATATTTGTTGCCATCCTCAATATTCTGTACTCTCAATTCATGGAATAAAAAAAACTCAAAAAAACTTATTTTGCATTGTTTCATAATAATTTTTAACATTTGTTTTTAAAATTGGGAGTTCCCAACTTCCTGTGCCAAGATGGCTGAATAAGGAATCAACCCATTGAAACTCTCTCAGATTTCCCCTCCAAACCAACATAAAACTGCCCCTGAAGCATCCCAGGAGGAGAGAAAAAGCCTACCAGCTGGGCCAACATAAAACTGCCCCTGAAGCATCCCAGGAGGAGAGAAAAAGCCTACCAGCTGGGCACGAAAGGTCTGTCTTACCTGGGTGGGAGGGAAGTGAAGTTTAGGAGCAGCAGCAGCTGCTGCTTCTGGGCTCACAGAAGGGAGCCCTTGAAGCAGGGCTATGAGCCTGGGGCATTCCACCAGTAAGGCTCCACCTACCTGCAAACCAGCAACTCCCTGGGCAGGAGGCCAGTCTGGGCAGCATAGCAAGGACCCTCACCAGGTACCCCAAAGCTAGCACAGACCATGAGGGAGGCTTTGACCCCACAGCTGACCAGTAGTGAAGTCCCACTGAAGTAGGTAAACAGCAAGTTCCCATCCCTGTGACATTCCCAGGAGAGAAACTATTTCCAGGGCAAACCACCTCTAGGGACTGTGATGTTTAAAATCTTAATTGTGGTCACCAAAAATTAAAAGGTTTCAGTACCAGTCTTTGGGCATTAAACATTTATTAGAGCATACAGATATTTACAAAGAGTTCAGAAGGTTATGAAAAAGAAGTCCTACCTAGACTAGAGTTCCAGCCTGGTTGGGTTCTTCCTGAAGTCCTCCTCCACGAACCTGCTTTAATCAGGAACACCCTCTTTCCCAGCTGTTTTAATCAGCCATCCTCCCCAAGCTGTTTGTGGAAGCTTTTTTATACATCTGGAACAGAGGCGGTCCTTACACCCTGCTTCAAGGTGATTGGTTGGCGTCATCCAAATCCATTGTCTTTGAAGGTGTTCTCAAGTTGAGTTCATAGTCTAGTTTCTGAGAATTATACCTTCTTAAGGGATAGCCAGGTGTGATCACAATCCAATTAACTTGAAGTAGGCTTAATCAGCAGTCAATCATTCTCACTTGATTCAATCAGTCTTGATTAATCTCCAGGTGGGTCTTTGAGTATCTGCTAAAATCCCATTATTTCATCACATTCCCCCCTTTGTTTCTTCTAGGAACAGGTGTTCCTTGATGAAACAGTAAAAAATAATTAAGTATTTGGAAGTCTTTTCTCAGTTCTCTTGTCTTCTTGGAGTGGTAAGATGTCATCAGGAGGAAGCTGGATTCTGGTCTGGAAAGCTGGATTCTTCTTCTTTAACTGAATTGCTGGATTTTTACTAAACCTTAGCATAGCATTGTCAATGATCAAATTTAGTACATTCCATTACAGGACTCAGCAGATTGCAACAAAATTACTCTTCTAGGGCCTGCTAGCAGAGTGACTGGTTACCATAGCAATCCAGAAGCAGCTTCCCCCCCCCCCACCCCCTCCACCCCGCCACACACACACTTGGGCAGATTAGAAACAAAATTACTCCTCCAGCGACTGCTAACTGAGAGGCACTGCTAACAGAGTAACCCTAAGGCAGAACATCAAGATTACTCCTCCAGGGCTAGTCACCAGTTTTTGTTAACTATAGCAACACAACAAAAGCAAGATGCTAAGCCCTGAAACCCACCAATAAGACCCAGAACCTCAGCACAAACCTTGGGACAGTTTAGGAAGAGAGGCCAAATCAAATAAAAATATCAAGACACAAAAAATGAAAAATAGTTTTGAGTATTGACAGTTACTATGGTGATAGGGAATATCAAGGTACTAACATAGAGAAGGACAATAGTATCAAAATGGCTACAGGTTAACCTTCAAAGAAAAATGCACCTTGGTCTCAGGCCCAAAAAGAATTCCTGGAAGAGCTTAAAAAGGACTTTAAAAATAAAATTAGAGAAGGAGAAGAAAAATTGGGGAAAGAAATAAAAATAATACAAGAGAACCATGAAAAAGTAATCCAAAAATTTACTGAGGAAAATAACTCCTTAAAAAAAAAAAATTTACCAAATGGAATAGGAAGTACAAAAGGTCACTGAAGAAAATAATTCTTTGAAAATTAAAATTGGGGGCAGCTAGGTGGTGCAGTGGATAGAGAACCGGCCCTGGAGTCAGGAGTACCTGAGTTCAAATTCGGCCTCAGACACTTAACACTTACTAGGTGTGTGACCTTGGGCAAGTCACTTAACGCCAATTGCCTCACCAAAAAAAAAAAAAATTAAAATTGAACAAATGGAAACTAATGACTATGGGGTACCAATATACATTTTTAAAAGTAAAAAAAGTAAAAAAAAATAGAATAAAATGTAAAATGTCTTATTGGAAAAATAACGGACTTATAAATAGATCCAGGAGAGATAATATAAGAATTATTGGACTACTTGAAAGCCATGACCAAAAAAAAAAAAAATCTTGCAAGAAATTGTCAAAGAAAACTGCCTTGAAATATTAGAACCAGAGGGCAAAATAAAAATTGAAAGAATCCACCAATCACCACTTGAAAGAGATCCCAAAATGAAAACTCCTGGGGAAAAGCCAAGATGGCAGAGGAGAGGCTGTGACTCCTGTAAGCTCTCAATAAACCCATCCACTCACTCCCAAATAATGCCACAAAAAAAAATAATAATAATAATACAGAGTAGCCTAACTCACATAACAGAGTGAGACTATTTTCTAGCCAAAGATAGCAACTGGGATCACCTGCTGATTGGGCTGAGAGAGGAGCTCAGCACATGGTCCAGAACCAGCCAGGAACAGATCATGCCTCCAGCTCCTCAGTCTTTGATGCCAGCAGCTTGTTCTAAGGCTCAGCTCATGGACTGGTAAGGGGGTTTGGTGGTTGGCCAGGGTAAAGTGGCTGCAGTCTCTGCTGGAGTTGAGGCAAAGCACCCTGGTTCTGAATCCATGGGTCAAATCAAGTGGTGGTAGCCAAGTGAGAGAGGGGCACAGGCACACCAAGCTTCTTACCATAGAGATTCAAATTTCAATCAAACATCTGCTTCTGGGTTGAGATGAATAGAAAACAGAGGACAATAGATAGCTTTTGGAGGGGCAAAGTAGACCAGAATAAACCCTCAGAAGACGATAATAACAAAGTCAAAGCTCCAACATCCAAAATGAAAACTCCCAGGAACATTATAGCCAAATTTCAAAGCTCACAGATCAAAGAGAAAGTCTTGCAAGCAGCCAAAGAGAAACAATTCAAATACCATGGAGCTAGAGTCGGAATTACACAGGATTTGGCAGCTTCTACATTAAAGAAGTGGAGGGCTAAGAATATAATATACTGGAAGGCAAAAGAGTTAGGTTTATAACCAAGAATTATCTACCCAGCAAAACTGAATATATTCAGGGCACCTAGGTGGCACAGTGGATAAAGCACCGGCCCTGGATTCAGGAGTACCTGAGTTCAAATCCGGCCTCAGACACTTGACACTTACTAGCTGTGTGACCCTGGGCAAGTCACTTAACCCCAATTGCCCCGCAAAAAAAAAAAAAAAAAACCCACTGAATATATTCTTTCAGGGGGGAAATGGAAATTTAACAAAATAGGGAACTTTCAAGCATTTACGATTAAAAGACCAGAGTTGATTTAAAAATTTGACATCCAAATACAAGACTCAAGAGAAACATAAAAAGCTAGAAAAGAAATAAGAAAGAAAAACTGTAAGAAATTTAATAAGGTTAACCTGTTTCTAGTTCTATATGAAAAGATAATATTTGTACATCTTAACTATATTATGAGAGCAATTATTAGAGCAATCAGAAGTATATGTAAAGAGGATGTAGTCATAAGGCAATATTGAAGGGATGATAATATTTGTAAGTCTTAACAACTTTACTATAAAAATTAGGAGTATATGTAGACAGGAGGTGTGGTCATAAGGTGACATTGATGGAACCACAACCCAGAAAACAAAATAAAAGGGTAAAAAAAAATTGCACGGAAGACGGAGGGGAGAAATTGAATAGGGTGAATTGTCTCACACACACAAAGAAGCATAAAAGATCTATCATAATGGAGGGGAAGATAGGGAACATGGGCAAAGATTTAACTTTACTCTCATCGAAGTGGGCTCAAAGAGGGATTAATAAACACAATCAGTTGTATACAGAAATCTATTTTACCCTATAAGGAAGTTTAAAAAGAGATGGTGATGATAGAAGGAGGGAGGCAGACTGAAAAAAGGGAGGGGATATTGGGGAAGGCAGTGATAAGAGTAAAACACTTGTGAGAAGGGAGAGGGTAGGGGGTCAGAATGGAGGAGATAAACAGGTGAAAAATAGCATGGAGAGAAATAAACAGTCATTATAACTATAAATGTGAATGAGATGAACTCACTCATTAAACAGAAGCAGACAGAATAATGGATTAAAAAAAATCCTACAATATGTTGTTTACAAGAAAAACATTTAAAGCAGAGATATAAACACAGGGTACATGTAAGGGGCTGGAACAGAATCTATTATGCTTCAGCTGAAGCAAAGAAAGCAGAGGTAGCAATCATGATTTCAGACAAAACAAAAGCAAAAATAGATCTAGTTAAAAGAGATAAAGAAGGAAACTCTATCTTGCTGAAAGGTATCATAGTCAATGAAGTCATATCAATACTTAACATATATGCACCAAATAGTATAGCATCTAAATTTTTGAAGGAGAAGTTGAATGACTTACAGGAGGAAATAGATAATAAAACTATCCTGGTAGGGGAATCTTAATTTTCCCCTCTCAGAATTATATAAATCTAACCAAAAAGTAAAAAGAAAAGGAAGTTAAGGAAATGAATAAAATTACTGAAAAGTTATATATGATAGATCTCTAGAGAAAGGTGAATGGGAATGGAAAGGAGTATACCTTCTTCTCAGTTGTACGTGGGACTTACATGAAAATTGACCATGTACTAGGGCATAAAAACCTTACAACCAGATGCAGTAAAGCAGAAATAGTAAACACATCCTTTTCAGATAATAATGCAATAAGAATTGCATTCAATAATGAAAAATCAAAAAAGAGATTAAAAACCAATCAGAAATTAAATAATCTGATCCTAAAAAACAAGTGGGTCAAAGAACAAATCATAGAAACAATTGATGATTTCATTAAAGAAAATGACAATAATGAAACAACATATCAAAATTTATGGGATGCAGCCAAAGCAGTTCTGAGGGGAAAAGTTAAATCCCTAACTGCTTACATCAATAAAATAGAGAAAAAGCAGATAAATGATTTGGGCATGCAATTTAAAAAAAAAAAAACTAGAAAATGAACAAATCAAAAATCCCCAACTAAACACCAAAATAGAAATCCTAAAAATTAATAAAATTGAAAGTAAGAAAACCATTGAATTAATAAATAAAATTAGAAGCTGGTTTTATGAAAAAAAAACAATAAAATAGATAAAACTTTGGTTAATTTGATCAAAAAAAGGAAAGAAGAAAAGCAAATTACTAGTTATCAAAAACAAAAGGAGTGAACTCACCACCCCTTTAATTAATATAATTATTAGGATCTATTTTGCTCCACTATATATCAATAAATTTGACAATCTATATGAAATGGACAAATATCTACAAAAATATAAATTACCCAGATTAGCAGAAGAAACAAAATATGTAAATAACTCGATTTTAGAAAAAGAAATTGAACAAGCCCTCAATGAACTTCCTAAGAAAAAATCCCCAGGACCAGATAGATTCACAACTAAATTCTACCAAACATTTAAAAAACAATTATTTCAAATACCGTGCAAATTATTTGTAAAAAATAAGTGGAGTCCTACCAAATTCCTTTTAGGAGACAAATATGGTGCTGATACCCAAACCAGAAAGATCCAAAAAAGAGCAAGAAAATTATAGACCAATATCACTAATGAATATTGATGCAAAAATTGAAATAAAATACTAGCAAATAGATTAAAGAAATTATATCACAAGAATCATACACTATGACTAGGTAAGATTTATACCAGAAATGCAGGGCTAGTTCAATATTAGGAAAACAATCAGCATAATTGACCATATCAATAACAAAAGCAACAGAAACCTTATGATTATCTCAATAGATGCAGAAAAGGCCTTTGACAAAATACAGCACCTATTCCTATTAAAAACACTAGAGAGTATAGGAATAAAATAAGCTTACCTTAAAATAATAAGTACTGTTTATTTAAAGCTATCAGAAAGCATTACCTATAATGGGGATAAGCTAGAAGCCTTCCCAATACAATCAGGGATGAAGCAAGGATGCCCATTATGACTTCTATTATTTAATGTTGTATTAGAAATGTTAGCTATAGCAATAAGAGAAGAAAAAGAAATAAAAGGAATTAGAATAGGTAATGAGGAAACAAAACTATCACTCTTTGCAGATGATATGATGTAATACTTGGAAAAGCCTAGAGAATTATCAAGGAAATCTGTCTTGATATTTTAGAAACAGAGTAAAATAGAAATTGAAAAAAATCCAGCAATCACCTCCTAAAAGAAATCTCAAAAGGAAAACTCCCAGGAATATTATAGCCAAATTCTAGAATAATATTTTCAAGGAGAAAATATTACAAGCAGCCAGAAACAATTCAAGTATCATGGAGCCACATTAAGGATAATTTAAGATGTAGCAGCTTCTATATTCTTTTGTGGAGTTCTGCTGCTCCAGGAATTGTTGGAATTATTTAAAGGTGTTTTTTGGTTTGCTTGTACAAAATGGCAAATATGTTAATGTTTAAAAAAAAAGAAAAGTAAACTGAGAGAGATATTAAAAAAGATTGTGAGTTCCAAATTCTCTCCCTTTCTCCCTCCCACCCCACCATTAAGAAGGCCAGCAATTAGATAAGGTAACAAATCTGTTGTCATGCAAAACACATTTTCATATTAGTCATGTTGTGAAAGAAAACATAGATTCCCCCCAAAAAAAATTCAAGAAAAAGAAAGCAAAAAAAAATGCTTCAATCTGTAATCAAATACCAACAGTTTTAGAGAGAGCTCAGGCAAGTTTGATGGGTATAAAGGAACAATAGTAAGATAGCAACTTATTCTATGTCTATTTCCATCTGAATTCATCAAGAAAAATGAGAATAGAGAAAAATAATTGCAAGTGAGAACCTATTGTTTGTTTCCTAGATGGGCAGATTGACTTGTGGCTCTTTTGGAGAATAATGCTGGGTCTGAAACAAGTCAACCAATCAAATAAATATTCATCATCTAGTTTATGTCCAGAGTATATTAAGGTCCAGGGACCTCCAAATTGATGAGTAGCTGAAATTATCCTTATAATACAATGAGCAACATAGGCTGTCTGTTTACATACCAAGTCCCTTAACTATGTCTTTCCCTTTAATGTTATTAAAAAAGGACTTAGAAGAGATAGTGGTGTATCTGTTCAATAAGCCAGATGTGGTAGCTTTGGCAAGTTCAAGCTCACAGTCTCAATTAATTTTGGACTCTGCTACTTTGTAGACTGCAAATGGTTGCATGTAGAATTCTAGGAACCAACCTGGCACCAGCAATCAAGACTGAGGAAGGAGGACATCTTTTTTTTTTTAATTTCTTTAAGTTAACTGTTAGCCTAATAACTATGAATAATAGCAATGCAAAAAGTAAATACTTCCAAAAACTTAGTTTTTATGTGTTGTATCACATATTGAAAAAGCTGGTTCTCAGACAGTGTTTTAATGCACATCCAAGGCTTATTGAGGCCTCATTGTCAACAGCAGCATTTTATAACACAAAAGACAGTAGTGGATAGTAGAGGTAAGAATTGCCTAAGTTGCACTAGAGTTTAGAAACTGCTCCTATAGTTCTCATTGGTAGAGTTTAATGGCACATTTCATTATACTAGGTTGAGAGCCTCCCAAAGTGTTTGCTCGGTTTCCTTTTTTTTCTTTTATTTAATTAATCTGATTTTTATTGATACATTTTGATTTAACAAAGCAAAAAAATGTAAAAAGCATACTGCTTGAAAACAATTAAGTGAAATAACACTAAAGAATCTCTACAACTACTGGTACATGCAACTGTTAAATGAAGATTTTGCTTTACCATTTACAAGGTTGTTGTTGTTTGTCCTTTGATATGAAAGAGGACCATGCCATCAGGGGTGATGTCATGACTTGCACTGAATTAGATTTAAGTAAGGGAGGGATGTGTAAGGTCATGCATGTTTATGCATGTATCTATAGTGGATATATGTGTATGGATGTATATAAATATATAGATATTAATATTTGTATGAGTGTATATGTGTGTGTATAAAAATAAATAAATTACTTCAGGGTCAGTGCTGCATCCACTGCATCACCTAGCTGCCCCGACAAGGTAGTACCACTGTGCTATCTATTGTGTTTAACAAGATTTTTGTGGCTAATAAATGTCATATTTTTGTTAAGTGTTTATTTTTAATTAACAGAAATCTATTCTATATTTTTCTTAATCAGCTATTCTCTTTAAATACAACCATGCATTTTCCATTGCCATTTTATTTTAGAACAACCAATTGAAGCTGAAAGGGGACTCAGAGATCATCTAGTTCGGCCTCCTCATATAATAAGAACGGAGGACCAGATGAGTTTACTATCCCAAAGTTATATGACCATTTAGAGGCATAGCTGGAATTTTTGAGTCTATAGTGCTTGGTACATATAGCATGTTACAAAAGTCTTAGTACTAGAATTGTGAATGAACTTAACTATTGTCAGCAATACAATGATCCAAGACAATTCCAAAGGACAAATGATGAAGCATACTATCCATTTCCAAAGAACAAACTGATATTTATTGAATACAGACTGAAGCATGCTATTTTTTACTTTTTTTTCTTTTTGAGTTTTCCTGTATAAAATGACTAATATGGTAATTGTTACATAATTGCATATGTATAAATTATATCTGCTTACTGCCTCAGGGACAAGGGAGAGGAAGGAGGGATAAAATTTGGAACTCAAAATTTTAAATAAAAGTGTTTATCAAAAAAGACAATGCTGGGGCAACTAGGTGGTATAGTGTTCTATCGAGCACCGGCCCTGGATTCAAGAGTACCTGAGTTCAAATCCGGCCTCAGACACTTAACACTTACTGGCTGTGTGACCTTGTGCAAGTCACTTAACCCCAATTGCCTCACCAAAAAAAAAAAAAAAACAAAAAAGACCGTGCTGGGGGCAGCTAGGTAGTGCAGTAGATAAAGCACTGGTTCTGGATTCAGGAGGACCTGAGTTCAAATCTGATTGCAGACAGTTGACACTCACTAGCTGTGTGACCCTGGGCAAGTCACTTAACCCCCATTGCCTTGCAAAAAAACAAACAAAAAAGACAGTGCTGTTTCAAACCATTAAAACTTAAAACCTCATTAATTCAGATTGTTCCTAACTTAAAAGTTTAGGTCATTTGTGTTCTTTATGACTGATTGTTATAGAATATAAAGTCACAATATTTTTTTATTTATTAATTTTCAGGGTCTTATTCAAAAGCATGTTTCCCAAACACAATACAACCTACTTTTTATTAAAATTCTCAGTCCAGTTCATTGTCCATCTACCTATAACACCTGTCTGAAATGCCTTTTTATTTATTTACACATGTGCATGTATACACACGAATACACAAATTAAATTGATTGCTCATCCAACTGTATTCCTAGTTTGGACAAAAGGCAAGTTTTTTCTGTTTTTGTTTGTTTGTTTTTCCATCCTTTTTTGGGTGGTTGTTTGTTTTTGGTTTGCTAGTTTGTTTTTCATATATCCAATTTTAAATCTCACATTTGGTATGGACTGTCAAGTTGAACTGTTATGATTAATCATGGCTTTCACAGAGCAATCCCTATAACATTCTGAGGCTTGTACTAATCAACATAGTATTACCTCTAAAGAGGGCTATCTGAAGGATCTCACCATATATCCCTCTTCTATTTAGTCCTTTTATAGAACATCCTCCATGTCGGTGGTAAAGAATTTTGAAGAACTTGTATCTTCCTGGTTATGACATTAAATAATCACCAAAAATCATTATTTCTGTTTGCATGTGCCTAGAGATCTTGTATAACATATGCATGAAAGATTATTGGAGAAGAGTATTTAAGGTTGCATTTTGTTTTCTATAAATAACCAAAGCATAAACAAAGTAGACACTAGTTTTATTCTTTACATCATTCAATCGTGTGACAGCAAAGATGTGGCATGCTATAGAAAAATGAAGCCTTTGCCTCATTCCTCTTTACATTTTTAGCAAAGATACCCTCAATACTTACTTAGACTGTGTGATATAGGAAATAAAAACAATTACACATGTGCTATATTTTAATGTAAATGATTACCTTTGTAATTCCAGGGATAACTTTTGGATTAAATGATCACTAAGGTCCCCTCCAGCTCTAAATCTAAAATCATATTATTCTGTGAGCACTGGCCTGGGAGTCAGAAGGCCCAGTTTTAAATTCTGGTTATTACAAGCAAATTTTGTGACCTTGGTTAAGTCATTTTAGTTCTTAAGGGTTCAGTTTCCTCATCCTTAAAATCATACATTTCTTCTACTCTGTCTCATTGTGGCATGGGGGTGGCATTGTATTCTTGAAAGCTATGGTAGAAGAGCAAAATCTCTAAAAGAATCTGATATGCTGAAAAGGGTTTGAGTATGGCTTTGGTATCAAGATGAATCTGTTTTCCAAGTCCTATCCTAGCTAACTATGGAAATGAAAATCACCAGGCCACCTGGTAACGAATTATTGGGGGGGGGGGGGAGGAGATGGGTAGGTATGGCAACACATGAAATAAAAATCTCTAAGGTTCCTTGAAGCTACATACCTATATACAAATGTGTTATTCATACAGATATATTGTGTACTTAGGGAAACATATGAGGATGTAGTATATGTCTATGTAAATACATTGTTTTTATGCTAAGCTGGATATAGATCTCATACTTCTTAACCAATTGCTTTGTGATCAAATTATCTCCTTTCCCACCATTATAGGTCCCACCAAACACATTTTTATGTATTTTATACATATCTTATATTTACTTCGATTTGAATATGTAATATCAACAAAATGGAATGTAAGCTCTTGAAGGTCAGGAGCAGCTTCATCTTTGTCTTTGTACTCCTAGCACCTAGTATAGTACCTGACATATAGCAGGTGCTTAATAAAACATTTGGCTTTTTTATTTATAAACTAATGAATTTTTATAATGTTTAGTCATTGCATGCACTTCCCATTTTTATTTTAAAGAGTGTCCTGATAATAATGATAATGAATTAGCATCCTCCCTTGTTCTGTCATATAATCCCAAGGATACTAGTTACAGCTATGAGAAAAAATTCTACTCCAATATTAATTGGATTGCAATAAATGCTATCCATTATAAAAATAATTTCTCATGTTTCAAGGAACCACAATTTCACTAGGGTGGGTGCACCCCACCACTGACTTGGTCACAATGGGTATTCCTGTGTAGTTAGTGTTTTTGGTTTGTTTGTTTTTTTGGTTGGTTTGTTTGCTTTTTTGTGAGGCAATTGGGGTTAAGTAACTTGCCCAGGGTCACACATCTAGTAAGTGTCTGAGGCTGGATTTGAACTCAGGTCCTCCTGGCTCCAGGGCCAGTGCTCTATCTGCTGTGCCACCTAGTTCCCCTTTCCTGTGTAGTTTAAAAAAAAACACCTGGTGGTCAACTATTCAAAAAAGAACGTCTCTGCATTTAGCTTGGTGGGTTCAGTCTGCTGTCAGACTAAAACTGACATTGCTCATGTAACCTTCCAAAACCCAAGTTCATCTCCACGAAAAAAAAAAAAAAAGCAAGCATCTGAAGATTTTAAGTGGAGGTTTTATCAGTGAATCAACTCCAGTGTTAAACCAAAATAGTTAAACTTGCACATCTAGATTCATAGGATCAGAGAACAATAGGTGTTAGGTACTGTCTTGTAAAAAAGAATATATCTTCCTCCTAAGTAGGGCAGTAGAAATTATATTCAAGTAATGGAGAAGACACAGGCACATGTGCACTTGACCATGAGGAGGCCCTTTTAAAAGAGCCAGCCTCTCCACATCCCCTAAAGATTTTTATATATCCCTCTTGGAACTATGGCTATTAGTGTCAATCCTGATGTAGAACTTATCATTATTAGGAAGAAATAGGACTGGCTTTTTTGGTTTGGGTGTTTGTTGTTGTTTGTTGTGGTTGTGGTTGTGGTGTTGGTTGTGGTTGTTGTGGTTGTTGTTGTTGTTTATCCGTCTAGAAGCAAGGACATAAAAGGGTGTGGTTAAGGAGACTAAAACCAAGAAAAATGTGACTCTTCACTTTTACTGAAATGTAGGACAGTTTCTAAGACAAAATTACTAATTTCTAAAAGAGAAAAGATAGAAGGCCTTTCTTTTCCTCCAGAGGAACTTACAGGTTATATAGTCCATGAAATCCCCTGATTTTACAGATGAGGGAATTGAGGCTTAGAAAAGTAAGGTATCCCTGCCTAGTCCCACAATATTTTAAATAACACAACACACCTATATGTATTTGTGTCTAATGGTAGCCATTTCTGTTTTGGGTAGAGGAAAGGGAAAAAAAAGAAAAAAAGAAAAGAAAGAAACATGCATGATAATTTTATTATATATTTGAAAGGAATAGCAAGTTGTACATAGTAGATTTGCAGTTTCATATACAATCATCCTTTTTATTATGCAATTTATTCCATAAATTAAAAAGAAAAGAAAAATAGTAAGGTATCTTGCCCATGTATACACAAGTAGTAAGACTCTGAATTGATATTTGAACACTTGAACCCCCAGTTTGCTGATTCCAACTCCAGCACTCACCATACTACACTGTAATAATAATAATAATCACAACAACATTTATACGGAGCTTCAAGGCTTACAAAGTGCTCTATGTATTAACTCATTTAATTTCCCCAGCAATCCCGTGAAGTAGGTACTACTATTATCCCCACTTGACAAATAAGGAAACTTTGGAACAGAGTTTGTAACTTACCTAGTGTCACACAATGTCTGAAGCAGACTGAATTCATTTCTTCCCTATCTCCCTGTTTTATGCTATATGCATCATTTATAGCCAGTTGAAAGCACTGTCTTAGTGGTAATTACTAATTTTTCTTCTTCATAGGCCAGCAATTCAAAGCAGTTTCCTTATTTAAAGATTACTCCTTACCCCCTGAACTTTTAGAAAGCCAATTTTACCCTCCTAACAGGTGACAGACAGAATAAAGAGAGAAAAATCAGATTCTTCTATTTTCCATTTCTTTTTTTCCTGACACAAACAGGCATACAATCTGTCATTTTGGCAAGCTGACATTAAAGCACTCTAACAGCTACCTACAATTCTTCTTTCACTCCAGACCACCCTGCCTTTGTGAATGCCATCACAGAACATCACAGTAGGAAGTTTGATTTCTACTTAGGAAATGGGCAAGTCATTTAATTTCTGTCTACCTCTGTTTCCTCAACTGTAAAACAGGATCATTATAGCACCTACCTCCTAGAGTTGTAAGGATAAAATGAGATAATATTTGTAAAGGGCTTTGCAAACTTTAAAGTGCTAGACAAAAACTACCTAGTAATAATTATAATTTTATTATCATCTATACTTATAGTAATACAGCTATAAACCCAGAGGAACTGAAACCTAAACCATGAAGTTTCCTGCAAAAGAGGTTTGTCTTTGAAATGACAAAACTTAGAGGTATTAAACAGAGAATACAGAACTAGCAACAAGATCCCAATCATCATCCGGGGAAGACATTCTAGGAAGAGAAAATATAAGCCTAGATACTGAGACAGGAAAGAACAAGGAATGTTTTCTAGGCAATGGCAAGCACTGCAATTTAGTTTGAGAACAGCGGACATATAAACCCTTGCAAGTGAGGCTTTCACATGACAAGAAAGGCCCACTTACATTTTAAGGGATTTTTCACTTCTTGGGCTTGTAGTCCACAACTACGACAATTTCAGAACTTTACCACTGGATGCCACTCATTGTGCTGTTACTAACTTCCCCTAAAAGCACGTTTCACAAAATTCAAAGAAGGTCTAGGTTTATTTACTGGTCAAAGAAAACAAATAGAGTTCATAGAAAACTCGGAAGTTGTATTGCCTTGATCACTTTAATCACTTAAATTCAGCTCCCCTCAAGCAGATTCTGACTTTAGTTTGGCTCCTCAATATGCGTCCAGCTAAATTCTCTGAAGTTCTAGCTGAAAGCTATGGTCTCCCTCCATGATTGCCTCTGACCCCAGAATTGTACACAGAGAAGCTGATTAAAAAAATACAGTTAGTAGCTGGAACTAGAAGCCTTGAAAGTTCTAAATCAAGGGTGTTAGGAGGTTCAAATGAGACAATGGTCACATCTTAAAGTGCTACATATAGAAATTTATTATTATTAGCCTTCAGTCACCAGACCACCAATCTAGTGATAACTTCATTGTCTGAGTCGTCTCCTGATCCACTGCAGAGCTCAAACAATGTGGATAGAGCAACACAGGGATGTGCTACTAAATGTCTAACCACCCAGCTGGGGAGAGGAAAGGAATGAATACACATACTTTTAAGTTGAATCTGCATTATTAATACCTTCCTAATTTAAGGCCAGATTCTAAATAATCAGAATAATAAATTAAGCTCTGATTTGTAGTAATTGTTGATTTTTAAGGTATAAATGCTTATACTAGAAATTTAGCCATGAGACTCTCCCAGGGAGTTAGAGCTGGGTCCAGTATACCCATGGTTCTACTGCTCAGGGAAAGTCATCCTGAGGGAGACCTGAATTGGCCTGAACTCAGTGAAATTATGAAACAGAAAGCTGACAGCACAACTAGGGGAAGCATTTGACTTGACTTTTGGCACTGATACAAGGGACAGTGTCATTGTTCATATTTAGAATCAGGCAAGAGAGGAGGAGCTAAGGCAAGAGAAAAATCCCCATAAAGAGTAGAATCATGAGGAACTTGCTGTAGAAGTTCTCCCTGAGCCTCAGTGTTCACTCTGGCAGAAGGTCCAGTGTTTACTCTTGTTACTTGAAGCTGTGGAACACACCAGAAGCCTGATCAGGTGAGAATTACCTCACAACACCTAGCTGTAACACACATACACACAAATATACACATACATATACACACACAAACTGAAAATTCTCACATTCATACAGATACTAGATGAAAATATATACACAATTGCTTTGCAGAACAACCTAAAATTTATATTTCTTAACATGTTCCTGGAATCATGTGTGGTACACATCTTGTAGCCTACTCTGTGTTCTCATAACATAATATTGTCTAAAATGTGGAACCAAATATAAGGGCTTCAAAAGGAATCACCCACATAATGGGAGTAGTTTTACCTGAGACTTCTGCAGCCACTGAAAAAGTTCAGTGAATTTTAAAAAGAACAAACATTGAAAATACCCTGAAGTTAATACTCTTAAAATGTCATTGAATATGTCCATATATAGATGGATACAGCTTGGTAGCTTTTAAGATCAGATAATGAGGTGAACAACCTTTAAAATAAGCTTCATACTTTCAGTTCTATTTGCTTTATGCCTGTTTCAAACTAACTTTATTTTTAGACGAAAATGTGTAAGCATGGGACAAAAACCTTCCTCTTTCATTTTCAGTAACAGTTGCCTAAAAGGGAGTGTCTCTTTTTCTAAGTAGCAAGATAATTTTTTTAAACTGCTATTTGTGTTTACATTTATCTAGTGACATTAGGTTGTAGCAACAGTATCAGTCTTATTTCTGTTAGTATTATCTGAGCATAGTGCTAAAATGTCCAGACAATGTAGCTATGTGAGGCTAAGTGATCATAAGAAGCTAATGCAAGTAATGCTTTACTGAAAATTGTTATCCTCTTAATATTTCTACTAACTAGCACTTTAAACGGTATTCTAAATCTTTTTTAAATGACTTTTCATACACCACTATTATAATGTGCTTTGATTGTTTAGTTTGAACATTTCTAAACTTTGAACTGTCAGACTAGATGTTATTTGCTCCTTTGACATGTTATGCTCAGGAATGTGTAAACATTAACTATTGTGCTATTGTGGTCATTCAACTAATTGGCTAATTTAACCTTAGACCCCTCAGAGCATGAAACAGCAGAAAACGTAACGAATGCTCATGTAGTAGTATTGCATTGACTCTTTAAATAAAACCTTATGGGGAAAGATTTTAACTTATAAATTCACTGCATATTCTATTGAATATCTGCATGACAAAAATATGTATCTGTGTGTTTGTACACCTATAAGTGTCTGTTGATGTGTGCACACACACTTATTTTTTCCTTAACAGTTCAACCCTAGATTGGGAGTTAGGATATCAAGGACCTAGTATGTGCACTTCATGCATTTACCAGCACTGCCATTACTATTTTCACAAAATAATAACCCCCCAAAGACTGCAAAAAACCTTTTGCAGCTCTTAAACCTGAATTTATTGCTCTCTCCTCTCCACCTCTAAACCCAGCACACATACTTATGTATACAGGGAAAGTTATAAAATTTATTTAAGAGCAATGTTAAGATACTTATTTTAGAGTTAAACTTGAAAATCCAGGAAGTTTAATGATGGAATATTCTTCATTTATACTCATATAATTTAATAATTTAATGTCAACTATTAACATTTGATTTTTTTAATATTCAAGATTTTAAAATTTGGCCTGCATTTCTGTTTCAAAAGAAGAAAGATTCAATACATGCCTCAATCAGAATCTCAGAGATTTAGATAGAGAAGGGGTTTTATGACATTATCTCACCCAATCTTTTCCTTATGTAAATTAGGAAACTGAGTCTCAGAGAAATGTAGCTCTCCTTCCAAAGTCCTACAAATAGTATCGATAATTCCAATGTGAAGATCTGACCCCATATTCTGTGGGTTTTTCAATAACTCAATCCATCTACATGAGAAGCAGTCAAACAGCTTATTCTGAAAAATCTGTGGGGCTCAGGAAAGCAATACTTTATTCTACTTTTGGGACTTATCAGCACTTCTTTTTGGTCATTCTTGTGAATATATCAGTAGAGAGAATTCCCATTATGGGAATCCCTTCCACTGATACAGATCAGTAACTGTTCTATAATTTAGAAATCTGATGAAGTTGACTTGAGTGTTGAAAGCTTAAGCAACTTGCTCATGGTCATGTAGGCTATAGATATATTGAGACAGATAAATATATCTATTATATCTATATATGTATATATGTGTATATACACAGACATACACACACACACACACACACACATGACTTAAACTCAGATTTTCCTGATTTCAATTATGGTTGACTTTATCTACTCTATCACTTGCAATCAAGGTCTACTTCTCATCCAACTTCTTCCCATTGCTTTCTATTGTTCTCTGACACATTTAATCCTTCTTCCACATAACAACCCTTTAAATAACTGATATTGTGAATACTCTAAGCCTTTTCTTCTCAAACTTATACTTTCCTAGTTTCTTGAAATAATCCTTGAAGGGCATGGTTTGGAATCCCCTAACCATTCTGCTAGCCATTCTCTGTGTATGTTCCAGTTTGTCAACATCTTTCTAAAACGTGGTTCCTGTAACTGAAAATATTATGCCACTTGTATTATGACCAATCTATGTTACTCACTTCCTATGTCTCTTAATTGAGATTAAGATCATGTTGGCTTTTTTGTTCACCATGTCACTGTGTTGACTCAAATCAAACTTTCAGTCCACTCATACCCCTAGATCTTTCTTCACATGAAGTATTTCCTAGTCATATTGCCCCATTAAATACTTGCTTAACTGGATTTCTGAATTTTCAAGAGATGTTATATTTATATTATTAGATCTTCATCTAATTATATATTATTAGGTGGGGCAATGAGGGTTAAGTGACTTGCCCAGGGTCACACTGCCAGTAAGTGTCAAGTGTCTGAGGTCAGATTTGAACTCAGGTATTCCTGAATCCAGGGCTGGTGCTTTATCCACTGCACCACCAACCTGCCCCATCTAATTAGATCTTTATTAGACTATCTATTAAATTCAACCAATAGATAATCTGTTGAGATATTTTTATATGCTGTTTCTATCATTTAATAAAGTCTCTATTACCTACAGTTCCATGTCATTCCTAAATTTTATAAGTATGCCATCCAAATGGCATGTTGAACAAAAAAATGCCCAAAACAGAATATGATGCCATCCCACTAGGACCACCCTATAGTCTGACACCAATTCATTAATTATCCTTTTGATCTGGTCATTCAAACACAAATACACTTAATTTTACTATTTCCTAGTCCATATCTCTCCATTTTGTCAACAAATACATCAAAGAACATTGTCAATAACTTGCTGACATCCAGGAATGTTCTGTCTACAGAATGTTCTTGAAATACCAGTTTAAAAAGCTTGAAAAACAAGGAAATGGTGCAAATCTGGCATTCTTTATGGGTTCTTTATGAACCTATACTGGTTTCCAAGATCGCTATATTCTTTTCTAAATGCAAAATCCATTTATATATGAAAATTTTAGTAGGTTATAAAAATGGCTTGTGTATATAAAAACCTACATTCTTTAAAGGAAAATACAAACATATATTTTAAAAATAGGCAGTCTTTCCCCCTCTTATGAAACATAAATTAATTTTATATGGGAATTTGGTTGTTCAGGAACAGTATTCCCCTAGAGTTTTATGAAACATTATACATAAATAAAGAAAGGAGGGAAGGATTAAGGAACCAGTGTTTAGAATTGGGAGTAGAAACAGAATTAGAATTTTATAACTGGAAGAGGCTATTAATGTCTTGTGTCAACCTGTTGTTTATATAAATGAGAAAACTAAGATCCACAAAGATCCACAGAATCATAAGATTTAAGACAAACTTAAAGAATAAGACAAGAAAGAGGAAGAGCTGAATTAAATTCCTGAGGAACAAATCCCATGATCCCCTGTGTGTAAGAGATACAATTTTCGAAGTGGGTTTGACTTATGGGGGCAATTTGCACATTAGGAGATTATCTTCATTGGAAAATGGTTGCAAATCACAAGATTCCATTCATACCAGGAGAGGGAACATATGATTCAACAGAGAGACACAGAAACAAAGATTGGATAACCTATCCTTAGCAGTGTTGAATAATTCTTGTAAAGGCAAGGAGTAAGACTAGTCTTCATAATTCAAGATACAATGTGACACTACATAACAGTGTTTCAATTCAGCATTTCTTCCTTCATGAATGGACAGTTCTAAGTGTGAAACAGCAGAAAAAATAAGGTATTAAGAGGTATTACAAATATAGTAACAGAGAAAGGTGCAAAAGGAACAGAAAGGAATGAGTATTTATTAAATATTTAACATGTGCCAGGCACAGTGCTAAGTGCTTTATAAATATTTCCGCATATTTTCTCATTTGAGAAAGGAATTGAGATTTGATTCTCTAGAAATTACATATTCATGAGGGACACAGAGTGAATTAAAAAGGAGCAAGTAATGATATAACCTGTGAGATAACGAATAAAATTTAAAGAAGGGAGAAAAAGGAAAAGGACAAAGTAAAGGAAGATTTTTTGGAAAAGAGTGTCACAAAGAAATTGTCAGGTAGGTAGCCCTGTGGATAGAGTGGTGGGCCCTCAAACAAGAACTAGTTGTGGGACCGTGGGCAAGTCACTTAAATGTTTGCCTCAGTTTCCTCATGTATAAAATGATCTGGAGAAGGGAATTGCAAACCCCTCTGTACCAAGAAAATCCCAAATGCAGTCATAAAGATTTAGACAAGACTATAAAATGCCTGAACAACAACACAAGAAATGTAATATAAACTAAGAGTTTAGGAATAGGAGGTAATAGAGAGGAACAGATCGATAAATAAGAAAAAAAAGAAAAAAAACATAAGTAAATTCAAGGTATTTGTGATAGAGATAGGTGGAAGGGTATAAAAAATAAGTACAAAAGAAATAATTGAATGATTATAATGACCAAGACTGACCTGGAAACAGTTGAAAAAATGAAATTCCATCCCTCCACTACAGAGGTAGGAGACTATGGGTGTCTAATAATTCACGGGTAGCACACCTTCTAGTCACTATCTTCCTTTATCTGGCCCTATTTTTGACATGTGTCTTTGTTCCTGTTGGATACACTTCCTCCTATTGTTCCAATAAGTCTGATCATATGGTTGATGGCTGGAAGAGAAAAAATAAAAGTCCACTCCTTCCCTCCTTCACTGCCCTCCAGTGCTACAATGTGCTTTTGAAGTTTGTTTCCTTTATATACTGTCCCAAAAAACACATGACTAAGACTATCTAAACCATTCACAAGATGTTTCTTGTGTGATGCCATATGCAATAGCATAATACTTTCAAATTAGTTAGATATTCACCATTTGTTGTAAGAATGCTAGAAAATTCCTTAACACCTACACTTTATACTTTCTAATTACATTACTCATCTCCTGGGAATAAATAAAACTGAGGTAAGAGGGAAATTCCTTCCCTTAGGCACATACTACTGTGGGGACCAATTTTTAATTGGGGAGTGCTAAGCGGCTCGCCGCAATATTGGGGCAAGGAAGGAGACCGGCAGCCTCCCTCAAAACAGAACAGGATTTATTTTAAGAAGAACGAACTTAAACACACACACACACACACACACACACACACACACAGGATCAGTAGAATCAAGGGAAAGGAAATAAAATGAGGAAAGGGAAATTATAATACCTGAAAAAATACCACTGCCCAGGAATCAGCTGAAAATATGCAGCAGAATGCCTGTCTCCCAGCTTCCACTTAGAAAGCCCAATTCTCCTCCCTCAAACCTAGAAACTCCCAACACAGCCCCAGCCAATGGGATGGCTGCTCTGACAGTCACAGGACTGCCCTCAATAGGCTTCCAATCATTATAATTTTTCTAGGCCCTTGTAGGCATTGGTGAGTGGTGATGAGGTGAGGTGCCAGAGCCCTGGCAAGGGCAACAACCAGTGGGTGGAGTTCCGTGCAGTTTGCGGAGCCCCAGGCCAGTGTGTACAGAGGCATAAAATCCTCAAATAACAATTAATTCTTTACACTACTTGATGAATCTTTTGGTTGATTTTGCTAATACTTTTTCCTATTGCTTGATTATTTTTTGTTGCAAGAGACTTAATGGAGAGGGTAGAAAAGAGGGCTGTATTAGGAAATGAATGTAACATAGTAAAAAAAAAAGACATCAATAAAAGAGATAGCATTATCCACCTTATATTTTTTTCCTAAAATGATTTGAAAAATAAAGATCAAAAACTATCATTACTTCACATTGTTGCTTTATTTTCTTCACACAAATTGCACCTATCCTACACCTAATCTAGTTCATATGATTCTCTTTTGTGTCCAGTACTGCCTGATTACTCTGACTTGTATAATCCCATAATCCACTCCAAGGGAATTGTCTACACAAGACAGATTCAGATCAAAATCATTCTTCTAAGCAGTCTTTGACACATGTTGCTAATTAATTATGTAATAGGGGTTTGGAGAAAGGTAGGCTATCTGAAATGGCATCACCCATGTAGAAGATGCTAATGGGTTTTTCTCTATTCTTCCTAATTAATCCCTATGCTTAGAAATTTCCTAAATTTCATGATCTTTTCTCCCCAAATTGCTCTCTCCCTCTTCCTATTTTTTTTTTAATTCAAGTGTTTTCCAGCAATTCTTGGTTATCTAATACTTTTTTTTGGTCTTATCACGAGCCAATTCTCGCACGCTTCTTTACAATAATCTCCTAGTTTATAGATGTTGATACACTTGATATCAATAACTGGAGCATCATTAGATAGAAAATATGCATATATCATCATGTTGGAGAAATATATATGTTAAATGGAAATATGAGTACTCAATTAAAGATCATGTATGACAGGTCAGAAATCTGTGTATAGGAACCAGAATAGTTGGCAGGTGACAGATATACTGTTAAAAGGTAAAAGTCAAAGGTGCCTTACACCAATTTCTAACCTATTAAACACCAACCTTGCTAAATATCTCTATTAATGTTTTAGGGAATGTGGTGAAATTAATAGGTAGGCTTTGGGGATTATTTTCCACAACAGATCATATCTTTATTGTTATTCAATTGACTGAAAAGTGAAGGTAATACATACCCTAATGTTTATTACTGGTTGATTATTTTTTTAAAGGAGTTGACTTGGTAGAGTAAAATGTATCTTTAAAGACATTCCTCCAACAAGGTGTCTCTCGTGAATATTTTAAATGGTACAGGATTTCTTTCTTTTTTTTTTTTCTGGGACAATGACAGTTAAGTAACTTGCCCTGGGTCACACAGTTAGTAAGAACATGATTTCTTCATAGATAGAATTACAGAGATAGTTATAATCCTGAGTAGTATTATCTAGTTAGCCAAGAAAAAAAATAAAAATAGAGGATTCAGACACTTGCCAGAGTCAAGGACAATTTCTACTGCCACATAATTTCTTATACCTGTCTACTTCTCTCCAGCTGATTCAGAGGCTCTGGGGGGGTCTCTTTCTCTGGTGAGGCCTTCTTAGGACTGGATGTGTATCAATGTGACTGTTGGGGTTGGGCTCCACTCCTTTCTCAGCACAGCAGCTCCCTCCTTTAGACCTTCCAAGTCATCCTTGGTTGGAAAATGATCTCAGCACATCCTTCTGTGGATTTTGCTGCTCCAGGAATTGTCCTATATCATTATTTGGAGGGTTTTTGGAGTGATGTGTTTTGAGTTCGAGAGCTCACTTGCTATAATAGCTTTCTTAATAGGTCTCCCTTCCTCCAGGCTTTTAACTATCCTCTATGCTAGGAGTTCTTAACCATTTTTGCTGGGGAAGGGGATGTCATAGGTAATTCTGGGGCTTCCTTTGCTTCTAAGAAAAAATACAAGCTCCCCTGTTTGGCATTCAATGCCTTTCAAAGATTGGTTCCAAACTATCTTTTCCTAATATTATTTCATATTATTTCTCTTTATACCCTTAGATTTTTACTAAAACTTCCTATTCAATATCCCCTATATATTAAATCCCATCAACCACCTATACACCTTTGCACAGGCTGTCCTCCTTGTCAAAAATGCCCACTCTGACTTCAAATTTTTATAATTCCTAGTTGCCTTCAAGGTTTGACATAAGTTCCACCTTTGACAAGAGACTTTATGATTTCTTCCAAAAGTTTTTGCACCCCCCCTACCAATATTAGGATTATAGAATCATAGATTTAGAGCCAAAATAGACATCAAAAGAAATCTTCAATTCATTTTACGGATGAAGAGACCAAAGCCCAGAGAGAATAATTAATTTCAGATTTACTCTGTATGCATTTTAGATTTATTTTTCTGTGTTCATGGTATTCTTCCCTCTCCCCAGTAAAATGTAAACTCCTTAAGGTTAGGGACTGTTGTTTTGTCTTTCTATCTCCAGTTACTAATACAGTGCCTAGGACATATTATATTATTAACAAATGCTTCTTGTTTTTGTTTTGTTTTGTTTTGTTTGTAGGGAAATGGGAGTTAAGTGATTTGCCCAGGGTCACACAGCTAGTAAGTGTCAAGTGTCTGAGGCCAGATTTGAACTCAGGTCCTCCTGAATCCAAAGCTGGTTCTTTATCCCTGTACCATCTAGGTGCCCCATTTATTTGTTTTTTGTTTTTTGCTTTTGTTTGCTTTTTTTTTGCTTTTGTGCAGGGCAATGAGGGTTAAGTGACTTGCCCAAGGTCACACAGCTAGTAAGTGTCAAGTGTCTGAGGCCACATTTGAACTCAGGTCCTCCTGAATCCAGGGCCAGTGCTTTATCCACTGCACCACTTAGCTGCCAACAAATGCTTCTTAAATTGAATTGATAACTGTGATAAGAGAATCAAATTTATGAATACTAAAGAACACCTTTAATGGGATTTACAACCTCTCAAAAGAATATAGTAAGACCATAATATGACAAAAAAGGAAAGTAATAAATATTGGAAAAGTTGTGAAAAAATTGGAACACTAATGTATTGTTGGTGGAGCTGTGAACTGATCCAACCGTTCTGGAGAGCAATTTGGAATTATGTCCAAAGGGCTATAAAGATGTGCATACCCTTTGACCCAGTAATACCACTATTAGGTCTTTTTCTCAAAGAGATCATAAAAAAGGGAAAGGGACCCACATGTACAAAGATATTTATGGATGCTCTCTTGTGGTGGCAAGGAATTGGATATTATGGGGATGTCCATTGATTGGGGAAGAGCTGAACAAGTTGTGGTATATGAACGTAATGGAATACTATTGTGCTGTAAGAAACGATGAGCAGATTTCTGAGAAACCTGGAAGGACTTGCATGAACTGATGCTGAGTGAGATGAGCAGAACCAGGAGAATATTGTACACAATATCAATAACATTGTGTGTTGATCAAATGTGATAGACTTGACTATTCTCAGCAATACAATGGTCCAAGATAGTTCCAATGGACTCAGGATGGAAAGTGCTCTCCAAATCCAGGGAAAAAAAGAACTGTTGAATCTAGATACAGATTGAACCATACTATTTCTCCTTTTTTTGTTGTTGTTGTTTTTGAGGTGTAATGATTGGAATGACGCCACCTACTGGAGACTTGCTGTGGGAAAGCTCCACCATGAGGAAAATGCCTCAGAGGCATTGTGGCTTTTCCTTGGTGTCAGGAAATGACGTTTGCTCATGGGTGCTGTCTATCAAGGCTACCAGCCAATCAACTTGAGGAGCCTCCTATGGTCTGGGAGGAGACAGGAAGGAGGAAAGGGAGCCTGCGCAGAGAGCGCTGGCCTTTTTTTTTGGCTTCCTGACTTGATGGTGGTGGCGGCAGAGGACTTCACAGGAAATTTGAGGAAAGACAGGAATGCCAGGCTGTTAGAATTCTGTTCTCAATCTTTTTCTTTCTATTTTCCAATAAACCCTTAAAAACCTAAACTCGTTTTATCAGTGATTTTTAGTCAGTTTCCCCCAAACTGGGGGAACAGAGGTTTTTCCTTTTTGCTCTGCTTCTTCTTATACCGCATGACTAATGCAGAAATATGTTTAACATGATGGGGGATGGGGGAGGGAGAAAAATTTGAAACTAGAAATCTTACAAAAACAAATGTTGAAAACTATCTCTACATGTAACTAGAAAATAATAAAATGGTTTTATGGAAAAAAAAGAATATAGTCAGACCAAACCACATTAGAAATGTCAATAGGCTGAAGAATGCCTCCTGTCCATATTAAACCCATTGAGTAGGTCCATTAATAATAATAGTAATAGTAATGACAATAATAATAGCTAATATTTATATAACACTTTAAAGTTTGCAAGACCCTTTTCAAATATTCTCCTATTTATTCCTCACTGCAATCCTGTGGGGTGGATGCTATTATTATCCCCATTTTACAAATAAGGAAACTGGGCAAGCATCAGATAAATGCCTTGCCCAGGGCCACATAAGCCAGTAAGTCTCTGAGACAGGATTAAAATTCAGGTCTTTCAGTCTTCAAGGCCAGCATTCTCTTCAGTCAAGCACCTATAATAAATATGTGTGCATGTGTGTATACACAGATACACATATATATCAGAATGACACTGTGGATGGATAACCACCCCAGATTCAGAAATAAAGAAGAATTATGCCTGGTTCATATTTGCAAAATTGTGTGCTTTCAACACCAAATTGCTCTCTGTAATAAACAAAAACTAAAACAACAAAAAGAAACTTACCATTTAAATTTCAAGATCTCCAATAAGGAAGAAGCCTTCTCATCCACATCAGCCCATTGGATAACTCTGATTGCTATGAGCTTGACTATGGTAATTAGTGATTTATATGTAGAGGCAAACTACATGGCAGAGTGCACAGAGCACTGGGACTGGAGTCAGGTAGACTTTAGTTCAAATCCAACTTCTTTTTTTGGGGGGTGGGGGGAATGGTGTTTTTGTGGGGCAATGAGGGTTAAGTGACTTGTCCAGGGTCACACAGCTAGTAAGTGTCAAGTGTCTGAGGCCAGATTTGAACTCAGGTCCTCCTGAATTCAGGGTCAGTGCTTTATCCACTGTGCCACCTAACTGCCCCCCAAATCCAACTTCAGACACTTACTAGCAGTGTGAGCTTGGGCAAGTCTCTTAAACCCTATTCACCTCAGTTTCCTAACCTGTAAAATGAGGATAATAATAGCACCTACCTCCCAGACCTGTTGTGAGGATCAAATGAGAATATTTGTAAAGTGGCTGGCACATAGTAAGTGGTATACAAATCTTAGTAATTATTATTATTATTATTACTCTGGTACTTTAGATTTAGAGTTTAGAAATTAAACAGAAGGCCTCGGTGTTTTAGTTTAGAAATTAATTAGAAAACTCCAAAGCTTTAATTTAGAAATTAATGAATTACAAAGCCTCAGAGCTAATGGTAAGATTCCCTATATACCTTTCAAAAGGAGAGCAGAAATTTCCAGGAGGTTGACTGGAATAAGGATAATCAATAAAGAGGATTTCTATAGTACTTACCACGTGTCAGGCACTGTGCTGAGTGCTTCATAAACAGTATCTCATTTGTTCCTCACACCTGCCGGGCCTTCCCACCAGCAAGCTCAAAGAGGCCTCCAATGCGAATGTGAAGTCACTGAGAGGGGAATGCCTAGTCAGAAAATCCTCTTATACAATGCGGAAGGGCACTAGGGAGCCGTCTAAGTGACGCTGGTCTCTGGCTTGCTCCCAATGTCCCTACTATGAAAAACTTTCAGTTTCCTGCTGCTCTGCTTTCCACACTTTCCACCACTCTGGGAACATGATTCCCTCCACTCAACCAGAGGAGACAGAGCATGACATCAGAGCCTTGAGTCCTGAACCGGACCTCTGACCCAGGCTCCTTCTTGTACCTTAGGGTAAGGTGTGGCAGGAGCAACTTACAGGGATCATAGGGCGGCCTCACAAGAGGAAGGATTGCTTCAGACACCATATGACTGTGTGACCCTGGGCACTCCGATATCTTTGCTCCAAGAAAATAGGATCTCGAGGAGTCGGACATGACTGAACAAACTGCTCGCTTCACTCGCATCGATAGGAGGCAACACTGTGTGGGGGCGGGCGGGATCAAGTATCAGAGAGGCTCTAAGCAAACTGGTGCGTCTCTGTGCCTGCGCACTTGCTTAGCATATAACACCCACGTTTGGGAGGGGGGGCAGGAAGGGGACCCAACTTCCCAACCCCTGCTCTCATTCCCGCAGGTCCTTTCCTTCCTTCTTCCGTTCCCCAAAAGTCAGCCCCGCTCTGATGGAAAGTCTGTCTTGGTGCCCTTCTCGTTCTGCCCTTTGCCACTGTTTCCTGACCTAGCGACATTTCGGGGGCCGCCTGTCCTTAAAGCTGTAATCCTTGTGTTTGTGGGGGAAGCCTGAGTCCTCCTCCACATCTTGATAATGTCTACCATGTCTTTTGCTGAGAGTCTGACCTTAAAAAAAGGAAGAGAAAAAAGTAAAAGGAAAGGGAAGCTCTCCAGGTCAGCAGGCATCAAGGCTAGACTTTTTTAATGCTTTAAAGCATGTATGTTACATAGATTCACATATATGCATGCATGTGTGTTTATTAGTGGTATATGTTTGTGTATATATTTTACTTACATAATTACAATTCATATCTATTCTTTCAGCCATACAATGTAGCAGATTTAGAGCTGAGCTATCTCTTTTCTTTCTGTTTTTTGTTTTTTGTTTTTTTGGTGGGGGAATGAGGGTTAAGTGACTTGCCCAGGGTCACACAGCTAGTAAGTGTCAAGTGTCTGAGACCAGATTTGAACTCAGGTACTCCTGAATCCAGGGCCGGTGCTTTATCCACTGTGCCACCTAGCTGCCCCTGAGCTATCTCTTTTACAGATGAGGAAATCAAAACCCAGAGAAGTTAAATGAGTTGCTGAAGATCATGTAATTAGGCTACAAATTGAACCTACCCCATGTCTCCAGATTCAGGACTCTTGCTATCCAGTGTTAGATCTTTTTGTCTTGTAACGATTGGAATAATGCCACCTGCTGGATACTTACTGTAGAAGAGTTCTGCCCATGAAGGGAAGGTCTTTGAGGGCAAGACCAGGAGTCTTTTCTTCAGGAGTCAGGAAGTGACGCGGACTAGTGGGAGGAGGAAGGAAGAGACTGGCGCTCAGTCTCGCGCTCTTTCCTCTGGACTCTGGTGGAGAAGGGAGCTAGAAATGCACTCTCCCTTTAATAGATAGGAATCTAGACCTTTCTCTCTCTCTTTACCAAATTCTTATTCTCCTTAATAAATGCTTAAAAGTCTAACTCTTGCTAAAGCTTATAATTTATTGGCGACCACTCATTAAATATTTTAGACAGACAAGCTAGAATTTTAACCCCTTACAGTCTCTAAAGATAATTAAAACAGCAGCTTTTCCAAACTTCTCTTCCCCATCTTCTATCTCCTAACCCCAACTTCAACTTCTTCTGCCCTTCTGTGGAGGATCTCTCCTCTTCCTGCTTTACTAAAACAAATCCAGATCATGAGATCTTGAGTTCTCATGCTGTACACAATCTAAGTCCGTCAACAGTTTTGCCTTTCCTTTTCTTCTTTGCTCCAGTAAGAGGAAGAATTAGGCCTCCTTGATAAGACTACCCTCTTGTTCCCGGCATGCTCTGAAAGGAGGTATCTTATCAATCATTGCCTATCTCATTTCCAATGTCTCCCATTTACTTAGCGAAAGGCCAACCAAAGGCCAATGGGCTATTCCATTGGAGATTTTAGAAATAGATATTAAAACCATTAAAGTCTGTCCATTCAATCAGTTGCACATTCTCTGTTAAGGCACTCAGATCATATCAGGAAATTATCTGGACTTTCTCTGACGTGGTCAAAGTGTTCACTTCCCTCTTCCAATTCTAAATGTGAGTCAATACTTCAGGCATATTACCAGATTATTCCTAATTCTTTATCTCTAACCCTAACTTCAATCCTTGATACACTGAAAATTATTTATTAACAACCAATTCTGCAACTTACATGAAAAAATAAGAATATTAGAGTGTAGCAAGGAACAAGATTGGCCACAGACTTTTAATTCCCAAAAGTAGAAGGGAAATCTATAGATTTCAAAAAAATTAAACCTCTACAAAACTAGCCTAGGGCTAAGAAGGGTACCCAGGAAATCTCCAGTACCTAAATGATTTGAACCCCAGTTACCCCCACTGCTTACCTCTAGCTTCCTAGAGCCTCATGCTCAGGGCAATGAAACACTGAGTTATTGGGAAAATGAGTCCTCATTCTCACTGGAAGAGTAATAGGGACATATGGCCCTTGTTCTCAGCTTGGAATTCTACATGCAGTCTCCCATAGATGAGTGTTACTCATGGTAGTTAAGTTCTATAGTATAATTTTACTTAGGTAACTGTGAACAATATCCCAATTCAGTCATTCAGTTCTAAATATCAAGGAATAATTTATTGTTATATACATTTCCCAATGCTACAAACAAAATGGTACAAGAATTCTCTATCCAATTTCTCACCTGTAAGGTCTGGTTCCTGAGGGGCAAAGCAGCATATGTTAGGTATTTGTAGGAAAATTGGCCTTATCCAAAATTACAGGCAAGTTTTGGCAACAATGGGTAGTAGTAGAGAGAATAAGGCAATCAGGAGCCTTCAGATAGACTAATATAAATTTAGCAGACAAAAAACCCCCTCAAATAAAGCAATTATGAGTAAATATATAATAATGCTCACAAGGGATGGGAGAATTCCTTTGGTTTTAGGGATGGAACTGTTGAAATATTTTGATTAACTGGCCTAATTTGGGGGGACTAATCTGACTGGGGTTCTTAATCTGGGACTGTTGACTAACTGGCTATCTTACTGCTATTAATTTAATGTGGGCCATTTATAAAGTTCCATCACACTGCTCGACTCTCCAAATTGATAAGCAAAAGATTAAGAAGCCTCTTAACTAAATAATCAAAGCAGAGTTTATTTATGAGATGCTATTTAAAATTAAGAATACAGGGAAATAAAATGTTCAACCTGACTGAGTTCCTGCAGTCTCTTCCCACCTTTTGCACCTGGAATTTTTTAATACAATAAGGGCCATTGCTGCCTTAGGGTATGTTCCACTTTCCCTACTCAGGTTCTTTATTCTAACTCTGAGCCCCTTTCACTTTGAAAATCCCTGCTCTAACTTCCCTCTCCTTACTGAACCACTGAACCCCTGTGTGTCTCTCTCACCGACCTCTCCTTCTGTTCTCCTAGTGCTTCAGTGTCCTTCTGTTCTCTTAATCTTTACTTTCTCCAACCTGTATCCTGTGCTGACCGCTTCTGTGCTCTCTGCTGTCTACTGTTCTGTCTGTCTGCCTGCTCCGTCAGTCTGCCGCCTTTGCTGCCCCTCTAATCTCATCAGCCCCCTTTAATCTTGTCCGACAGCCCCCGAGTCTAATTCCCAGGTCTATATATATTTTCCTTTTCTCCACTCAAATCTCGGGGCTTTTTGTGCTCCCACAGACCCCAAGCTAATCTGCCAGCCAGGGCTGCAGCTGGGGCTGGGGGGACGCTTGAGCATCACGTGCCTCAGCACAGGCTACGCCAGAGCCTGGCCTGGACAAGCCCGATCTCTCAGATAGATCCGCTCAGGGTGGAGGGAGCTGGGGGCTTTTTCCCCCCAGCTGTCTGACAGCCCACCGGGCTTTTTGGCTCAGCTGAAGCAGAGGGGGAGGGGCATCAGCCCCTCCCACACAGAAGAGACCCTGAGGGCCTAAGGCTTTCTAATCTCAGCCCAAAGGTAGGGTCCCCAAATCAAAATAAATTTCCATAGATCCATGAACTCACCAGTTATTCTATTCTTGATTACCTGTCTCCTTCCTCCAGGGAGAGGATGAAATTACATGATCCATTTTTTATGGACTATCTCAGCAACCTCACCACCCCAAACATTATTGTTTCAGTGAAGAAATGTATTCTACATCCCAAACAGCCAACTTACATAGCAGCTTTTCTATATAAACCTTCTGGTAAATTTGAGTAAACCTGTTTTGTTGCTTGAAAAGGGAAATTAAAGATGGCACATGGAGAATAAACTTAAAAGGGACAAGAATTATGTCTATTTAAATTGTTCTACATGATGCTATCATTACCCAAATATGCAGGTATTTAATGTATAATGTGTTTGGGCTATTCAAGATTTTAAGGAAAAAGGGTAAAACAATAAGCCACCAAAATAATATGTAAATTCAGAACATTCAACTTACCTAATGTTACAACTCTACATACCCATTCAATTTATGCTTATGTGTTTGAACAAACATGTAACTGAGTCTCAGATAACATTTTTATGCAGACAGTCCTATATCTATTAATGTGAGTATAAAGTTGTGAATGTGTATATATGTATTTGTATTCACACCAACAGATGGTTAGGTTAGAGATGGCCCTCTCCTAAATTAACTTAAAACAAAGGAATTCAGCAAAAGTATAGCTTTAGTTTAATGTAGAACCTTATGTGAATTCATCTTTTATCTTCAACACCACCATTTTAGTAAGTATTCTTGAGTGATATAGCTATTTTCTATTATTATTCATTCATACTGGCAATTGTGACATAATGACATTAAAGATGGCCTAAAAGATATTGGTTTATTCCCCACCTCTGACCCATAATGGCTGAATGACTGCACAACTTACTTGACTTAAGACTTTAAATTGCAGAGAAGATGGTGAACTACATTAGTAGAAGAATTTCCTTGTTCAAGAGTTTCCTGTGTCAATGAAATCACAAGTTCATCCCCTATCCCTTTCATTCATAGGTTTTACCATATGCTAGAACTTGATCTTTGCTTCATTATATCCCTCCATTGTTCATCATGGAATGAGAATTGTTGTTTTTCAAACATAATGTTTTCATAAAGAGACAAGTGTAATGTAGTAAATAGAATGCTGTCTGAAATCAGAAAGAATTAGCTTTGATTCATATGTCTGAAATGTGCAAACTGTGATCATGGGCATGTCATTCAATTACTTAGTGTCCCAGTTTATTGTCTTAAGATTGTGAGTTATAAAGTGCTGATCTGTATAAGTAGAAATAGTTTTCACACTTAGGGATACCTGCATGGTTGAAATCACAAGTCAGGACAATTTTTTTTCCTTGAGATTACTCCCATCTTTAACCCTTTAATACTCATTTATGTTTAGACCTTCATAGTTTTTCAGTTATTTATTCGTTTATTTGCCTTGAATTATAAAGTTTTTTGGTTGGACGAATCCATTAATTTGTTAATAGACAAGTTTCATAATTAGTAATGCTGTTCTCCACTGCTGCTATGAAAAGTTACTTTACCATTTATTGCTTTGATCATAATTATCAATCACATCTATACACCTATTCTTTCCTTATAATTCATTGTTATGTCATTAGGTACCCAATACTAACATGAACTTGTATCAGAGTTATCATCGTAAGGGTTTTTACTGTTTATCCCAAGTTCATCTTCATTTACTACTTAATGAGTATCATATTCAAGCTACTTTGTATTCATACAAAAATGAATAAGATGTGCTTTTGCTCACTAGGTTGCTGTAGTTTCACAGGAAAGATAAGAAATTTACAAAAAAATCCTAGCACATTTTTTTCCTTTTTTTGTAAATTTTTAAATTCATTTAAAACTGAAATACAAAATGAGAAAAGAAAAAAAAAAACCTGTCTGTGTATACAGCAGGACATGAGAGGATTCAATATAAAACAATCAATTTCCATTTCAAGAAAACGTATATAATAAATATTGCACCTTGTTTTCAAAGCTACCCAGCTTTTCTTTGCTTCCTTGTAGGTTTTTTCTTCTCTGGTGTACACTTTTTACTTTATTGTTCCCCTCTCTCCACCCTTCCTTCCTCCCTGTCCTAAAGAAGGCAACAATTAAATATGTATGTGTGTATGCATGTCTATGTATAACTAGATATGTGCATTTATGTGCATGTGAGTATGTATATATGCATGTCCATATAAATATATACATATTTGGACATATAAATATATACACCCTTATATATGCACATACATACATAAAACAAGCATGTATGTATGTACACTTATACACATATATGTAAGACCGTACTATGCATATTTCCCCATGTCATCTCTTTCTCTGAAGGTGGATAGCATCTTCCTTCATAGGTCCAAGTCTTTCCGTGTTTTTCTAAATTAACCAGCTCATCATCTCCTACACCACAGTAGTATTCCAATATAATCATATCCTATCTGAGAGCTTCCTGCATTCCTTCTATTCTTGGCTATATTGGTTTTATTTATACAAGACATTTTTTTTATTTAAAATAATCCATGGAGGCAGCTAGGTGGTGCAGTGGATAGAGCACCAGCCCTGGAGTCAGAGAGTACCTGAGTTCAAATTCGGCCTCAGACACTTAACACTTACTAGCTGAATGACCCTGGGCAAGTCACTTAACCCCAATGGCCTCACTAAAAAAAAACAACAACAACAACAACAAAAATAATCCAAAATATCCATTTTACCCTTCAACAATGCTCTTGCCTTGAAATATAGTTTAAGTTCTGATACTGCTGAATCTCCTTCTTTTACATTTTTCCCCTCATTTCTTTGAAATTCCTGACCTTTAGTTCTTCCAAATGAACTTTGTTATTATTTTTTTTCCAACTCAGTAAGAGAATATTTTAGTAATTTAACTGTGATGGCATTGAATAGATTAATTAGGTAAAATTGCCTAGCACAAATTAAGTGTATGGTAAATGTATATAGGAGCCTCAAAATTAAGTACTGTGAGATAGATTTCAACATGTGTCCTATAAAATAAAAGTCTAAAGTTTGAGGATGAAGGAATTTCAAGAATTTCCTCAGGCTGAGACTAAAATTTAGGCTTTTATCTTCTCTTTAATCAAATAAATATGAAAAAATTCTTCCCGAAGGAGTGAAGAAAAAATTTATTGTCATTTATGCCCTTTAGAATAGTTTCTTTTTTTCTAGGTATCCAATTGAGAAAAGGTAGATGAATATAAACTCAAAGTAAAATCTAGCTTCGAGGAGAGTAACGTGTACCTAATTCTTCTGGATTTTTTATGCCAGAAATATTGTTGGGAGATTAGAAACAAGTAACCTATATTTGTGGAGGGTGAAGAGTTTTCTCTATTTTCTTTTAAATGGCAATTGAGTTAGGGTCAGAAAAAACTTGGTATTGAAAATTATCTCATATACTTACTAACTTTGTAACTCTGGGCAAGTAATTTAAGCTTCACTTCATTTAATCTCTAAAACTGAGATAATGAAAATATCTCTGTTACAGTTATTGTGAAAATCAAATATGTGATAAATAAATGCTGAAAACTATCTCTACATGTAACTGGAAAATAATAAAATACTTTTATTTTTAAAAAAGAAAATCAAATATATGTAAATTGTTTTGTAAACCTTAAAATGCTACATAAATATCATCATTACCATCATTATTGATCCAGCTCTTTTCTTAAGAGTCAGTGATGAAACTTTGGCTCTTAGCTTGGAAGCAATCCAAGCAATGAGAGGTTTGTATTGTACCTTAAAAAAGATGAGCTAACACATTTCAAAGAATGCATCTATAACTACAAAATAAATGATTTGTTTAGCAAATATTTATCAAATGCCTAATGGGTTCAGTCCTCTGTGCTAGAGGCTTAGGACATATACATCATTTGGAAGATAATAGAATTTAGAATTGTAGAGGCCTTGCTCATATATGGGGAGAGTAATTGGGTGGCTCACCATAATATTGGGCTTCAGAAAATAATGACAGACCTCTAGGTCCAAAGTTTTCTCCCTTCCAAACTGCATTTTTAGTTATTTTTCCAAGGCCAATAAGAAAGAAGATTAACAGCCTCTTTTCCACAAACAAATCAGGTTTTATTAATGGGAATAAAATACACAGCAAAGGTGAAATTAATAAAGTCAAGGACAAGGGAATAGGAAAAGAGGAAAATGGATAAGCTCCCTGGCTATAGCAAAGGCTAACACAACTTTCTTCCAGCTCAGCTAATTCAAAGAGCCAGAATCGTTTTTATTTACTCACCACCTGGGCTCTGTAGTTTCAATAGGAAACAGCTATGCAGCCTCTCAGCAGTCTCCTCCCAGAAGCTCAACAACATAAAAAGACAAGCTCCCCTCAGTGAGCGTTTCCTTTTCTACTTTTACTCTCCCTCCCCCAAAAGGGAGGTCCTTCAGGCTGGATGTGGAGAGTGGTTCCCCTGCTGACATCAGCAGCATACATCACTCAGGGCAGGCCAGGTGTGGCCCATATCCAATCATCCCTAGCCGGTTTCCCAAACAGTATGATCATTCAGGTAGGACCCCTGGGCATCTGCCAAATTCCATTATTTTTTCACAGTTTAATAGGGAAAATTTATGTAAAAGTGATTCTGTGGGGCAGGTAGGTGGCGCAGTGGATAGAGCACCAGCCCTGGAGTCAGGAGTACCTGGAGTTCAAATCTGGCATCAGACATGTAACACCTACTAGCTGTGTGACCCCGGGCAAGTCACTTAACCCCATTTGCCTCACAAAAAAAGTGATTCTGAGATAAAGAATGATAAAAGTACAAGAGAAGTTCAGCCAAAGAGCTACAAGAAATATGGGAAGGGAGAAGTAACATTTACTGGGAAAGTTCAGGGGAGATTTCTTTGAGGAGATGCTACTGAGTTGGGACTTTATGAATAGGAGACTTAAATAGGGAAATGGTATCTACTCTATGCAGAGGAGAGTGCACAAAGGCATAGAGAAGGAAACTGAAACATAAGAGAAGATAGAAAAGTAACTTGTTTGTAACATAAGATTTTGTGAAGTGGAAGGATTATAGATTAAGGCTGGGAAGGCAGAAAAAATTCAAATTATAATATTTTCAATGCATTATTTGTACTTTGAAAACCAATGGGGAGCCTCTGAAGGTTTTTAAGCAAAGGATTAGCATAATAAGAGTGCTATATTAGGAAAATTATTTAGGAATCAATGTGATGTATGGAATGGAGAGGAAGTAAATTAGAGGCAGGAAGACTGACTGGTGGGGGCTATTAAAATAGTCTGGGTAACAAGAGATCAGGTCCTGAACACAGGTCGTGTCAATGGTAACTGAGAGGAAGGGATAGAGATATTGCCAAGATAGAAACAATATAAATTGGTAAGTATTTGGATTTATGGAATGAAGGATCATTGTCATCATCAAAGAATGGTTACTAGACTAGAAAATGATAAAAGAATATTTTGCTTAGTTTATTTCTCTTGTTTAAAAACTAGGATGAATTTATTCTTGGATCAGGATAAAAGTTGTTTTAGTTAGCCCTTTTGTGATTATGCATGCTAATGAAGAGGAGTATTTTATTTTCTGGTCCCTATTTATAGGTGGTATTGACATAAAAATGGATTCTACTTCTCATGAGTTACCAGTGAAGACTCTGGAGCGCATTGCCTCTCAACTTGGATGCAGTCTGACAGATGAGAAACTTGCTTTGTACTTGGATGAACAGGATGAGCTAAAGCACTTCCGAGAATGTTTCCATGTTCCAAAAATGAAGGATCTGCCTTTAAGTGAGAAACATAATTGATGGGAAAGGGATTTTTTTGTCTTTTGCATATGCTTGTCATGCATAAACATGGGAAGGATTTGTGATATCTTCAACATAGAGAGCTCTCGGTATGGGAATACCTTCCACCAATGCAGATTATAGTTCTGTGTGACTCACGAGATGAATCCTAGGGAGTTGCCTGACTTGCACAGGGTCATATTGCTTATGTGTGGGAATAGAATCCAGGTCTTCCTGACTCAAATCCCAGCTCTCTTTCTAGTACACTACACTTCCTTAGGGTTTAATGCAGAACCTTGGAAAATATAGCATTGCATTATAGATCCATTGCAGCCGGATCAAAGAGTAGCAGGTCTCTAATGCTACTTACTAAATCAATCTATCAGTCAGTATCAGCCCCAAAAGCTTTATGTTCACATTCCTCTTTTTAGTAATATTCTAAAGTGTAGTACTTACAAAGTGCTTATGTTGTCACTTATCTTCTTTGAACAATAGAGTGACTGATTGAAAATTATAGGCAGACACATTTCCTTTTAATGGATTTAGACTGTAATATCTTTAAGTACTTATAGCTCAAAGCAATTACTTTCAATACAACATTTAGCATCTTCTATTTGGTTTACTCAGTTGATGGTAGTATTGTATTTTAAATGAATTTTATTTTGGTACCTGTAGCTTCTGTTGAGAGAGGGGATATGTGATTATATGCTTCTTCATGTGATGAGGATGAAGGAAGTACATATATACGGTATAATGAAGAATAAAGAAAAGATGGTATCTCTGAAAAAAATCAATGTTTTCTAAAACACAAGTAGTGACATTGGTTATGAGAACATCTCATTAAAAACAATATATAGGAAACATAAGGAGTTATTTTTCATACTTAACCTTATTCAACTTCAAATCAATGAAAATTACTATATAGATTTCATTGAATTCTCTGCCAAAAGTACTGATTTCAATACATATCATAGTAGGCATTTCCCATTTTCTCAGGATTGATTCAGATGCAAATTTTTAGGCTCTAAGTAAGGAAGGGTTTTTAGATAAAGGGTATTATTTAACCTGATGTGGTGGTAAAGTTGAGTGAAATGGAAAAGCTGGCAGGAACTATTATTGCATAAAGGATATTAGTCAGCTCTTTTAACTGATTTTAACTTTGCTATACTTGGGTAGATAAAATAATCCTTAGAGGTTTGGAATTCTATTTTTCTGTCATTTAGAAGTGGAAATAATTTTTGTTTTGTAAGCAAGTACACTGATTTGATCATTTTAAAGACTCTTCTACTTCTAAAATTCTGAATTCTATGACTAGACTTCGTATTGAACTAATTCACACTGTTTATCATCTAATAATGTAAAGCATTTAGCATGATGCCTTGCACATAGTATGCACTTCATAAATGTTAGTGTTACTCCTCCTCCCCATTCCCCTCTTCTTCCCCCTCCTCCTACATGTTTAGGAACTTCTGTTTAAAATAATTGGATCAAGGGGCAACTAGGTGGCACACTGGATAAAGCACTGACCCTGGATTCAGGAAGATCTGAGTTCAAATTCAGCCTCAGACACTTGACAGTTGCTAGCTGTGTGACCCTGGGCAAGTCACTTAACCCTCATTGCCCCCCCAAAAAAATAAAATAAAATAAAAATAATTGGATGTGTAAAATAGCAAGAGCTAGAAGGAAAGGAACTTTGAAATCATTAAGACAAATCAAAAAATTCTATGTGGCAAAAGTTTTATTGAATTACATCTTTCCTTGACCCCTCTCTCCTTCCAGATTTTTCCCTTAAAACCTTTTTAGGAAAGTGAATACTTTTTGTCTTTCATTAATACTACCGAACAGAGGTGTCAAACTCACTGACTGATGGCCACAGGCAACCTATGAAACTTCCCCTGAGGCCAGAAACAGATTAAAATGTAACTGGGAGGGGCATCTAGGTGGCATAGTCCGTAGAGCACTGGCCCTGGATTCAGAAGGACCTGAGTTCAAATCCGGCCTCAGACACTTAACACTTACTAGCTGTATGACCCTGGGCAAGTCACTTAACCCCAATTGCCTCACCCCCCCAAAAAAAATTTAACTGGGAAATGTTTTTCAAAATAAAAATAAATAATTAACATAAAATATAATACAACATAATTATTTTGTTATTTTCTAAGTCAATATGTGACCCACTGGGATCCTTTCTAAAAGAGTAATACACTAATGCTTGAGAAGACACTAAAGAAAGTAAATTAACTTTGCTTTACTATGTGATTTCATTTGTTCTTATGTTTTTGCCGGTTTTTTTGTAAAATGTCAAAAAGAAGCAATATGGGGCAGGTAGGTGGTACAGTGCATAGAGTACTGGCCCTGTAGTCAGGAGGACTTGAATTCAAATTCAGCCCCAGACACTTACTAGCTGTGTGACTCTGGGTAGGTCACTTAACCCTGGTTGCCTATACACACACACACACACACACACACACACACACACACACACACACACACACACACACCTAGGTTCCTAAATTTCAGCCCCCTGTAGTTATAACAAAAAATTTTAAATTATAAATAATTCACTGATTAAATAAAAAAGACTATTTGGATAATGTATATTTTATATTCATTTTACCTAATGTAATTTTATGATAAAATTATACATAATGTATCACCCTTTTCCTAAACTGACAAAATGCATTTAGAAACAAAAAAACCTAAAAATTATTGCATATATTTTAATTTTCCTTAAAATCTATTGCGTTTTTTTTTTGAAGAGGGAGGTAGAAAGGAAGCACAAGCAACTTAAAGCACTATTTTTATCACCATTACAAAATTTTCAGAAATTTATCATCTGTACTTTCACATTTGTTATATCACAAACTGCTTTATTGATTACTGTCTGAACATAGTGTCTAGGAAAAAAGCTACACAGAAAAGAGTTTCAAGATCATTTCCTCTATCCTTAATTAAGCCACCAAAACCATATTTTTTCCCACAAAAATCTATTTTTAGCTTCTACTATTCATCCAAGTCAGGTAAATGATGAGTTTAAGGAGACAAGCCAGATTTTATCAGTCTGACAGGTGCTAGACATACCCATTTTCTATTTCTCTAACCCTGACCTCTTTTCTGAGAAGGCCTCCACTGAGATATTCCACCTTTACCTCGAATTCAATATAGGCAAGACTAAGCTTATTATCTTTTCCTTTAAATTTGCACCTTCTTTTAACTTAAGCCATTATCTATCCAGTCTCTCATATTTGAAATTTCAATGTTTTATCTTTTCTACTCCCCTGTTCTTTATCTTTGTATTGATTATCCACATATTGAATCCTTTTATTGTCATGTCAATTCTGTCCCTTGCCTTTGTATTCTCTTTCTTTCCATTGTCTCCTGCAACACACACACACTCACACACACACACACACACACACACATATACATAAACCCTAGTATAGATTGTCATTATTAGGTAGGTAACCTGGATTACTATAAAACACCTATACACTTTCTTGAACTTAATCTATTATTTGTATGTCTGATTGTCTTTATGCATAGATATGATCATTTACTTAGTTTTTAAGCAATTATTAAGTACCATTATATGCCAGGCATATGCTAAGTGCTAAGGCTATGGAAGGGGTTAGAAGTTAGATCTGTGCTTTACTTGGTATAGGGATCTCTTGTGAAGAAACCTTTACCAATTCAGGGGCTCCTTATCTATACTTAGAGAGAGCATTGATTGGTTAAATGACCTACATAGTCACATAGCTGGTGTGAGAATTGGAATGGTACCCCCTGCTGGAGAGATATTGAGGGGAGGTTCTGCCATGAGGAGAGATCATGTGATTTGGAAATCATGTGACTTTAGCATCTGGAAGTTGGCCAGTATCTGGAAGCTGCCCTGAGTCCAGAACTTGCATCTATAGAGCAACCTGTTAGTTCTGTCAGTCAGGGCTGACAACCAATTAGCTTGGAGTTGTGTGTGTGTGTGTGTGTGTGTGTGTGTGTGTGTGTGTGTGTGTGTGTGTGTGTGTGTGTGTACGGCCCTGTTTCCTGTTTCACAGGAGGCTTCTGGGAGGAGGAAGGGGAGAGCGAAGTCTTTTTCACCCAGGACCTAGGCTTGGCTGGGGCAGAGATGCTGGCTCCCTTAGATGAAGGAATCTTGGCCTTTTTCTCTCTGATCACTAGATTCTAATGTACCTTAATAAATGTGTAAAAGTCTAAACTCTTGCTAAAGCTTCTAATTTAAGGCAACCACTCATTAGATTTTGGACATTCTAGCTAGAATTTTAGCCCCTTACACTGGTATGTCAGAAATAGCTCTGAAAGTTAGTTCTCTATCCACTATTCCATGCTGCCCTTTGATGCTAGCAATAAACAGGCAAAAAGAAAACTGTTCCTGAATTCTAGGAGCTTACATTATACTAGGAAGAAGAAACACATAAAGACAAGTTGGTCAACTAGCATTTTTAAGTGTTTACTATGTTCCAGGAATTGTGTTAAACAGTAGGGATACAAAAAAAAAATCAAAAGACAGCCCCTTTTCTCAAGGAGTTTACAGTCTAATGGAGGAGATAACATGCAAAAAACTATGTATAAATACAACTTATAAAGAATTAATTGAAAACCATCAACAAAGAGAAAGCACTGGCATTACAAAATATAAGGAAAGGCTTCTTATGGAAGTTGGGACTGTAAAGTTGCTATCTAGCTATACTGTCTAAAATATCTAATGTGTGGTCGCCAATAAATTATAAGCAAGAGTTTAGACTTTTAAGCATTTATTAAGGAGTATATGAATTTGGTGAAGAGATAGAAAGAGGCCTGGATGCCTACAGCTATCTATCTCAGGGAGCCAGCATTTTTGCTCCACTCTCTGTGAGAGTCCTGACAAAAGAGAGTGAACCACACCTTCTTCGTCCCACAAACCTCCTGTCTAACCCGGAAACATCAAGAAGAAGAAGAAGAAGAAGAAGAAGAAGAAGAAGAAGAAGAAGAAGAAGAAGAAGAAGAAGAAGAAGAAGAAGAAGAAGAAGAAGAAGAAGAAGAAGAAGAAGAAGAAGAAGAAGAAGAAGAAGAAGAAGAAGAAGAAGAAGAAGAAGAAGAAGAAGAAGAAGGATTCTCTTCTCCTAAAATAGAGATTATGTGATATAATATGCAAAATGAGATGCACATTTCTGGACATAGCCAATGTGAAAATTGTTTTGGTTTCATTATGGTTATTTGTGGTAATGGTTTGGTTTTTCTTTTTCCTCATTGGTTAGAGGGGAAAGATAGAAGGAAGAGAAAATAAATGCTTTATAATTGGAAAAAATAAATTCATAATGAAAGAAAGGGAATATAAACTCTTTGAGGACAAGGATTCTCTCATTTTTGTCTTTGTATCCACAGTGCTTTAGTTCAGTGCCTAACATGTAGTATAGATGCTGGTTGACTGGTTTTAAAAACAGACATCCTGTCAAACTAACCTCATTTATCATTTGGATTATTAAACTAATAAATGACTGAAATTTATTGGATGTAGTTTAGTATCTCAGCCTTCCATTGTGGAGAAGATAGACAGATATTGAATAGATGAGAATATAATCAGATAGATTGAACAGTACTTGGATGTTTATATTCAAAGAATAGTTTTTAATGGTTTATTTATATTGTGGCAAGAAGTTTCTAGTAAGATACTACAGATCTGTGTTTGGTCCTGTGCTATTTAATATTTTTTTCAGTGACATGGATAAAGGCCACATCATTATGGCATGCTCTTCATATATGTAGATAACTCAGAGCTCGGAGGGATAGCTAACTCACTGGATGACTGTCAGGATACAAAAGGATCTTGATGGGTAAAAGCATTATGTTAAATCTAATAAAGTGAAATTCTGACATTTGAGTATAAAATCAACTTTATAAGAGATTGGGAAAGCTCAGTCAGACAAGAATGATTCTTTTAAAAAAAAGATAAGGGTCAGTGGATTATAAGCTCAATATTAGTAGTGTGATATGTCTGACAAGAAAAGCTAATGCAATATTGGGCTAGATTGAGATTCATAGGTTCTAGGAATAAGGAAGTGTTGGTTCCACTGTACTTCACATGCTTCATACTTTTCATGTCTTATTTAGAGCACTGTATCAGTTCTAGGGGGGCATGATTTACTAAGAATATTGATTAGTGAGAGAAAGACTAGAGAAGGGCAGCCTTAAAGGTAGAGAGCCTTGAATCTATGTTTTATGAGAATTAGTTGAAATGATTGTGTATGTTTAACTTAGAGACTGAAAGATAAAGAGGGAAGACATGGTGGTAACTTTCTTCAAATATTTGAAGGGCTGCCATGTAGAGATGGTATCAAACATTTTTTTTTTCTGTTTAGCCCAAAGGAGAGAATCAGAATCAATGGATAGAAGTTGGGAGGGGAAAGAAAATTTAGGCTTGAGATCAAGCAAAACTTCATAACTAGGGGTCTCTAAATTGGAATGGGCTGCCTTGATTGCTGGTGAATTTCAGCTTTGTGGTTTTTAAATAAGAGGATGGACAACCACTTGTCATGGATGCTACAATGGGGATTCCTCCCCTATAAAGGTTAGACAAGATAGCCAGAGGTCCTTTCCAATTCTCAAAATCTATGATTCTGTAATGTCTTTCTTTTAGAAACAAACCCTATGTTTGGCTATTGAAGAAAGGTAGGTGGTGACCTATTTTCCTACTCTCATAGGATTGATTGATCTCACATATCTTGGGGTCCGCAACTATTCCATTTTAACTTGGTAAATCATTGGGTTAGACTTTGATACCATTGTCTACCATGTGTAAGGTATTATGCAGAGTTCTATGGAAAAATATGATTGGTTGGTTGTTGTCCTTAGTTTTCAAAGAAGATTAGAATGACATCACTATATTGGGGCCAAGGTACAGTCTGTCTCATTATGCCTAATCAAATTAATACAAGCTCGGATTGCTCTACTGCACGTCAGGCACAAATAATACATATGAACATTTGGGGTGGATTGTCTAAATATGCTCATCTCACATTTCTTTTGAGGTACTTCGATTCTACTTTGCTCATAGAGCACAGCACCTTCTTTAATGAGAGCATCTAAAGCTGGGTGGTCCTGTGCCTGTGTCTCTCATGTCATACAATCAATTCTAAAGGTCTTAAGAAAGACCTTGAGAGTGTCCCTGTATCTCTTTTTCTGATCACCATGTAAGTGCTTGCCTTGTGTGAGTTCTCCCTAAGGCAACTGTATGTTTGGTATTTGAACAACCTGGTCAGTTCACTGGAGTTGTGCTCTCCGCAGTAGAGTTTGAATCCTTGGCAGTTTAGTTTGAGAAGGGACCTCAATGTCCTTATCCTGCCAATTGATTTTCAGAATCTTCCTAAAACAATTCAAATATAAGCAATTCAGTTTCCTGCATGACACTGATATACTGTCCAGGTTTCACAACCACACAACAATGAGTTCAGCACAATGGCTCTCTAGACCTTCAGTCTGGTAGTTCTTCTCCCCCACTTTCCTGCTGTGAGAAAATAATGGGATTTGGCAGATGCCCAGGGGCCCCACCTGAAGATTGATTTGGAACTGATTGAATTGGGTGAGACTGCCTGATAGAGTGATTGAGAACCTACCTAGAGTTGATTAAATCAAGAACACACCTGGCTGGCCCTGGGGGGAGGGGGGGGAGGGGTTCTTCTCAGAGTCTGTGGACTACAACATCAACACAAGACCACCCTCAACCAATCAGCTTGAAAAACCTCCCCTTCCAGGGGAGGGAGACAAGAAGTAGGAAGGGAGGTTGGCTCCCTAGCTCTGGCCTTTTTCTTTCAGGAACCTTGGGTTGGTGACTGAAGAGAAGGAGTCCAGTCTGAACGCTAGGGAAAATAGGCTTCTTTTTCTAAACTCCACCTATTCTATCTTTACTAAATTCTAATATACTTTAATAAATGCTTAAGGCCCAAACACTGTTGATGAAGTTTCTAATTTATAAGTAAATTCTATCTAGTTTCCCCACACACACACTGTGGAAGGGGGGCAGTTAAGGACACACACATTATATTTTATTCATCACACTGCAAAGCCTCCCAAACACAGTGCTAGCTCTGGCAATGAATGCATCAACCTCATTATCAATGGGTACATCTCTCCAAAGTATCCTGCCAAGGTATATGACTTATCCACAGTATTCAAAACTTCTCCATTACCTCCAACTGATGGTTCTATGTATGGATGGTGTGATGCTAGCTGATGGAGCACCAGTGTTTTTTTAGTGCTAATTGGTTTTGTTTGTTTGTTTGTTGTTTTGTTTTGTTTGTTTGTTTCTGGGGCAATGAGGGTTAAATGACTTGCCCAGGGTCACACAGCTAGTAAGTGTCAAGTGTCTGAGGCTGGATTTGAACTCAGGTCCTCCTGAATCCAGGCCCAGTGCTCTATCCACTGTGCCACCTAGCTGCCTGTTAGTGCTAATTGTTTAGCCAAAATTAGCACAAGCAGCATCTCAGCTTCAGCGTCTGCACCGAGTGAACAATCATCTGCAAACAAAAAATCATGCACCAACACTCGGTCAACTTTTTGTGGGAAAGGGCTTCTTTTTACAAAGTCTTTGCACTCTGAGGACCTAATCCTAATAGTCGTACACTGTGCAGAGCACTTGGAATACAAATGCCAAAAAAGAATGACATCTCTACCCTTAAATAGTTTGCAATAGAATTGAAGGAAACAATATACAAAAGGAAACTGAAGGTTGACAGAAGGAGGAGGAACTATACCAGGTGATGGGGTAGGATGAAACAGTTCAAAGGATTTCAGATTGTTGGGAAATTAAGAAATGGCTGGCCTAAGCATCCTACATAAATGGAGGTTTGGGAAAGAGCTCTCCACTTCAGACTCAAATGAGAGAGTTCTCTAAGGGCAGAAGGTACTGATTAGCTGTAAGTACCAAGGTTGATGTGATCTTGCATGATAATCAGGTTCTTGGTGGCATGATAGAGAAATCTAAAGGAATGCAGGGAATATAAAAATATCATGCATACTTTATTCTAAATGTTTAATTGATAAAATTGAATGTAATGTACCTTAGGAAAGAGATTTTGTCATTGGTGGGCTTCAAAATACTTGATGACCACTTCGGTTGGTAGTTTACATGGAACTAACGCTTTGAGTAGGTGTACCTGTAGATACCGGTTATCACTTATAACTTGCAGTTCTGTATTTCTACTATCTGATTAAGCACACTTGACTTTTCCTAGATATTTCCATTCATCAAGCATTTAATATATGCCAAATGAGACAGGCACTATGCTAGCCATTGAGGCTGGAAAGATGAAAATGAAACTGCTTGCCCTCAAAAAGTTTACTTCTCTCTCTCTCTTTCTCTCTCTCTTTCTGTCTCTCTCCATTTTTATATATCTATTTATTTATCTATTCATTCATTCATCTATCTTTTTGCTTGATTATTTATTTATCTGTCTATTTATTTTGTCATGGTGAGTAGTGAGGGGAGTAAGAGATAAAGATACAGTGACTTGGACTCAATTTTTACAAATAACTAAATATAGAGATTCCTCTATAGATAAATATGTGGTTATCTATGTAATCTAATAGATACTTTATTACCTTTTTGACATTCTTCTTCTGTCATAATAATAGTGTAGAGAGGTACAACAATTAATAATAATAATAATAAACTGAGAAATTAAACAGAATCCTCCCTTCTTTGTTGTTTTTTGTTGTTGTTGTTGGGTTTTTTGTTTTGTTTTTGTTTTGTTTTTTGTGGGGCAATGAGTGTTAAGTGACTTGCCCAGGGTCACACAGCTAGTAAGTGTCAAGTGTCTGAGGCTGGATTTGAACTCAAGTCCTCCTGAATCCAAGGCCAGTGCTTTATCCACTGCACCACCTAGCTGCCCCCCTTCTTTGAGAAGAGAGATGAAATTGCTACAAATCCTTTACCATTAATAGTAGTTGACATTAATAATTGACATTAATTAGTACTTTTGAGATTTGCAAAGTATTTTAAATTCATTATCTCATATGATTCTCATAAAAATCCTGAGGTAGGTACTGTTATTATCCCCATTAGACAAATAAGAAAACTAAGGCTCAGATCAATAAAATGACTTGCCTAGGGTCACAGCAAGGCAGGACTCAAAACTCAGGACTCATAACTCAGGACTCATTGACTTTATGGCCAGCTATGGTATATGGCAGTCCAAAGTAGCTGATACTAAATTTTAAAAGTCTTAGCATAAAAAGGAGATGATGTATTTGTGAAAGATCTTTTCCAAAATTTCTTCTAATGCTTTCGCCTTCTTTGTGATTAAAATTGTGTTATCTAAAACCTCTTCTCAGAAAATACTATACATAGCAAATGCCCTCAAGGTTTATATGTTGTTTAAAAATATAAAAAATAATTATTTTGTCTAATAAATAAATGGGGGGAGCAGTAATAATGTATTTATTTTTTCTGTTCAAATGATTGTGTTTTTACTATATTGACAAAAATATCAAATGGAAAAAAATTCCTACCCCCTTATTTTTCAAATAAGTAGTTTTCACTTCTCTTTCAGTCGATATATCTTTAGTAAATAAAGATGAAAATTCCATCTACTTGTTGGGAAATTCTCTTGGCCTTCAACCAAGAAAGGTTAAAACATACCTGGAAGAAGAAATTGAAAAGTGGGCCAAAATGTGAGTAATTTTTTAAAAGCTATGATTCAAAGTTTCATAAAAGATCTTGAAGCTAAGAACAGAAATGTTTGTGATTCTACCAAATTATCATATTTTGAGAATCAAAGAATTTTATATCTAGAAGGGACCTTGAAGTATTTAATCCATTACTTTCATTTTAGTGACAATGCAAATCATGAGTTCAGCAGAAGAAAGCAAAAAAAAAATTAATCCAAGTTTTTGAAGTTAAGTAAGAATTTCAACTCAGTTTATATAAATAAATGTCTGTTCTCCTTTGTTTTTAGTCACTGATGATGGTGATACCACTGTATCCCTTAAGAATCCATTCTAGATTTAAACTTAGAATACCATAATACACCAAAATTTAGTTCTTGTTTTTAGTTACAGATTTAAGAAAAGGGCAAACCTGTTTAATTATACCTAAAAAAATTTACATTTAACTTCGTGTCAGACAAATGTCCTGATTACCTTTTCTTGATTCCTTCTGCCATTTCTCCTGCTGTTTGCCCTTTGCCCCCCTTTACTTATATGTGTCCTTTAAGAACAAGTTCAAGTATCAACTCCTTCAGGAAGCCTAATTCAGTTACTCTGTCTCAAACTGATCTATCCCTTTTTCATTCTCAAGCTTATAAGATCATTCTACTAGAGCAAGAAAGAACCTTTGAGTTCCTTGAGCCCAGAGATGTCTAAATATGGCCTATAAAACTCCAAAGTGCAAGCCTATCAGATTAAAATGTAAATAGGAAATATTTAACAAAATAAATAAAAGTACAATACAATGTAGACAATTAGTGATTTTGTAAATCCGTAGGTCAATAGCAGCCAGAGAGATCTATTCCACTTTGAGTTTGACACTACTCATCTAGGCCAAACCTCTCATTCTACAAAGAAATTGAGACCCAGAGAGACTGAAATTTGTTTAAGGTCACACAGTATGTAAGAAAACTGATAGGATCTGAACCTAAGTGCTTGTGACTCCAAGATCACAGCCTTCATCTCATACAGTTTATTTAGCAAAAGAGGAAAAAGGCGGGGGAAGGTATAAGTCAAGTGTGAAACTTCAGAAGCTTTGGCTCTTTTCAGAATTGATCTTTTTGCTGAACCAGATACTCTGAATGTTTCTTGATTCATTCTTCCTTCCCTTTACTCTCTATATTACTCCCTATACCAGTCTGTCTTCCATACTGGACAATCTTTTTCTGTTGATAATCCAGAATTTAAAGCTGACAGCCTAAAGCTTGAGCTGACTATAGTAATAAGAAATTGTAGTAACAGATCTAATTATTCCCAGTTTGGCTATAATACAACTAAGCTGAACCTTTGTGTTTCACACCTCAGTATTTAATGCAGTGAGGGGAGAGGTTTGACTAATTTGTGAAGCCCAAGGTAGTTTTGTCACTTGTAAGACTGTGACGCCTTTTTCACACTATAAAGGTATCACTACGTTGAAAAGCATTCTGAACTAGCTTAGTTTATTATTTAAAGTGTAAGTGTCAGAGTTAATAAAAATGGTTAATACTCTTTTCTGACCCAATTTGTTTGAAGGAGCAGGGAATTAGGTTGAATGAATATGAACTTTAGAAAGTACCCTTGCCTCTTGGTTATTCATTCAGCTCAGCACTGCATTTCCCCCCTGGTCATTTTAAAAAAATTGCAAACCTATCCATTTCCTTATTATTATCCTATTTTATCAAGTAAATGGTTGACTTCTTTTAGGAGGTTAAAGTTAGATCACAGTTCATGCTGTTTATGTGATACAGAGGGAAAGCACCTATCAGTCAAAGGACTTTCTCTTATAGAGGGTCGCCTTCCCCTTTTATGTTTCTCTGTGTGACAATGGGGAATTTCTTCTCCCTCTTCTCTCCTTAACTGGCTTAGGAAAAATTAAAAGTAAAGGAAATCGATGTACTTTAATGCTTTCTAATGCCCCAACTGTCTAAAGAATACTTTCTTATAAGAATAATAGTAGGCAAAAATAATTGCAAACTTTTCATTGTTAAATAATGCCTAAGAAAACAGATATTGAAGCTTTGATTATAGTCATACATGGTCTGTAAAACAGAATAAACTATAGTTAAATGACCTGCTAGACCCGTCAGGTTCACTACTGTCATTGTAGGCGTAGTTAGCATCAGGACCATTCACAGAACAAATCACCTTTTTCTTTCTTTCTTTCTTCTTAATCATGCCATAGCCAGTTGTCATCTCAGTTGACTTGTATCTACATGTGCAAAATGAGATAAGAGACTTGATGCAATTGTAAAAATTTTGCAGACAAAAAAAAATATAGCTGTCATAAAAACACCAAACTGGCTGTGGCCATAGTTTGAAAGGTGGATTTCCTGAGAAACAAAGATAAATGTGGCCTTATTATTGTATTTTCTGAGTTTCAATTTCAAAATTTTATGGCTTACACAATATATTAGTGGCATTTTGATTTTTAAAATTTATGCTGTAAAATAAATATCAAGCCCCAATATTTGGAAATGGGAAAATTTTACATTCTTATGATTCTCTTCGATTTAGTAATTGAGTATTTGAAAGATGGTATTGTCTGACACTAAAAAAAAAATAATTTGCAATGACAATTTGCAGAAATTAGTAAACAATGGAACTTACAGAAATTTTTGGAAGGTAATTTAAAGAGATAGATACAGTTAGAGGAGAAAGGTTGTAGGAGAAAGGGACTTACAGACCACAGCAAAAGATGGTTCTATACTTCATGAGTTGGGGCCTCATTACCTAGATAAATACTATAAAAAGAATTTTCTAAACTTTTCAGCAATTGAATATATGATTCCTAAATCAGTTGTGTCTAGGAATATCAAGCCTATAAATGTATGTATTTATTTATTCAACGGACATTAACCACCTCCTATGAAAAATATATTGGGCAATAATTATTCATGATTACCACTGATTTTATTTAAAGGAGAGGCTAGCAAATTTTTTTAAAAATTATATTGTAAGGACTTTTAAAAGTAGAAAAATATTTATGAAATGTGTGGATATTTTGAATTGAGTAGACATGAAACAAGATGTGTGTTGGTGCATGACCCAATGATAATAACTGTTTCCTCTGTTACTCTCACTGTCACATCCAACCTTAGTGTTTCTAGCATGTAAAAAAGAAACACATGGTTATGAAAAAAAGTATAAGAATCCTTATTAATTATAGAGATATTTTCATCAACAGTTTTATTTGCTAATTAGAAAATGGATTATTAAGTGGAGTTATAAAATATTGTAAGATTTTTCAAAATATGATAGAATTCCATCTTTCTGGGATAGTTTTAGTATGATCTAAGCTGTGAGCAAAGAGACTAAATAGATTTGAAAAATTCTCCAGGTTCTTTGAGGACCCATAATTCTGTTTGCTTTCTAATTTGATTTCATAGCCATACCATTGACTGAGACAAACATTGCCCCTCAGACAGCTCTGAAAACACAGAGCTTAAGTGATTTAATTTCCCTGGTATGTGCTGTTGTAATGAGTTAGCTGTCTTTCATGCCATCTTTTCCTTCAGAGTATTTGTAAAGAGAGGGTTCTTGTGCTGAAACTATTTAAATATTTTTTGAATGATAGTAATACACTTTTTCTCAAGTCTAATGCATATGCTTCTAACTGCAGTTTAATCTACATCAACTTTTTCTAATGATGGACCTTGTCATGTAGTGGTTTATTTGTGTAACTCTAAATTCATTTTACTACTGCAGGCTACCAGGCTGACAAAATGAGGCAGTAGACTCTGTGTGTGATATGGGAGGTATGGGGTGTAGAATGCCAAGAGCATTGAATTCAGAAATGTATCCTTAAAGATTATTACCACCAATGTCTACTAGAGTTAGGAGTAAGGTAGCATAATATTAAGTGATATAAATTCTCTGAGGCAGAGCATAGAATTTTACTACCTAAATGTAATAAGATATATTGTGCTATCAGCAAAGGCTATAGAGTTCTATGTGATTAAAATAAAAAAGATCCAAGTATCTGCCTTTAAGTACCATTTAACGATAATGATTTTTGTCTTTAGCATTTATATTAGAAGTCGAGGAATAGGCAAGCTGCAGGCAATATAATAATAATATGAATAATAATAACTAACCAACCTTCTCTTTCTTTTCAGTTCTGTCTTGTCCTTCAAAAGCTAATTTTATCTTATTTAAATCAGTTTTTATATTAATTTGTATTTTTATGTACTTTGACACATTGATGTATAATTTGGTTGTTAGTTTTAAAATGGTATTACATACCACATATTGATGAAGGGGTATTTTAGCATCCTATTCATTCTATGAAAGTAGTGAAGTTAAAAAAGTAAAAATCAGAAATAGGAGAACTATTTCTATAAAATTCTAAACTCTTTTGCAAACATTGACTTTGAGCATCTTAATGAGGGAAGGAAAATTAAGATTAGATAGATCTATATAAAACGCATTTTTAAATTTTATCATTGTACTTTACTATTTGTATGATTTGGCCCCCTTTCCCTGGGAAAGTTGATTAGGAAATTTTTGGAAACCCCTCCTATCCCCAACCTTAATTGCCAGAAACAAACATTTTAAACTAAGGGGGTGAGGGTAGTGAAAATACTCAGACATTTGATACCTAAGTTAAAAAATACTGTTTTTTCCAATGTCTTATACTACTTGGTGGTGGAGAATGATGTAAGCTAAACTTAGATGACTTAAATTTTCTTCAAAGCCTTTCACTGAACTCAGAGATCTCACTTTACAATTCCAGTTAATGGCTTGCATAGTTTCTGGCACATAATAGGCACTTAATAAGTGCTTGTTGACAAATATTGTTCTATGAGTTAGGATAGAGGATAGTCGCAAATACCTAGAGAGATTTTTTCATTTTAGATTTGGAAAATGTTCAAGGAGAATCTTTCTACTAATTGCAGTTGATTAACCATTATTGACTATCCCAATATAGCTCACTCCTCTGAAAACCAAAGGTGCTAACTCGTTATATTTTAGAAATTTTAGCATTTAGAACTTAGTCCACTATAGTCTATTATATACTACCTAGTATTGTATGTTATCATTTTATGAGTATATGTCATGTTTCCTTCAATAGTCATCGTTTTTTAATGTCAGGGATCATACCTTTATATATTTGTATTTTCTAGCATTTATTACTACATCTAGCATACAGCAGGAAGTAAATAGATGTTGATTGATGGATTGATCAGTTGTTTCCTGGTTCTGACATCAGAACTAAGTTTGAAAGAATATTATAATATAAATTCACCCAATACTATTTAAAAGGGGTGTGGTTTATAAAACATTCTCAAGATGAAGTGTTACTCTCATTGTCTCCCAAAGAAATCAGCACAATTCATAGAATCAAAAATTTAGATGTAGACTCTTAGAGAATTTAGTCACCTTTAATTCTTGAGCTGAGAATTATAGGGCCAGAGAGATTAAGTAATTTCACCAAAATCAGATAAGTGGTAGAGCTGAGATTTGAACCCAGGTCCTTTCATTCCAAATCCAGTATGCTTTCCATTCTATTGTATCATTACACTTCCCAAGAAGACAAATACAAAGGTACGACTACTTTTTAAGTACTTTAGAGGTAGCAGTCCTTGGTTATAATATGTATTCATCACTTATTAACTCTTAACTCCAAGTCAATTAACTTCTCTGACTTAACTAAGTTATCTCATATGTTGAATGGGAGTAATTCCATACCTCCTTAAATAAAAGGACTGGATAATGTGATCTTTTGAGATTTCTTTCATTTTGGAGCTCTGTGATTTTGTGCTTTATATTTTTTGTTAGTAATATATGAAATTGTATACCTTGATCCTGTACTTATCCTGAGGAATATAATAGTATGATAAAATAAAATTCCAGTAATAATAAATAATCAAAAAGTGGGGTAGAATGATTTGAGAATAAATGAAATAGGACTTATTTTATCTTCTACTTTGCATTTGTACAACACTAAAATATATTATAGCTTGTAAGTAAAACATAAACTAAATTTGCTAGATTGTATGCTTTTTGAGGAGAAGGAAATGCTCATCATTGTATTCCTTATAACACCTAGCACAGAATCACTATGAATAATCGATAAATATTTGTTAAATTGAATTGAATTAGCCTGTGTTAAATATTAATAAATGTTGGATCATAGTAACCAAAATAGCATAGGGAGATAGGTACATCTTTATTGTCATGTGAAAAGAAACTAAATTGTTTTAACTAAGATCTTTGTCAGCCTCCTTGGCCAGTACATTTCAACACTAGCTACAGATTTACTCATTCTTCTCAGCTTACTGGTTAAGATAGGAGAATTAGACTATTGCTTGCTCTCCATTGTCACTCCAGGTTTTCTCTCATTTCCATCACTTAGTAACTTCTCTTCCTTTTAGGTTCATGCCAGATCTACCACCAAATCAAAATCCTAATAGTTGTTGTCTACGGACTCTTTGTTCACTCCTGCTCCTAGCTCAATGAGTTGGTTATATGGCTCTCTATTCTGTGAGAAAATAATGGGATTTGGGAGACGCCCAGGGGCCCCACCTAAAGATTGATTTAGAACTGATTGAATTGGGTGAGGCTGACTAAGAACCTACTTAAGGTTAATTAAATCAAGATCACACCTGGCCAACCCTGCCCTGAATGGAGTGCTGTTCTCAGAGGCTGCTAAGACATCAATAGGAGACCACCCTTTACCAATCATCCACATGTTCTCTCTTTACTATGCTTTAATAAATGCTTAATGCCCAAAGTGGGGTGCAGAGCTTCTAATTTAAGGTAACCATACATTTAGTTTTAAACATCACAATTCTATATTAACTCTCCCTCAAACACATGAACCAAACAATTCCCCAACCAACTCACTTCCTATGAGATACTTTTCCACAGCACTTTAGACATACACAAAGATGTTCATATACTTTGTCTTGCCATCACCCACAAATATACAACCTCCATGTTTAAGAATTCCAAAATCCCCTTATCTGACCATAACCTATTGTTTCTTCACCTTTCCCTCTGTGTTCCCAAGCAAAACCCCATTCTTCATCTGTATTGTGATCTCCCATTCCTTCATCCCTCAGTCCTCTCCCAGACCAGCCACTCTCTACTCTTATATCCATTGTGACTCCTTGGTTAACACCTTTATATGTGTTCAAGCGATCCCATTCCATCCCATTTCCTCCAATAGATTATTCCTTATTCCATCCTCACTATATCATTTATTTTCCATCTCTCCCTTTGATTTCCTCTTGGCTACAAACATTACCCATGTCTCCCCATCCTGAAAACAACCCTCACTTAATCCTTCTATCTTCACCATCATCCTATATCTCTCCAACTGTGTAATTTAAAATTCTAAATGTGGGTTCTAATCTGCCCCCCCCCAGTTTTGGGGGGAAACTGGCTAAAATCACTGATAAATGAGTTTAGGCTTTTAAAGGGCTTATTAAAAGATATAAGATAATAAAGAGAGAGAAAGATTGAGAACAGATTTCTTATAGCATGGAAATCCTAGCATTCCTAAACCTCCCACTTGTAGTACTGCCACCAAACCGATGTCTCGAACCAAAAGAGGAAGAAGTCCTCAACCAGTGTCTCCTTCCTACTTTGTGTTCTCCTCCCGGAAATGGGAGGCTCCTCAAGTTGATTGGCTGGTAGCTTTGATAGACAGTACCCATGAGCAAACATCACTTCCTGATGCCAAGGAACTTGACCATATGGTTTGCCCTCAGATGCCTTCTCCTCATAGCAGAGCTTTCCTGTGGAGTCACTCCAATCATTACACTACCCTTTGTAGACAGATTTCTTGAAAAGGCCATTCACAACAGGTGCCTTGCTTTTTCTCCTCTCACTCTCTTCTTAAACTATTACAATCTGACTTTTGACTTTATCATTCCACCAAAACTCACACTCCTTAATCTCTCCTATGTAGCCTTTGACACTGTTGATCACTTTCTTTTCCTTGATACTCTCTTCTTTCTAGATTTTTTAAGCACTTCTCTCTTGTGGTTCTCTCTTTGGGGTATTTTCTCTGGATTTGTCCCAAATCCCAGTAATGCTGCCTCTTCAACCCCACCTACTAACATCCCTGGTTTACTTTAAGTCCCAACTAAAATTCCATCTTTTACACAGAACCCTTCCCAACCCCTCTTAATTCCAGTGCCTTCCCTCTATTTATTATTTCCTATTTATCCTCCATATAGATTGCTTTGTTTATATTTACTTACCTGTTGTTTCTCCCATTAGACTGTAAGCTGCTTGAGGGCAGGGACTGTCTTTTGTATTGTTTTTTATCTCCAACATTTAGCACAGTTCCTGACATAAAACTAGGTGCATAAAAATGTTATTTATTAATTATTTGCAGGGATATATGCAACTAACTGAATAGAGTACTGTACTGAGAGTCAGAATTCCTGGTTACAGTTCTCTCTTTGCCATTTTTAGTAGGTATGTCCCTTGTGTATTAGTCACTATTTCTTTGATCCTCAATTTACATTTCTTTAATAGATGTAGTAATTACACTGGGCAGCTGGTGGTGCAGTGAATAGAGCACTGGCCCTGAAGTCAAGAGGACTTGAGTTCAAATGTAACCTCAGACACTTACTAACTGCGTGACCCTGAACAAGTCACTTAACCTCAATTGCCCTAAATATCCAGGGACATCTCTAGTTGTCCTGATATACATCTTGGCACTGGACCCAGATGGCTCTGGAGGAGAGAGTAAAGTTGGTAAATTTACACAGTCCTCCCTCACTTAAATCCAATTCCTTGCAAGTCATGACAGCACCCCAATGTCATGGTCCTCTTTGAGAACAAAAGACAAACAACAACAAAAAATAATTGCAGCACTTAGATAATGTATGTGTAAATATTTTGTAACCATAAAATGCTGTTTGAGTTATTATTATTACTTTATACATACTTTTTACTTGTTTCAACTAAAATATGAGATTTAACAATAGAAGAGGAGATTCTTAGTCATAGCTCTGCCACTAACTTGCTGTGTGTTCTTGAATAAGTCATTTATCCTCTCTTGGTTTCAGTTTCTAATCAGTAAAATTAAGAGTAAATTATCATAGGATCATAAATTTAGAAGAATAAGGGATTTTATAGGTCTTTGAAACCCCATAATTTTATACTTAAGGAAACTGAGGCTCAGAGAGGTTAAGTGATTTGATCAGGGTCTTGATCCATTTTAGCTGTAAAATTTTATGAGTCATTGTCATTTTTAATGTTTCATATGCCTTTTTATATGATTTTCTAACTTTACTTGTCATTTTTATTGAAAGATTTCTTCTTTTTCCTTTATATTTTTGGATAATAATTAATATACTACACTGTGGAAAAAGAATAAACTCTGCTATCAGAATGCAATTAGATTTCAAACTCCATGAACACCAGGATGTTCCTTTCAGATTGAACTTTTAAGTATTCCATGAATGAAACATTTTACTTTCTCTTTCTGTATAGTCATAAAGATCATCGCCTATCCCTAGAAGTACTTTGTCTCTACATCTCAGATTTCTTATCTTTGTTTGAGCCTCAACTCTTGTATCATCTCCTCTGTGAAGCCTTCCCTAATCTTCTATGTGATAACATTCTTTCCTGGAGCACATTTGACAAGATTTCTCTCTTGATTCATTTTATCCTATCTTGCTTAATATATAACTATTCCTGTATTATATCTTCTGACCCATAGTTCTTTAAGGATGAGGAATTTGCCCATTTAAATCTTTGTGCCTAGAACTGTTTAGTAAACATTTATTTAATTATTTGTTGTATTCCCTCACACTTAGTCCAGTGCCTTGAAAATAGTAAACATTTCAACATATTTATTGAATTAAATAACATTTCTAGAAAATAATTATAAGACAGAAAATGATCAGAAAATCAGTCAGGGAATGGTTTTAATATTGAGTAGTAATACAGTCAACATTTTTCAAGTATTATCCATAAAAGTTATCATGTAGATTATGATATTTTGTAAACCTATTCAATTTGTAGATATTTGACTAAATATTTAAATTTATTTTAGCCTTTTAAACCATGTCCTTTTGGTCTTAAGGCTAGTAGGAATCAAGGGGATTACACAATTGATTTTGTACTAGATGATACTTTTATAAATGAAAAAAATCAGTTGAAGTATAGATAAAATACAAAAGAAATCAGACTATAAATATTAAAAATGGGTAAATTAATGATATTTTCCCAATGGAAAAATAACCAGAAAACATGAAAATAGACAAGTAAAAGAGTTTTGAACTGTTGTTACTTGAGAATATTTTTTCATGATTAAAAAGAAGTTATAAAGACTGGTTAGGGAATCTGTCAATTTCTAATGCTTGAAGTATTTCTCAAAACAAAAAGCTTAGGGGTTTCTTTGTCCCTTTTTTATTTCAGGGGAAGTTATGGTCATGAAATAGGAAAACGTCCTTGGATTACAGGAGATGAGTGCATTGCTCACCTTATGAATAACATTGTAGGTAAGTGTAAGTAACAATAAATCTTTTTTTAAAATGAATATAAATGGGGGCAGCTAGGTGGGGCAGTGGATAGAACATCATCGGCCCTGGAGTCAGGAGTACCTGAGTTCAAATCCAGTCTCAGACACTTAACACTTACTAGCTGTGTGACCCTGGGCAAGTCACTTAACCCCAATTGCCTCACTAAAAAAAAATAAATGGTTTATTCTGTAGCTTAAACATCACTTGTAATGCAAAAGAGTTTGGTGGAGTACTAATAAGAAGTTTCTATTTACTCCTTACTGCATTTTAATTATATTACTCATAACACTGAAGGTTGGCTATAGGTAGAATTATATGACAAATATTTATTAATTCAGAACTTGTTGAGTGGTCAAAACTGAAGAGTAACCATTAATGGTTACATGCTAGCTTATCTGCATTGAAGATTTTTCTTTGTCTGGTGAGGTTCGACATGTTTATCACTATCTTGTATTAATAAATACACTTATTTAGCTGCTTCCCCCTATCTCATGTGAAATATTATTCAGTAAGCACTTTCTCCACAAGCCTTATTAAATGGTATAAAATGTGATCTAAAATAGCATTCAAGTTTAAGCACCCAGGAACAATTTATTTATGTGTGTCAGAATTATTTAGATTAATTCTATTAGACTGCTAATGGGAGATGGAGTATTGAGTGTGAGGAATAGCAAGAAGACCAATGTCATTGGGTCATAAAGTACATGGAAGGGAATTAGATGTAAGAAGACTGGAAAGTGGTCAGTGAACATTTATTAAGTGCTTACTATGTGCCAAGAACTCAGGCTAGCATTGGGATACAAATTAAGCAGAAAGAGATAGTTTCTGCCCTCAAGGAGTTTACATTCTAATGGGGGAAGACAACACATAACAAAGGAAGTAAAAAGGAAGGTGGATAGAGAAAGCATGTGAGAGTAATATGTGGGGAAAGGAGTATCTAGAGGGAGATATTAGCAAGAAAGTTTGAAGATTTCAGAGTGCAGCCTGGAAAACAATGAAGAGAGGGCTAGTCTGGCCCTCCTCTTTAAAATGGAGGCACCGCCAATCAGAGAAACCAGCCAATCACAGGAAGAGGATATAGGACAAAGTTACTCCCAGTATGAAAAGTATAGGAGTAAAGGAAACTTTGGGGTGAAGAAGCTTCTGTAGAATATTAGAGAAATTCCAGAGAGTCAGGAGTGATGCCTGGAAAGGAATGAATGAAAGAGCATTGAAAGGTAGGAAGGGACCAGGTTATGCAGGGCTTTAAAACCCAAGCAGAGGATTTTGATTCTGGAGATAATAGAGAGCCACTGGAGTTTATTGAATAGTAGGATGCAGTGGAAATGCACATGGTCAGACATCCATTTTAGGATTACTGCATAGAGAATGGAATTCAGTGGGGAGATACTTGAGGCAGGGAAACCCAGCAGCAGGCTTTTGTAATAGTCAGGGCATGAGGTGCTGTGGACCATCAGAAGGATGGTGGAGGTATAAGAATAGAAAAGATAACATATAAGAGACAATTTCCAAAGGTAGATAGGACTGGGAAACTGACTGGAAATGGAGAATGAGAGAGTCAGAAGTCAAAGATGAATTCTAATTTGCAAGTCTGAGTAACTGAGAGGATGGTAGAGGTCTCGACAGTAATAAAGAAGTTATGAAGAGAAGAGGAGTTAGGGAAAGTCAAAATGAGTTCAGCTTTGGACATGTTAAGCTTATGTTACCTATGAGATATCCAGTTAGAGATTTTCAATAGACAGCTGAAGATGTGAAAGTAGAGATTAGGAGAGAAGACTGCCTACTGCAACATGTGGAAACTAGCAAAGGCTATAGTTGCCTATATTCCAGATACATCCTGGTACTTTGGAAGGTTCTATAAATGGCTATCTCATTTAAAAATTATATAAATTGATCCATTGATGCTCTTGGTTAATATATCTGTGCAGAATCACAATTAATATTGGAAATGGTGGAATGAGACTATTACATTCTCCTAAGAAGTTTTTACCTCATAAGTACTTAGGATAAATCTTATACTATCCCCAATATATTTCATACTTCACCTGTCTTTTGTATAAACTGAGAAAGTATCAAATCATGTTGTATAATATTATAGCTTCTATGACTGATCTATTTGAAAAATCCAGATAAATATGGGTGTATTCTCACTTTCTTCCCCTGAAATGACTCTACCCAGAATCCATATGCCATGGGAATATTACTCTCTATCTGTAAACTAATAAACTTTCTTGTTACTGTCCTATTTTTTAACACACATACACATATGTGTGTGTGTAATAGATTCATAGAATGTTGGAGCTACAAGGTAGTTCACACATCATTGAACCCAACCTAATCATTTTTTTTCAGATTTCTTCATAGGCATGTACTACAGGAAAAGTATCTGCAATTTTTTTTTAATCAAAAGCACAACATAACTCACACTAAGATACTTAATTCATGCTTTCAATTAAGATGAAACTTTATAGCTTGAAAAAGAATAATGTGCTTTCAAAAAGAAAAAGTAAAGACCTCAAAGCAAAGAAGCTATTGATGATTGTGTTTTTCCTGCTTTGAATTCTTAGGTGTCCTATTTCTTCCTGTCTATGAATCTTCTTTTGACTCCTCTATCTTCCTTTGGTTTCAAAAAATTGATTAATAAGAATTAGAAATGGCAGATCCTAACAGTCTCATGGAAGTATCAATTATATGTTGCCCCTATTGGGTGATATAAATCTATATTAATTATCTTATATCAGTGTGAATGGATAAATGCTGAGCTACTTCGCCTTTTGTCTTTTGTGTACTAGCTATTTTATCTTGTAAACTGTTAGGTACTTCAATATAATAATGAAGAATTATGTTGGACAAAGAAGCCTTCTTTTATTAAAGATGCATTTCAGCAAGACATTACTACAACCAGTATAAAAATGTGATTAGCTGCAATATCTTTTTAGTCATATTTTAGAGGCATACTTAACACAAAAATGTACTGTTTGGGAATTTGGCTAAGAACCTAATGATATGAATAATTCAGTTGTTAGTTTACAGGAATGAGAAAGTACTTTATTATCTTATTTTTATTTGCTGAATCAAAACTGAAAACTAAGTGCATCTGTATCTATTTGTATGTGTGTCTGGATGGTACAGTGAGGAAATGGGGTAAACTTCTATTTCATTGTGGTGACACCTCAAATACGTGCTTGCCTTCAAGGCCATTAAGAGAGAGTGACTGAAATTTATGTGCTCTCTTTTTCCACCTGCCTCTAATAGAGCTTATGAAGGATCACAAGAAAAATCTGCCCTAGTGTTTGTTTACTTTATAGGAGCTCATAAGGATGAAATAGCCCTAATGAATGGCCTGACAGTTAATTTGCATCTCCTACTGGTAAGTTTGCTTTCCCAACAATCTTTAAATACATTTTTGGTTCCTGAATCTGATGTTTTTTATCTTTAATTCATGAACTTGTGGTGGTGTATTTATTTTTAATAAGTTGCTAGATTATTTTCAATCTTACCAGAAAATGCTAGATCATGATATAATGCCTTTTTCATAATCATAAGCTTTTAAGGGCCTTGAGATCAAGACCAATTTTTGTTCAGAGCACAGGGAATAAGAGCTATAGAAGCAGCAAGAGGAAACTGTTTTTAAAAAATACACAAAACCCGGGGCAGCTAGGTGGCTCAGTGGATAAAGCACCAGCCCTGGATACAGGAGGACCTGAATTCAAATGTGACCTCAGACACTTGGCACTTACTAGCTTGTGCCCCTAGGCAAGTCACTTAACCCTCATTGCCCTGTGGGGGGAAAATGGGGAAAAAATATACAAAACCAATTTTTTTTAAATTATGGGAGATATAAATCTCTTTCTACAATAAAAAAAATTCATCTTTCAATACTGCTGCCTGTGAACAGCAAAACAAATCAAGTGGGGTCATGAATGGGTATTTTGGGGGTTGTTTTATTTTTAGATATGAAGGGAAAGAAATTATTTAACAATTAACAAAGGAAATCTAATGAAATAACACCCAAAATATTCATAGAAATTTTTAATTTGGGATCTTGTCAGTAGTTTAACATTTCTGAAAGTTTGTACCATCCATTCTATGTATTTTTGTGTGCACCTATATGCACATTTAACACACTTTTAAAAATTGTAGGTTTTGTTTGTATTTTTTTAAAATAAACTTAACCTGTTACTTGTAAACTTTAGAATCATTTCCTAATGATTTTTTTCTTTGTAACTATATACATATATGAGTACATTTATATGAAAGCCAAATGAATAAGGCAACTGAATATGGCAGTCATTCTATTCCCATAGATCCCCTACCTCTCTACCTAGAAGAAAGACAAGTGTTTCCTTTTCTTCTGGGACCACAGTTGGTCATTGCAATTAATCAGAATTCAATAACATTTTAATATTATTTTGTTTATGTTATTGTTTTAATATGACAAAATGGAGAAATAAAAAGTTACTGTCATTGAGGGAAATAATTGTAATATATGTAAAACCTAGTCCTCCTAGAAATTGTTCCTCCAGAAATGAATACATTGCATAGTAAATCTGATTATTATTCATGAGATGATAAATGACAATGACTTCCTGGCAGGTCTAAGGGAGCTTCAAAGAAACCTAAAAATTAGCTGAAACCATAGAAGCAAAAAATAAAAACAAACAAAACCATGCAAATGAAGTGAAGTTGGCAAACTGAAAATAAAGAAATGTGTTCAAATTTTCTTTCGTATAACATGATGTTCAGCCCTTAACTAGAGAATTGTACCATTCAGTGCAAAGGAAAGGCACTGCCCATTAAATTTCACTAAAAATTACAATATTTTGGCATGAACCATTTCTTCCCATGTTTCTACTTTCTTGGTGACAACAAAGTTCTTATTTTTAATTCTTAAGGTTAATTAATTTATGTTTGTTAAATGTTTAGAGATTATAAGATAAAAGTTATCAAGTGTTTCAATTTACAAGCCTTGTTAATGTCTTGTCCAATAAATTCATTTTGTTTCAGTTATCGTTTTTTAAGCCTACACCAACACGATTTAAAATTCTTCTAGAAGCCAAAGCTTTTCCTTCTGACCATGTAAGGAACTTTTTAAAAATACATATTTATATTCTTTTTCCTCTTTCTTGAGAACATCGATTGCCTGACTTGAATGTTTATTCACTAGTCTTTTTCAAGTAACTTTACAATAAAAAGATCTGTCAAGTGCTTTTGATTTAGGCATTTTTTATAGATTGTAGCTTTATTCCTTTTGTTCAAGTAAAACATGTGTTAAGGGAGGAATGATTGAATAGGGACATTGATTTATTAGTCTTTTTAAAGACATTGAGAAAACCGCTGGCCTAAATCAGCTGAAGTTATAAATGTTTTATTAATTTTGGTTGTTGTTTTATTTTATCAAATCAAATCAATATGAACCTCAGTGTTTTAACCCTTTAGTCTCCCACAATAGATATATGTGTCTTTTTATAGCTAGCTAGAAAACGTTTTGTTCTATATTTTATGGAAAATAGTCAATTAAACAAAAACAACTTTAGGAAGATGTTTCACTGATGTACTCCTGCTATTGCCACTGATTTATTCAACTCTTAGAAGATACTTGAACTTTAGAGATAATATAAAATAGACACCAAGTTGTTGTTTTTTTCAACCCAGATAATAAGTAAATTTTAATTTTATAATCTAGGATGTGTGATTATTGGTTTTTATATCATTCAAGTTGTAACTCTGCCCTGGACTTATAAATAATCAGAGGCAAGTCACTTAACCTTGCAGCCTCAGTTTTAGTCAATCAACAACCATTTGCTCTGTGCCTGCTCTATCACAGTCATCATGGTGTTTTCTTATGAGGTTGTGTGAATATCACATGAGATAATTACTCTCATATATGTATAATTTTTAGTTTTGGAAATCTCATTCTTCACAATAATTCTTTGTGTTCAGAAGTGCAGATAGATTTTCTTTTTATTTTACAAGTGAGAAAACCGAAGCTCTCCAATGTTAAGTTATTTGACCGTGGTTTTAAAACTAGTAAGTATGTGAGGCAGGATTTCAATACCTCTCTTCCTACTCTAGGGCTTATACTTGATCCATTACTTCATATTACCTCTTAGATAAGGCACATCAAACACTTTGTAAACCTTCCAGCTCTTAATGAATTTTCTACTAATGTTATTGTTGTTGCCACCAAAATCATAACTATACTCTTAAGGACAGTGTCTTCAGTCTTCAGTTTATATACTTTGAAAGACTTTTAGCTTCTAGAAGGCTTTGTACCAGCCACTTCCAGCTATCCAGTGAGTCTCTCAGCCTCACTCTGTTTATGTCTCAATCATCTTCTCGATTTCCAACTCTCCTACATCATGATAATCATTATCTTCTTTTAAAGTTTTCCAAAGGAATGAGGAAACTCAAGGGATTATAGCAAGTATATCTTGACACACTAAGTGGTTCTGACAAAGTAGTTGAAATATAATAATGCCTTTGTAGACTCATCTCTCAAGGGTTTTTGTAAGGTTCAAATTATATAATGTAAGTAAAAAGCTTTGCAAACTTTAAAGCACTACACAAATGTCAATATTATTAAGATAATTATATGCAAATCATATGACAAGAAAGGATACAATTATTTATCATCCTTTGGTTATTTCCAATGAATAACTTAACTATTGAATAAATTTTATTGCACATGGTCTTTTTCTTTTAATAATATAGTACGCCTGGTGTAGACTGTTCTTGAATTGATCAATACAATACAATAATAATTTCTATTTTATAGATGAGGAAATTGAGACTGAATCAGAGTTTTCTCTATTATACTATGTTGTCTCTCTGCTTCATATTATTTATTCACTATGGTCAAACTGAAATCTTTCTTATCTTTAACTATAGCAACTGACATCTATGTACTGTTTAAAATATATTAAATAATCTATGTATATCATTCATTTGAGCTTCATAACAAAAGATGATGTACATATTATATTCATTTTGCAGATCAGAAAAATGAGGCTCAGAAATGTTAAATGATTTGTTGAAATCTATTAAGTGCCATAGATGGGCTTTAAGTCTAGTCATTACTGGCTCCAAATATTACATTTTTATCAATTATATCCATCTAGCTTTAGAATTCTGTCATTCAAATGATCCAAGACAATTACAAAGGACTCATGATAGAAAATGCTCTCCATATCTAGAACAAAGAATTGTGGAATCTGAATGCAGATTGAACCATACTGTTTCTACTTTTTTTGTTTTTTTGTTTTTTGAGGTTTTTCCCTTTTGTTATGATTCTTCTTTCACAACATGACTAATGTAGATATGTTTAATGTGATTGTGTGTGTGTGTGTGTGTGTGTGTGTGTGTGTGTGTATATATATATATATATATATATATATATATATATAATCTATATCAGATTGCTTTCTGTCTTGGGGAAGGGGGAAGGAAGGGAGGGAGAGAGAAAAATTTGGAATTCAAAATCTTCTAAAAACAAATGCTGAAAAATATCTTTACGTGCAACTGGAAAATAATAAAATGCTTTTATGATTAAAAAATAATTTGTCATTCAGTAATATCTATATAGCTATAAATTGGGGGAGGGGTACAGATTTGATTGGTAATCTGCACTCAAGGTCATTATTCACTTTCCTTTCTTCATGTTGGCTCCAATTTAATTGGATATCCCTTTTCCCCCCACAGTATGCAATAGAGTCACAACTGCAGCTTCATGGGCTAGATGTGGAGAAAAGTATGCTGATGATAAAACCAAGACAGGTATGTAAGAAAGAAAGGGGTATTTATAATTGTTCTGTTTAGAACTTATTATCCATATTTTATGATTTCACTGATTCTTCATTACTCCTCTTCATTTTAGGTTAATCGGAGTTAGAAAGTCATCCTGTAAAATTATCAATAAGAATTTTCCTTTAAGTAGGGCATTGGAACTAATGACTTTTAAACTTTCTTTTCAAAGTCATTCAATAATATAGCCTAAGTATTGACCTAATCATATCAATAGACTATTTAGCATCCTTAAAATAGGGGCGAATTATATGCAAGACTTAGAATTCTAAATACTGGAATAGAATATCTTAGAATATCTAAATATGATGTTTACTTTTGAAAGGAGGAAGAGGAATAAGCATTTATTAAAGTCTACTATGTGGCAGGCACTATGCTAAGTATTTTATAAATATCTCATTTGATCCTCACAGTAACCCTGCAAGGTAAGTGCTATTATTATCCCCATTGTCCTGTTGAAGAAATTGAAGCAAATAACATGTGAAGTCTTACAACATTCAGTCACTATATAAACATCCTAATTGTTACTCTTTGTCTTTTAACTTTAAAACCAAATATTTTTCAGCCTCCTTAGATTTGCTACCCTTGTCTTTTGACAAAAATAAGTTATATCTAAGGAAGATCAAAATTTTTACCATCTAAACATTGTCTTTTGACTTCACCATGCTCTACTCATATGGCCATGCCTTAAAGGGGGTTTTAAAGTACAAACCCTTTGATTTTTATTTTCAAATCATCTTACTGCTAAGACATATGCTGGGTATTTTTTTTTTAAAGAAATACAAGTGCTGCTGCTATGATTTAATAACATGACTCTAGGTGAATAAAATAAACTAAGTTTAGTATATTTTAATAACTAAATCAATGTGTCATGGTGTTTGGGTCAGTGGTCATTTTCTCTTTATGTTTCTAAGGTACTTTTTAGGGCCTAAAGACTCAAAGAAGGGGCCTATTCTAATCATTCTGCTTAAGATCATAAAAGTAATTCACCAGAGTTCACAAGATTATCGACATTGCTTTTGATGAATCTTCAATGAAATGACATTGATCATTATTTGACTGGGTTTTTTTCTCATATGTGTAATAATTAGAGACAGTGTGGTATAATGGATAGAATTCTGGGCTTAGAGTCAGGAAGACCTGGATCAGAAGTATTTCTGACATGACCCTGAACAAGTTACTTGACTTCTATGGACCTCATGAGTTCTATCAGTGGAGGAAATTATTTTTTCCACATCAGGAATTCTCCAGCAAGACAAAATTCCATCACATATTTGCTAATTTATGTAATAATTCATAGTTGAAATGGAAGTATACAGAGTCTTATATCAAACTTTACAACCACAAGAAGACAAACCATAGAATCCTGATGGTCCTTCCTAAACTAACAAAGATCCTTTATCCTTTCATTAACAATTTGATCCATATCAAGTCAAAAAGAACACCATGTTTTTTTTATTTGTTAAATATATTGTGAATTATAATTAGATAAATATTTTCACAAACAATATTTCTATCAAATTTTTTATTGTATTCCTACAATTCCTACAATTTTATGAAACTTAAAATTTTGTTTTAAAATTTTAGAAAAATTTTAACCAAGTATATTTACATAACTATATAATTATAATTATATCATTAATAAAAACTAATGAACTCACATAATAACCATTAAGAGTAGGCCCAAGTCAGTTTGTGAGGAAAAGAAGCAGCCTCTGAAGCTTTTATAACAGGATCAGTATGGCTAAAATGTCATACTTACATTCAATTCAACTGATTTCACCCCAAATCATTTGCACTAATTAATTTTTTTCAAAGTTTTCACTATCATAATTAGTCTATAGGTAATGACAGGATTCCTTTTCCTAGGGTGGGAGTGGACAGATTGAAAAAAATCTAGGCTGAATAAAACATGAAATGATTACACATGTGAATATTTTGTGTTATTTTGTGAGCTTGGTGGCTAAATTTCTGCAACTCATTTGACTGCCAAAGATTCACTTTTGATCATAATAAAATATAGATAATAATATATAATAATAAAATATAGATTATGAAATAAGAAATGGCAGTTTCATGATTGCTAAGGTTGATATAAAAACATATTCACTTTATTTTAGGGAGAGGACACCTTGAGAATGGAAGATATCCTTGAAGTAATTGAAAAAGAAGGAGACTCTATTGCTGTGATCTTGTTCAGTGGAGTTCAGTTCTACACAGGGCAACTGTTTGATATACCTGCAATCACAAAAGCGGGACAAGCAAAGGTACATAGAGGCCATTCCCATAGGTTTTATTTGTTTGTTTGGACTGAATTCTGAGGAGTGTTCTATCATTTTTAATGAAATACATTTTTTTGTTTATTAGATAAATTGTTTTAAGAGGTGTGCTTCATAGAAGTATAAGAAAAACAGTTCTTCATAAATCTTTCCCCATATCTTAATACTCTGCTTTAAAATTGTATATATTCAAACACATTTTAGCCTTGATCTATAACCTCCCTCCCTCACTAGCAGCTGCTATCACAGCATTTTGCCTATAGTTAGCAAGACAGGTGAGTTCCCTGTAGGGTCGACATCATTTGTATGCTGCTAAAAGGGAATGAGAGACAAACAGAATGCTGAGATTATCACCTACTCGTTATGACTGCCTTTGAGTCAACTCTGCTACTTTTTTGGTAGCATGCTAAATTTGTTATAGAATGTATTTCAGAGTATCTTTTTATTTGAATGCTTGCCTTGGTTACCTAGAAAAAATATAGTCAATTAAATTTTGTTAACATCAGGAGATTGTTAGTTTGATAGATAACTGTCAAAATACAATAAATTATTAAATAAAGATAATATTTTCTTACTTTAGGCATAAAATTTTATGTACCAAAATAAAGGGAGGCCTTTAACCATCTTGTTAATATACATCCTTTATTTGTCCTAAGAAATTCAAGAAGTTATACTGTCTCTAAGTAGGTTAAAAATGTACAATATGCCAGTTGAATTGTTAACCATTTGGAGGCTTAGTATTTCTCTGAGTATGTGCTTGTATAGGGGAAGCATTCATTTGACTGTAAAATAGCTATACTCTCATAGTAGAAATGGTAAAGAGAAGTATTTAAAGAACTGTAACTTATCAGAGGGCACTAGTATTAGTCAGAGGGTTGATTTGAGCTCATCTTCCTCACACAGAGGTAAGTCAGTTATCCACTATACATCATCGAATCTCATGGCTAAAACTAATGATAATACCTAACATTTATATAGCCCTTTAAGTTTTGCAAAATACTTTAGATATTTGCATGTGATCTAATATTCACATGCCTATAATGTAGGTGTTATTATTACTCCAATTTTGAAGATGAGGAAACTGAAAGTGAGAAAGGTTCAGTGACTTGTCCAGGATCACACAAGTTGTAAGGGTCTGAGAAAGGTTATGAAATCCTGTCTTCTTGACTCCATGTCCATTCTTTATACCACATATATTCTCGAAATTTCCTATTTTAAGCAGAGCAATTAAACCTGAAGCAAAGTATTTCAATGACCAATATTCAGCTATTTTAATGGTATGATCAGATGGTATCTGAACATTATTAAGTGATGAGATTAATATCTGTATAAAACCTAGTTAATATATTCAATCCCTGAAACTAACGAATGGAACTAATGAAAATGAATCATACACTTTTATCAACCTCTAGTAAATTTGTGACCAGGAATTAGAAATGGTTTGGTGGATAACTATAATGTATTATGAAATACATAAATGTAATGTGTTCTTAATTTAGACATTAAATGTTAAGCACTAAAATAAAGGAAGGCTTGTAAGCCCTTGGTATATACATATATCTTATTAATCTGTAGAAATCTTTATAGGCACAAGAAGTGGCACACATGAAGACTTTTGTCTTGGTTTTTTTTTTCTTTTTTCTGAGTAAACAGAAGAATTTGCCTATTTAGAATTTAATTTTAAATTCTATCGTTGTCCATTGCCAAAACAGTTCCCCTTAGAGTTTTATAGCTTTAGAGTTGATCTACTAACAAAACCATCCTGCTTAAAGCCTGAGATATCCTTCCTTCTGCCTTCTTACAAATCCTGTTACTATAGCCAAGTCAATTCATTGCATTTATATAAAATAATTTTTCAGTCAGTCTCACTGTTAGTTGTAGAACTAGAATGTGATTCCAATAAGTGAGTCAGTGATTCTTCTGTATGATGCCATCACCTATGGTCAGATATGTGCCAAGAACTTCAAACTAATTTAAAATACTAACATCCTTTTCATAACTAATGAAATAGACCTTTTGTGCTATCTGTAATCTAGATATAGAACTTCATAAGTTAAAGTCATACCCTTTTGGCTTCTTAATAAACTATGTACAGAGAGATATTTTAGTCCATACATGTCACCACCAGAGTGAAAGGTCAAGTTTGAATAGGTCATAGGATATTTGATGTAAAGGGAGAAGGGACCTCAGAAACCACAAAGTCTGAGGTCCAGTAATTTGAAAGGATATGTCCATGTTCATGTAGGTCATAAGCAGAGTGGGTAAGGAGAAGGAGGATTGCAGATAGGGAATGGGATTTTTTTTCTTGTGAAAGATATTGCTATGGATAGCACCTGTCTCTATATGGTAAGATGCATCTTTCCACCTCTTCAAAGGTAGTTGTGTTAAAAATGTTAATGTATTAGCTAGACCAGGCTAGGTCCATATTAAATGATAATAAGTTGAAAGCTGAAAGGGACCTCAGAGGCCAATTGATGCAGGTTGTACAAAAATATGCACATTTTTATGCAATATGCATGTGAAGTTCTTAACAGTCTTATGATCCTAAATGCAGTACATGAAACTGCCAAGTTTCATTTTCTTTAATTAAGTGGTATTTTCCTATTTTGCCTCATAGCAGTAGGATTCAGGATTATATTTTGTGACTGTTATCATTACTTTGTGCCATTATCAAGCACTACTGTTGTTAAGCTTGACTTTTTTTTTTTTTTTTTTTTTTTGCTATCAAATTTGTCAAAGCCCAACCTGGGAATTTACTCTCTAGTTGCAATGTCTTTTGAGCTGTAAGTTTGAATTAAACTATTATTGCAATATTCACTACTGCTCATTTAATTCAATAGATATTTGTTAAGTGACTATTGTGTGTGAAACCAGATGTAGCTTGGTGTAGGAAAAAGTTTGAAGTCCTGCCTCCTATCCATATTATCTGTGTGACCATGGACAGACAAGTCATTCAAATTCTGGGTCCTCAACATCTCTTTGAAACTGCAAGTTACAGAAGAGTTCTCTTTTATCAGTTTCCCCACTCTAATAAAATCATGTATGAATTTTAAAATGTGGGTGGTGCTAAGAATACAAAGAAAATAAAACGAAGAAATTACCTTTCCTAAAAGCAGGAAATACATCATTTTAAAGTACAAACAGTTACATTATAACTTAGAGGAAGAATGCACTAATAACAGGGGAAGATCAGATGGCACCTGAGTTATACTTTGAAGGAAGCCATGTATTCTGTTTACACATTGTTTAACTAATATATTTATATTTTAAGAATTACATTTGACTCTAGTTATATTATTTTATTAAATCATTCCCCTGTAAAGCAAAACAAAAACAAGTTGATTTTACTGAGTAATAAAACTTGACTCATTTACAATCTAATATTCCTGTGTATCTGTGATCTCTTTGTCAGTATTCCCTTTGGTGATACATATTATGATTCATTCATGTTTACCCATCCTGCATAACTCTTATCTATATACCACCATAGATTCACAATAGTATTTCCATTCAGTGTTCCAGAACCCTTCTTTTAGTCCATTCTTTTGAGCTAATGTGAATGTTAGTCATTCATTAGTAAAACTCCTTCTGGTATATACCTCCAACCTGCATAAATTAAGTCCCCCGAGGATGGTTGCTAACTTGTTTTCTAGAGGTAACCCTGCAGTTTGCTGTTCTACATGCTGTAGCTTATAAGCCCATAGCACTGTGCCTCCAATTAATAATCAGCCAATACACTCAGCTCTTTTCAGAGTCATATAATCAAATGGCATGGCAAGAACCATTATTACAAAACCCACATCTCCCCATAAACCAAGGGCTCAGTTTTCTTTTTCTTTTTTTCTTCTTTTTTTTCTTTTTTTGGTGAGGCATTTGGGGTTGAGTGACTTGCTCAGGGTCACACAGCTAGTAACTGTTAAGTGTCTGAGGCCAGACTTGAACTCAGGTCCTCCTGACTCCATGGCCGGTGCTCTATCCACTGTGCCACCTAGCTGCCCCTCAGTTTTCTACAATTACCCATAGCATCCTTGGAAAGATTGGACCCAAACTTAAGACTACAATGGTAGTGAGGTACATGTACAGGATATACAAATGGCAATGATAACTCATAATTCCTGACACTTCTCTTTATAAAGAAAGTCCTTATGTGAAGTGTCCAGTTTCTTCTCTTCTCCACAGCCTGATTCTCAGGCAAGGGGTCATCTTTAAAGTTACTACCTCCATTAGACAATGATCTTTCCAAGAGCATATGACTGTTCTTTTGGATAAATCTGCTATGGTTTAGAACAGAGGTTGACAAATTATGGCCTAAGAGCCAAATCTGGGGGGGCAGCTAGGTGACGCAGTGAATAAAGCACTGGCCCTGGGTTCAGGAGGACCTGAGTTCAAATCTGGCCTCAGACACTTGACACTTACTAGCTGTGTGACCCTGGGCAAGTCACTTAACTCTCATTTCCCCGCAAAAAAAAAAAAAAAAAAGAGCCAAATCTGGCCTGCTGCCTATTTTTATATAGCCTATGAACTATGAATAGTTTTTATTACATTTTATATACAATAAAACTTTATTTAAAAAGCAAAAACTATTAGTAGCTCACTAGTCCATCCAAAAACAAGCTAAGAGTCAGATTTGGTTTGCAAGTGACAATGTGTTGATACTCTGGTCTAGTACTTACTCTCTAAATCTGATGTTGGGGGAAGAAAAAAGAGACGTTCCTTTCTTGTCCCCAAGGTGGGGAGGGGGGAGTCTTCCAAAGGCATCTCTGAAAGCACCTCAGAGTTAGCTATATAAAGTATTTAGAGGTATGAATAATTGATTTTCTTAATCGATTAAATAGTTGTTTTTTTCTTGACTCAATTTGAAAGGTATTTGCACCTGATAAGGGGATCAAGGCATAGTCTCAGTTCTATAGTCATTGTAAGTCATCACTGACATCAAATGGTTACATTCTAGGTCTTCTGTGACTACACTCATTGAGGTGAGATGTGAACACCTCTCTCTCACATATGAACTTCCTGAAGAATAAATATCTTATGAATTGGATAATGCACAAACAAAATGCAGTGTATGAATGTAATAATATATTGTTGTGCCAAAAGAAACAAATATGTGAATACAGACTTAAATGAACTGATACTAAATGAAATAAAAAGAAAAATCATAGACACAATCACTATAGTAATGTATATATAAACAATTATAAGAAGAAACTGAATTCTGTATAATTATATTGATTAAGCAAGACCCGAAAGAGTGAAGAGAAAATACAAATCTATTCCTTCTTTTCATGCATGTGGGATCTATGGGTATGGAACACTGGATATAATATCAGACTTGGTTGATATATTAGTTAATTATGCTGAAATTCCCCTCCTCTACTTTTCTTTATTTTTTATTCTTTGCTTCAAGACACTCCGTTAACAGAAACATTATGATGCAGTTGATAAAATGCTAGATTTGGACTTAGAGATCCTATGTTTGAAAGCTGGGTCTATTACTTATATCTGTGTGATCGTGGATAAATAACTTGAGGGGTAGGCTATGAGGGGATACTAGCAATACTTGATTTGATTGTTTTTTTCATTTTATTCTTACTCTGGAATAGGGTTAGCTAGTTGGCACAGTGGATAGAGCACTGGCCCTGGAGTCAGGAGCACCTGATTTCAAATCTGGCCTCAGATACTTGACCCTTACTAGTTGTGTGACCCTGGGCAATTCACTTAACCCTGATTGCGTCAAACATCCAGTGCCATCTCCAGTCCATTAAACCCAGATGGCTTTGAAGGAGAGGGTGAGACTGGTGGCTTTGCATAGCCCTCTCTCATTTAAATCTAATTCACTGCAAGTTATGGCATCACCTCTTGATGTCATGGTCATCTTGGAGAACAAAGGAAAGATAACAACAACTCTGGAATGAGTAAAAAAAAAAGAAGGAACAACTGCTCCAAGCAAAAGATGAAACAACAAAAATCTGACCTTCAAATTTACTAATGTTAGTTATAAGGATACAGACATATCCATTTCTTATGCATTGCTTTAGTGGGAATTGTTTCAGTTCTTTTTCATTTTTTGCCTGACCTGAATCTTTTGTCTCACACGAACCAAAAATGCTATACATCCCTGAAATTTCCTCATCATAGCATCATCAAAATGCTAGTGAAGCTAAGCAAAGAATTTACCAAACTCTTGTTCCACTATACTAGATTTACCAAATCATGTAAACCATGTTAATTTTCAAACGTAAGCATTCAGGAGAAAACTGGGTAAATTCTCAAAATATTATTTTGTACCTATACACATAAAAAAAGAAATCTTGAAACCTTATATTTTATAGGTATCAAAAAACACAGTTTGTTTTATTTGCTTTGAGGAGAATGCAATCTATGGATAGCTCTGAATTCTGCAGCTTTCCCTACAGCTTCTCTTGCTTTGTTTTCTGTGATAAGCACATGTGAACCCAGTACATTTAAATGTAAAATCTTTTTAAATACAGTGTGATAATCTTGTAGTACAGAAATAGGTCAGTAATTGCTGATTTAGCTTTATTTTTGGCTTAGTAAAACTTATAGACTAAAGCAGATATTTATATTATCTCTAGTTCCATTTCCGAGTTCATCACTTTTTACACTGCAAAACAAAATTCATCCTATTACAACAAGAAGAGAGCTGGAATCGGAGTCCAAGGATAAGGATTCATATCCTGGGTACATTATTTACACTTTAATTCTGTGGATCTCAATTTCCTCTTTATTAAAATGGAGTTGGACTTGATGGCTTCTAAGGTCCTTTCTGCCACTAAATCTATGACCTATGACCCTAAGAACTCATCTGGTCATCAATGTGATTGGAAGTCCACCCATTAATTCCAGGTCAAAACCTTTTTCTGTCAACTCAGTTGTCCTCCTAGTGTTTTCCACAGAATTTTCTTGAACAAGATTTTTCTTTTCCTTATGTAAACATTATACAAACATCCAAGAAAGCTCCATCTGCCTTTCCTATTCTGCAGACTACAATTTTCCTTATCCATGCTCTCTTCATTTAACCTGTGCCCTGAGGTTCAATAAAATCTCCAGGTTTCCTCATATAATTCACCCAGAATATCAAATATGTGGGTTGCATTATATCATGTTACTAAGTATTGGTCTTGATATCTTCCTAACATAAACCATCTATTAGTATATCAAAACAATAATAATATGTTTAAATCCCAAGTTTATGAGGGTTACTCTTAATCTAAAAATCATTTACAGGGACTATATTTGGGAAAGCCATGTTTTTGATAGATTTAGCTGCATTTAAAATTATGCAACCTGTAACCTTGTGTGTTAGTTTTCTTTGGAATATATATATATTTAAATTTTGAACTTAAATACCAAATAAAATGAAAATTCTTTTATACAAAGTAAAACAAAGAGTATTGTACATAAAACTATAAATGCCTTATGCACTGCTTGCTTTTCCTTTTAAGTATATATAAATTAAGTATGTAACTTTCAAAACTGTTCTATTTAACTGTGTTTCCTTCTGTCCTTCCTGTTCTCTTCTGTGCCTTTAATATACATATACCTTTATATCATATTACTTATGTTATATGCTGTCATACATACATATCCATGTGTGTATAACAATATATGTTGTTTTAATGAAAATGTTCATAATTATTAGTTATTTGGAGCATTTTTTTATATTGCTTTTGATAGCATGGATTCCTTCCTTTGAGACCTACCCATTCTTATCCTTTCACCTTAGGCTAAAATTTTCTGCATTTAACTGAGAGGACAGAAAACATAGTATCCACTTAAGGCAAGATTCTACTTCTCTATTGGCCAAATTGAAATGTCTCCAAACAAATACTCAATATTTCACTTACAGACACATAAAAAGGTTACTATCCAAGAAAGATGACCAGTTATTATCCATATTGAGAGAATAGCAAGTTGTAATGGGAATTGAGTGAACTATACTGACTCGATCTTGTGACTCAATTCTAGAGCTAGCTTAGTTCCCTTTCAATTCAATTACGATGGGGCAGCTAGGTGGCACAGTGGATAAAGCATTGGCCTTGGATTCAGGAGGACCTGAGTTCAAATCCAGCCTCAGACACTTGACACTAGCTGTGTGACCCTGGGCAAGTCACTTAACCCTCATTGCCCCACAAAAGAAAACAAAAACAAAATAAAAATCAATTCAATTATGGGTCTAGTCCAATTTCAGTCTTGTGAGAAAACTTTATTCAATTGTGGGAATTACATGAAAGCCTTGTTGCACTGTGTGAACCTAGCCTTGTGTGACTGGGAAGTAAGACCATCATTATCTGCTGCTTAGAGGCATTTAATTAGGGACCTAGGTTATACTGAGTAAAAATCCAGTCAAATACAAAGAGTGATGCAAGGACTTTTCTCACAATTATACATAACAAGCAATCCATATGTCTTATCTGAAAATTGGCCTACTACCAGTCAGTTATTGTTTTCATATCCCTTTGACTAAATAGACATTCCTCTTTTTCTGATTCCAGCAAATTGCACTGTTAGCTCTCTCTTTCTCTCCCATTTTGGAAAGTCCTTAATCTTTTCTACAATTAAAAATCAAAGTACCTAATTTTGTATCCTGGTTAATTATGTCCTTTTACTTAATTGGTTTTATTTGATCAGTTGTTTTTAGGACATAAAAATCTGTCTCCTCCTTTATTTGGGGTTCAGTGCCAAAGCTGAGGAGGTCTGGTCCCAATGTTCATTGCTTAATAAATTAAAGCTTGACCTTTTTTTTCTCAGAAGTTTTATTTTTCACCCATCACAATATCCATTGATAATAAGAGAAAATAAATTAAAGATATTATGAAGCATTTAGGTGAGATAACATGTAGATTTTTCTATACAGTGCTTTCTCACTCTCAGCACAGTCTACTGTGCATAACACCTATTTTTATCCATATTATTATTAGATTATAAGTTTGAAAAACATTGAAACTGTATGTTATTACACCTTCATATGATCCATAGCATTGAGAAGAGAACCTTGCACAAAGTAGATGCTTAATCAATGTTAAATTAGATTAAATTGATACTGAGGGCTGTTAAACTTCAAGCTTTTCTAAGAGGTTACCAAATCTCCTTTGCTTGATATCTTTACAAATTGAATAGTTCTGATGTCTGGATATTTTTTGAATCATAGAGCTGAAGGGGATATTGAAAGGTCAAATGTTTGAATTCTCTGCCTTATTAAAAATCCACCTAAATCGGGGGCAGCTAGGTGGCGCAGTAGATAAAGCACCGGCCCTTGATTCAGGAGTGCCTGAGTTCAAATCTGGCTTCAGACACTTGACACTTACTAGCTGTGTGATTCTGGGCAAGTCACTTCACCCCCATTGCCCCACAAAAAAACAAAAACAAAAAAAATAAACAAAAAAAATCTACCTAAATCACCCCATATCAGTGGTCATCTGTCCTACCATTAAAGACCTACAGCTTCCATTTTTAAATGCCATCATTTTTGAAAATTTCCTATCCTTTTCTCTCTTTTTTTTATAATTATAAGATTACATTGGTAAATAATACTCAGCCTTTGTATATGTGCAGTCCACTACATCTTCTAGATCTTACCCTATCCTATTTATCTTTATACAAGCATTTCTCATATTATATATAAAGGAACCCTGACAAACTTCCCGTATAGTTCTGTTAGTATAGGCACTAAATAACTTCTCTTGGTACATTATAAGCCAGGTCCATAACAATGGCCATCACAATAATAAAGCTAGCATTTAAATAGTGCCTACAATGTGCCAGGCATTTTACTAAGCACTTTCCAATTATTATTTCATTTGATCTTCACAACAACCCTGGAAGGTAAGTGCTATTATTATCCCTATTTTTCAAATGAGGAAACTCAGGCAGACAGAGGTTAAGTGCCATGGCCAGTGTGACACTATCATTTATTTTAATTTTTAAATAATGTTTTTTCATGATTGAAAACAATTAGTAAGAAGTTTTCAGGATATTATACACATAGTAGTGTTTCTTTTCCTGTAATAGAGAAAAATTTTAATGAGTAAAAAATATGAAGAAATAATTTGCTTAAGTAATGATTTGGTGAAGGGACGATAGTTATAACCCAGTATTTAGAACTTCTAATGTAGGCCATAATCATGCACTGATGTGATCATATATGACATTAGTATTAAAGGGAAATAAAACATACTTTTAAAAGTTTTGGAGTTTTGGGTGGCTAGGTGGCACAGTGGATAAAGCACCGGCCCTGGATTCAGGAGTACCTGAGTTCAAATCCAGCCTCAGACACTTGACACTTACTAGCTGTGTGACTCTGGGCAAGTCACTTAACCCCCATTGCCCTGCAAAAAAAAAAAAAAAAGTTTTGGAGTTTTAATGAGAGGCAGCTACAACATACATGTGGAGCTAATTAAAACTGAATATGATGTGCAATGATAAATTCTTTGTAGATAGCACATGTTGAAAGATATTACTTCTGCATATCATATATAAAACAGCAAGAAAACAGTGGTTGTTTGAAAACTACTTTAGATTTTTATTGATTGACAGAGAACTCAATAATATTAGTAGGAATTTATATTTCAATAGGAAAAGCTTAGATGTGCACATTTGTGTTGTAAAACAAGTGTTGATGATGGTGATAAACACTAATGTATGGTCACGATAACTGACTTGAAATTTCTCATGTGTTAGTTATAAAAATCAATTTAGAAATCCTGGCTTTTAAAAATGTTCAGCTTAATCATATTGTACTATGTGTAAAGTGACTCTGGTTTCTTTTATAAACTATGAAAATAATATATAACTGGCACTACATGAAGAAATGACACTATCATTTTTCTCCACTTTAACAAACTAGATACTTCTCAAAAGGGACTTTTCATTTGAAAAATATTTTTAGATGCTGCCATCTAGTGAAATTTTTGTGAAGAGCCTGTTGATTTTTCACTATCTTTTCAAGTTTCCTAGACCGTGCTCTTATAAAATTATAGAATTAAAGAGTTGTAAAACATCTCAGAAGTCACATAGTTGAAACCCACAGCTGAAGCGTGAATACCTGCTACAATGCCCATAAGGAGTGAACATACAACGTCTTGCCTAAATTTCATTAGTCTTGGAGAATATACCACCTTCAGAAGGAGCCTATTCAATTTGTAGCTCTGATTCTTAAGATTTTTTTATTATTATTAAGTCAAATACTGCCTCCCTGTGGCTTCTTTTTTTGTTTAGGGAAAAGCAGGTGAAACTGAGCCTTCACTTTCAGTTCCTTAGAATATAATTTCTTCAAACTAGATGACTTGAATTCTTTTCTTTATCTTGCCTTTCAGTTCACTTTTAATTCTTCCTGTTCCATTCTTCCAAATTTGGGGTTCATTCTCTTTGATAGAGAAAGTAAGAGTTAAACATGTTTCACAGACTCAAAGAAGGTGAAAACTGGAAGGGAACTTACAGATGATTGAGGTCAACCACTTCATTTTACAGATAAGAACTAAGTAAGGCCCAGAGAAAAGTTACTGAATCAAGAACACACAGTGAGTCAGTGGCTGAGCTGGGCCTTGAAGTTAGGTCTCCTGAATTCCAATCTAAGACTTTTCTAACTACAGGATGGTAACCTCTATTTTGACATATTAGTCAAATTTTAATTTGGTTCATGTTAATAGCTACTCATGTAGAAAGAAACGTTGTGTGCATCTTATAACACATTGCATAGCAGTGTTAATGAATGTCAAAGAAAATGTGATGCCACAGAAACTGGGAATTTAAATAATAGAGCACGTGTTTTAATTCCCCAAAGAACCTATACATGACTTCTAATTAAAAATGAAAGTAATCAGTTTTATAACATCAAAAATAATTTTAATGTTTCTACATTTTTACATTGTAGAAAAAGGTTTTTGATTGGTATAAAGTGGTATATTCCAATTTTTAAAAGCATTGTTTTGGGGCATCTAGGTGGCACAGTAGATAAAGCACGGGCCCTGGATTCAGGAGGACCTGAGTTCAAATTTGATCTCAGACACTTGACACTTACTAGTTGTGTGACCCCGGGCAAGTCACTTAACCCTTATAGCCCCACCAAAAAAAAAAATTTTAAAGCATGGTATTCCTTAGAGGTTAAATAGGAATTGAATATTTGTAAATAAATTTTTTGTGTGTCAACCAGTCAGTATATATTAAACATTTACTGTATTCCAGGCATTTTTCTAAGCACTAGTGAAAGAAAGACAGGCACAAAGAATCCTTGTACAAAAGCATCTTACATTCTAATAAGGGGAAAAAGAGAAATAGGGACATATAGGATGTGTTTAGTTTTTCTAATTCAAAATATCATTCCAATAAATTATGTTGTATAAATTTAGATTTTCATATTTCTGACCTACAAAGTAGAAGCATAGCTAGTATGTTTTTTATTCACACATATTTTATATAACAGATTAAAATAATGTTAGTTATGGACTTTCTCTTTGTAAGTACTATACCTCAGTCATCATTTAGATAGGAATGTCATATATTTTACAGTTTACAAAGTGTTTGCATGTAGATTTAGTCATTTGATCCATACGACAACTGTAAAACAGACAAGAGACAAATTGTTCTTCCCGTTTTATAGCTCAGGAAACTGAGGCTAAGAGAGCCTAAGTGACTTAACAAAGGTCCCAATGTTAGTAAGTGTTCTGGTGAGAACTAGAACCTGGATTTCTAGACTAATTTTTAATACATTTTTCCCAGTAAGCCATGTGATTAATCATTTAAAGAGTGCCTTCTGTTCTTTCCACCCAAGCCCTGTGGAAGGTAACAGAGAGATATAAGACAAAGTTCCTTTCCTCAGACACCTTATAGTCTAATTGGTAAAAACAAAACAATACAAATGAAAAAATATAAGTTGGCAAATAATCAGGGAATACATTAGGAAAAAAAAAAGATATTCCTTCCAGGACACTTTTGTTTGATGTTTTGATTATCTCATCCTTAGTGATTTCCCTCTAAGCAGCACAATTTCAAATTACTAAAGTATCCTAATGAAGGATTTTATTTTTTTTAATCTGACTAACTTTATGTCATGGAAAGTTTTCAGAGGATATTAAGGGGTTCTGTTCTCACTCTACTCACTCTCCTCACTCTCATTAAGCAAATTAAGAATGTCTTATATTTTTCCCCAGGGTTGTTTTGTTGGCTTCGATCTGGCCCACGCAGTTGGTAATGTTGAGCTTCACTTACATGACTGGGGAGTAGATTTTGCCTGCTGGTGTTCATACAAGGTAAAAAAAAAAAAAATGCATCGTTTATTTAACTACTTTGTTTTACATATATGCTTTAAATAGTCCTTGCTCTTACCAAGGTAGCTACTTCCACAATGTAACTACTTCCAACCTAACTGTCCATATAGCCACATCATCTCATCCTGTGCAACTCTCATTCTTATATTTAGATTATTGCTCCTTAGAGTATTAATTCAATGCAATGGAAGCATTCTTCAGGTTGGTTTAATGTTCTAAAGATATTTCAATATTTCATGAATAGCAGTTCAGCAGTCTGTCCATCTCTCATCCCTCATTCATGCAGCAGAATGAGCTCCTCTTTTTGTGTCATGAGTGTTCTTAATGATGCCTTTCATGTAGATGGTAATGAACAATATATAACTGGTAATACTTTGAAGCCTATTTGGTGCTCTTAATTTATGACTGAGAAGTTGATCCATTATGAGAGAAAGTAAGCAACATCCATGTTGACATTCTAACCACAAATAGAACTAGAAGACATAAAGAGTTGAAGATAAATGAAAGAATGGCTCACATAAGTTCTCATGGGAAAAATGAATAAATGAGCTGCTTTCATCATGCATCCAAATCCATTAAGAAATGTCATTTATAGGACCTGGAGTCATCTCATCTTGTAGTGTTCACGATGTATAAAACAGGCTGCGAAAAAAATAGTTGCAGCTTAAATAGCATAAACGTTTGCTACAGTGAGGAGGATAGAAAGAAAACCCAGAAACTTCCTTAAGCAGCAAACACTGTTCCATGTAGAGAAAACATAGTAGGCAGGTCAAGGACAACACCAGTGTATTATACAAACTTATTTGTAAAACATTAAAGACAAGAATAACAGAAGATACATGTGCATTTTTATGACTAAAACTAATGTTATTAAAACACTTCAAATCTATTTTGAAGGGGGGGAAATCACCTTACAAAACAAGTCTGCTTGTGCATGCCCATGCTCAATAAAGGTGGATTCATTTTGTCTCTAGAATAAAATACAAACTCCTTAGGCTGGCAGTTTAAGGCTTTTATTTATGTACTTACTCCAGCCTATCTTTCCAGTCTTAAGTATTCCCCTTAACACTGTGTTTAAAAAACAAAACAAAAAACAAAAACAAAAACAAAAAAACAACAACACAGAACCAATTGAAGAAAAAGGCTTGCTTCATGTAGAACTTAGACTAGCATCCTTTGGGCTTTTGCACAAGCTGAGTTCAGTGACTAGAATACCTCTCCTCATCAATATCACTTAGAATGCTTGCTTGATTCCCTTCAAGGGTCAGCATATATGTCACCTCCTATAGGAAACCTAAACTGAACACTTTAGGTGTTAAGGCTCTTTCTTTTTTCCTCAAATCATCTTTATGTCGATCCTCTTAAGGGTAAAAAATGGTTTTTGGCTATAAGTAGAATTTATATAGGCTTTAAGGTTTGCAAAGCATTTTACATATGTTATTGTATATGTTAATTTTACACCTGTTAATTCATTTAATCCTTAAAACCATCTTCTATGAAGTAGTTACTATTACTATACCCATTTTACAGATGAAGAAACTGAGGCTTCTGGAGGGTAAGTGATTTGTGCATGATCATATAGCTGCACCTGAAGGAGAATTTGAATTTGGATTGAATCCAGATCTTCCCGACTCCAAATACTCCAACACTTTATCCACTGCACTTTATAGTTGCCTTTGTATTCCCAGAACCTAGCAAAGTCATTTTACATAGTAGGTTTTTAATAAATACTTGTTAAATTGAATTGGATTGGAGGATTGGAAGATTATAATCAGTATCATGATGAAAAGTAGTTGAAGGGAAAATAAACTTATGAGCTATTTAGATTCAGTCACTTATCTAACAGAGAGGTATTAAGAACATACTACATGATAGGCATTATGCTAAATTCTAGGAATACAAAAAAAAATGCAAAAGACAGTCCCTGTCCTCAAGGAGCTGACAACCTAATGGGGGAGACAACATGAAGACAATTATGTATAGACAACCTATACACAGGATAAATAGGAAATAACAGAAAGACGGCAGTAAAATTAAGAAGGATTGGGATTTGAGCTGCGAATTGAAGGAAGCCAGGGAAGTCAAGAGGCAGAGTTAAAGTTGGAGAATGTTCCAGGCATAGGGGACAGCCAGAGAAAATACCTGGAGTTGGAAGACAGAGCTTCTTTCTTGAGGAGCAGCAGGGAAGCCAGTGTCACTGGATCACAGAGGTGGAGTGTAAGAAGACTAGAAAGAACAAGATGTAGGGAAGCTGGGTCATGAATGGCTTTGAATGCCAGAGGATTTTATATTTGATCTTATAGGTGATAGGAATGATGGAGGAGGATAAAAGGGTTAACAGATAACCTGTCAATGGTACCTACAAGGGTTAACAGAGATTATGCTGTGATAGATGAGTCAAATGAGGATTATTTGAGAATGAGGAAGATATGTGCATGTTTGTAGGCAGTAAGGAAGTGGCAAATGGATGGGGACTTATTTAAGATAAGTGAGAGGTGGCAGAGCCAATATGGCTGAGTAGTAGGAAGCAGTATAGCCAAGCTTACCTTCACAAAACTCCTCCAAATAGATCTAGAAAATGTGTGCAATTTTCCCGGATGAAGAAATCCAGAAAAAGTCACTAGGAGACATTTTTTCCAGCCCAGCATGGCATCAGAAAATGAACACTCCAGCACTCAGGGAGATGCAGTGCATGAGGAGATCCCAGATCCCAACTAGGGTACCAAAATACCTGGGACATGGCAAGAGGGACAGGTGCCTACTTGTAGCTTTGTTGCCCATCACACAGTTATGGGTCACAGATCCAAGATGGACTAAGAAAGAGATCTATTAACAGAGCTGATATCCCCAGGGAGAGTGGCCCTGGGCAATTTATCAACAAGAAAAAAAAAGTTCAGAAGTAAGGAGCAGCTATGTGACTCAGACCCTGGGAGGAGATCAGGATCTCCTCTAGCATCTTGCTCCACCATTAGTTCCAGAATCTTGCTCCCCCTATAGAAGAATAACCAGGGCAAAAAACCCAAACCAAACTTGGAGACTACAAATCTGTCACTGAGCCAAAAGGGCTTTCCAACTGGGTGTTTAGGGCTGATTCCATTAGCATTCTACTGTTGCTTAGACCTTAATCCAGGTCAGCAACTTGCAGAGCTCAGAGGAGGGGGCAACAATCAATCTTTGTCCTATATCAGACCAATTTGGGAGTAATAAAAGCTTATAGGTCCCTAGCCTTTTCCTGATATCCTGGAAACACTCAATACCCCAAGAAAGTATGAACAGGACCAGTTTAGATCTTCCCTCCTTAAGTGTAGCAAAGCACAGCCCTAACAATCAAAATTGAAGTCAGAAAGCAGGTTGGAAGAATAAGAAAAAATAAAAATCCTTATAAGGTGTTAATATGGTAGCAGGGAAGCTCAAGAAACAAATCTGAAAAGAATAACTCCAAAACATTTATAAGCAAAGACTCAGAGAACAAAATACAAGTTGGGCAAAAATTCAACTAGAATTCCTGGAAGAGATGAAGCAGGAGTTTAAAATAGAAGCATTTTAAGAAATTAATGAAATGTGAGTACTTAAAAAATGGAAAAGAAATGAGAGGTATGGAAGAAAGAATTGCAAATGGAATTAACAGCTAGGCACAAGAGGTACAAAACCTTGCCCAAACAACAAACTCCTTGAAAATTAGAATGCATAAAATAGAAGCCAATGTCTCCATGAGACAACAAGAAATATTAAAACAAAGTAAAAAAAAAAGACTGAGAAAAAATAGAAAATGAAAAAAATGTCCTGTAAAAAATGTGACTGATTTGGAAAACAGATCAAGGGGGGAAATTAAGAATAATTGGACCATGTGAATTCCAACAACAACATAAAAACCCTAAACATCCTATTTCAAGAAATCTTTAAAAAGTATTGCCCAAATCTCTTAGAGCCAGAGGGGAAAATGGAAAGAGAATTCACCAGTCACTTTCTGAAAGAAATCTCCAAATATTTACTCCCAGGGACATCATAGCCAAAATCCAAAGTTTCCAGATCAAAGCAAAAATACCTCAAGTAGCCAGAAAGGAAGCACTCAGGTACTAAGGAGTCATGGTCAGGATCACACATGACTTAGGACATTATAAAGGAGAAGAGAATTTGGAATGCAATATTCAGAAGGCAAAGGATACATAGCCTTACAGCCAAGAATAACTTACCTAGAAAAATTGAGTATAATGCTCCAGGAGACAAAATGGATTTTTAATGAAATAGAGATCTTCCAAGCATTCCTAATAAAAAGACCAAAGCTGTATAGAAACTTTGAAGTTTAAACACAAGCATGAGGAGAAACATAAAAAGATAAATATAAGTAAAGAATGATAAAGGAAAAATAAGGATAAAAAGCTTATATTCAAATATGGCGAGATGATACATTATATCTATGCTGAAACCTATCATCATCAGGGATCACAGAGGGGATCTAATTAGATAAGGTCTGGAAGTAGATCTGTTACATCTTGGTGATCTTAAGAATAGAAAAAGGAGGAAGAGGAATACATTGGAGGCAGAATGAGGAAGAGAAAGGAAGGTTAAGGAATATTATCTCACCCTTATTATAAGGGGGCACAAGTATACATCTATTCAATAAGAAGGAAAGAATGGGGAAGAAGATGACATGAGCTTCTCTTTTCTGAACTACTTGGAGAAAAAAGGATACAGAGTTCAGTACAGAAATGTATTTCACTCAAAAGGAAAGGGGAAACTAGAGGAAGAATAGATTAATGGAGGGATGAGTTCCAAGCAAAACAAACTTGAAGGATATACAAAATTATTTTAGTTCTTTTTGAGGAAACAAAGAATGGAATATGAGGGACTGCTCATAAATTGGGTAATGCATGAACAAGTTATAGTAATAAATATGATGGAATACTACTGTGCTACTAGAAATGATTAGAAAAAACATGTAAAGACATATGAATTAATACAGAATGAAGTGAATAGAAACAGAAGAACAATTTATATAATGACAACAATGTGGTAAAGGCAAGTGACTTTGAAAGAATTAGGAACTTGTACTAGTGTAACAGCCAACCACAATTCCAGAGGCCTAATGATAAAACATGCTACCTATGTCCTAATAGAAGTGAGGGACTCAGAGTGCTGAATGGGAAAAATATGTTATTAGATGTAGCCAATGTAGAAATTTGTTTTTGTTGACAATATATGTTTATAATGGGTTTTGTTTTTCTTTTATTCTCAATCTTTCAAAGAGAGGTGGTTGGGATTTGAGAATGAAAAGGCAAATTTTGATTGAAAAAAATAGTTTGGGCAGCTAGGTGGCACAGTGGATAGAGCACCAGCTCTGGAGTCATGAGTACCTGAGTTCAAATTGCCTCACTAAAAAAAAAATAATAATAAATAGTTTTGGGGGGGGGGTGGTTTTTTTTGTTTGTTTCTTTTTGTTGTTTAGTGAGGCAATTGGGGTTAAGTGACTTGCCCAGGGTCACACAGCTAGTAAGTGTTAAGTATCTGAGGCCGGATTTTAACTCAGGTACTCCTGACTCCAGGGCCGATGGTCTATCCACTGCACCATCTAGCTGCCCCTTTGTGGGTTTTTTTTAAGAAGATAAGTGAGAGAATGGGGATGATAAAGGTGGTAAAAATATATTGGAAAACACAGGGATCATTTGTGCATATTGAAGGTTTGGTCTTAGGACAGAAATTCCACCTCATCTTGTGAAACAGGTGTGAAAGAGAAATAATGGCAGAAGGCATCTGGATGATGGGAGGTAATGAGGTGAAAAGAGGGGCTCATTAAATTATTTCATTTTTTTCAATAAAATCTGAGGCAAGGTTCTCAGCTGAGTGGTGGATATAGGAAGGTATGAGAGGGGGACATGGAAAGTTTGAGGAGGAATAAAAAGGTATGGAAAAGCCTGTGTTGAATAAAATAGAGAGTAAATTAGGGAAATATAAAAAGATTGCCTGACAACAGTAATGGCCCATTTGAGGTTATGTACCATAAATATGGAGTGGATGCAGATAAGACAGATAACTGCTACAGAAATAATTTGTAGATGACTCTGACAGAAGGACAACAAAAAGATGTGAAATGGAACAGATTTACTGGTACTTCAATGGTGATCTATCCTTAACAGAGATGATAATGGAACTTAAACTCTACAACTTTATTATACTTTGTGCTATGTCAGGATTGGCATTTGATTTTAAAGCAATATCAATTTGAATTAGATAAACCAAATTAAAAAATGGATCATTTTGCAAAATTTTAAAAGTTTGCTTTTTATTGTCTTCTGTTTTTACGTTCCTTTTTTCAGCCAAAATTATGGCTGAAAAAATACTCTTCCATAGTTTCTATCCACTGTGAAAATAATACCTAGCAAGACAACAGTAATCCAACCCAAAAAGTAAAGAATATTTTTTCTTTCTCAGATTTTTAGTTTATAATATCAGATTAGGGACTCTTTAGTGTTTTAGAAGAATTTTGACAAATTTGCATCTTGATTCGGATGGATAAAAATTGTTTTTCAATGTTTCTTTTTCCAACCAATTGAAATCAAATAATTTGTTGACAAATGAGGAATATCCCATGGGTATATTTGGTAGGAATTCTAAGAATGAAATGAAATTATTTTATTTTATCTAGGTATTTTATCGAATTATGATGCTACTGACATATTTTGAGGGCCAAAGCAAAGAATTAATTATGTTTTGAGATTTACTGTTATTTGATTGATGTCTATGTGTAACCAGCAGATGGTGATATCTGTTAAAATGTGGAGGTTTAGGTAGAAAGTCAAAGCAAAAGAAAGATACACTCATATTTTCCTGACCCACATAGTTGGAATTTTGCGGGCAGATGAGATTCTTTCCAAGTTCTTCCTTTAGTTAGCCCCAGGGTGGTGTCTTTCCATAGTTAATTCCTACACTTTGAGGGAGGCCTTTGAATTGCCCTTCAAATTTGTCCTGTCTGACTCTAAGTAAAGGGTCAGGCCTTATAAAGATCCTTGTGTGTGTGTGTGTGTGTGTGTGTGTGTGTGTGTGTGTGTGTGTGTGTGTGTGTGTAGGGGGGTGGGTTGGGGCGTGGGGAGGGCAGGGCATTGATAGGAGATGATTCAATTATCCATGAGAACTATGATTCTAAAAAGTCTATGTGTTCAGGTCCCCGGAGTCTTCCCCTGAATCAAAATTAATGTGAATATCTGTTTACATTCATATGAAAAGTAAAATGAAGAATTAAGATGAAAGTTAAGTCTACTTGTGCCCCTAGAAAACAGTTACCTCAATTATCTATTGGGAAAATATTTTATAGTATAAATTATATGGTCAATTACCATTATTTTCTCTCAATTTTATGCAACAATAGTTTTTTGTTGTTGTTTGTTTTGTTTTGTTTGCAAGGCAATAAGGATTAAGTGACTTGCCCAGGGTCACACAACTAGTAAGTGTCAAGTATCTGAGGTTGGATTTGAACTCAGGTCCTCCTGAATCCAGGGCCAGTGCTTTATCCACTGAACCACCTAGCTGCCCCATGATAGTTTTTTTGTTTTTGTTTTTGTTTTTTTTGTTGTTGTTTGTTTTTTTTTAGTAAGGCAATTAAGTGACTTGCCCAGGATCACACAGCTAGTAATTGTTAAGTGTCTGAGGCCGGATTTGAACTCAAGTACTCCTGACTCCAGGGCCAGTGCTCTATCCACTGCGCCACCTAGCTGCCCCCCACGATAGTTTTTTAAACTAGAAAGTTTTCAATCATTTGGACCTGATTTTCAGTAGAAATCCCTTGTTCTTTTTTTATTTTAACAAATTTATCTGCCAAGAGGAATAATTTCAATGTCATATGAAGGGTCTATACTTTAATTTATAGAAATTTGTTGACTTGCCTCAACATACAGCATATCCGGAAGAAGGTTTTTTATCTTTCTGTTAGAAATATTTTCCTCAGTATTTCAATTGCATTTAAAATATCTTTTTTATTTTTTAAGTATATCAATATATTTTATCTTAAAAGAACTGTAACTTCCCCAAAATTATCTAAGTACCCTTACAAACATCCTTCCCACAAAAATACATAGCATTTTATTGATTATTAACAGAAAGGGGAGGTATAGCTTTTAAATTTTAAAGATAGCAATAATATTGACTGCTGTATAAAATCTTTAATTTTAAAAGATCCTTTAGCAAAGGATCAAAAAATATATTCAGTAAAGTTTGTCAGAAGCAATATAGTCGTTATATTCTATTTTAGGAGAAGTACTGTTACAATAGCTAGCTTAGTTAGGGTACATACTTACATATGTAATGGAGATGGGGAGATGGCCAATCTCTATGAGCATGTACATAGTGCCATTGATATATGTTCCCACTTGGAAAAGGATGGGGAGGCTGCTTCCTAGAGAGCTTTGATGACATAGAATGAGATTGGAAAGACTTTGAAGCATCATGCATGGACGTTCTATAACTGGTTCCTGTCTGCTAACTATGTGGTAGACAACGGCTTTTTTGATTGGCCTCCGGGTTGGGACCAGAATTTGGTATGGGGAGGCATTCAAAAAGATCTTTATGACCTAGTCCTTCTTCTCCCTTGGTTGGACTTCTCTTAGTGTGATAGCTAACCTCTTCTGGTGAGAAACAGTGCTATAAGGGAAGAGGCCTTGGCCCTTTTCAAGCCTAAGCTGGTAAAATTTTGAAAGCTTGCTCTCAAAAAATGTATATAGTTTACACTTTAAAGTTTATTATGCATAATTAATATTTTCTCCTTTACTTTATTTTTTTGTTTCTTTTTTGGTGAGGCAATTGGGGTTAATTGACTTGCCCAGGGTCATACAGCTAGTAAGTGTTAAGTGTCTGAGGCCAGATTTGAACTCAGGTCCTCCTGACTCCAGGGCTGATGCTCTATCCACTCTCCTTTACTTTCTTAAGTATAGAAATCCACAAAATAATTAATCAAAGCCTGATTTGTAGTGTTATCTTATTTCTGAAGTATAAATGCTCACACTGAGTAATTAACAATCATCTTTCAACTCAGGTAGACGTGATTCCCTGACCCTCTCCCTCTAAAGCCAAGATGTAGCTTCTTGAATATGGACCTCAAACTTTACCTGTGTCTGTGTTTGATCTTTCATTTTAGGTGAAGTTATTGAATACCTCTGACCTTTCAGAACTCATAAGGTCATAGCTTAAATTCCTTTATCCAAAATGATAGAATAATTGCTGAGGCAAAGAACCAAGATTTATATTTACTGGGCCACATCTTGATCATAGGAGAAGACCTAAAGCCTCTTTCCTTACAGAATTGTATCTCACTGGACACTGTTAGGAAAGGAATCACACCAAGAGAAGTGGTTCAGAGGCAGCTAGGTGTCACTGGCCCTGGATTCAGGACGACCTGAGTTCAAATCTGGCCTCAGACACTTGACACTTATTAGCTGCATGACCCTGGGCAAGTCACTTAATCCTCATTGCCCCCCCCCCAAAAAAAAAAGAAGTGGTTCAACCAAGAGATAGGAAAGACTAAATCAAAGAGGGCTTTTATTTAAATGCCTCTCACTTCAGTTCCTGTTCCTGTCACCCAGACTATCAAAAATCCTGCCATCCAACATGTTATTAACTAACTGGAACCAGTTACACAATGTCTCCACATTCTTGAAATTCTGTACAAGACTCATGCATTACATGTCATCATGAGTCTCTTGGAATCAGGCTCCCAGTCACTGCCAAGTGGGAAATTGTATTATTGGCACTCTATGCTTGCTCATGGGGACTAGCCAGTCCGTATGAAAAATAGATTCAGTATTTATTAACTGCTTACTAGATGCCAGACATTGCGTTAAGTGCTGAGGACACAAATTGCAAGACAGTCCATGCCTTCAAGGAACTTACATTCTAATGGGGTAAGACAAAATGTAAAGGAGAGTTAGAAGGGCAAGAGGAAGTCCCAGGAGTGAATCTAGGTTTCCAGAGGAAGAGAGGAAAATAATGGCCATAGTGGTTATGGAGGACTGGGTTGGGGTAAAATAAGGCAGAGGCTCACCTGTCAGACATAGAATCAAAAGTAATTATATAGGGGAGGTGAAAATAATTGTTAGAATATGGGCAGCATGCTATGAAGATGGCCAGGAAATGACCTTAGTCCAGTTCCTGCCTCTGAACCTTAATACCTGTATGACCACTGCTAAAGCACTTTAGCTCCCTGAACTTCAGTTTCTTCATCTGTAAAATGTAAATAATAGTACCTAATTCACAGGATTGTTGTCAGAATTAAAAGAGATTATACATGTAAGGCATTTTGCAGACCTTAAGATCTACAAATATTTGTTATTATTTTAACACTTTAATTGATTCTTTGTTGATGTAACTAAAGTCAGATTTCAATCAGTTGAAAATATTTCAAAGAATGAAAAACATATTGAGCATTTTCTGACATCACATCTTCCCTTCTAATAAAATGTGATATCTAATTCTCTTTGTTTTCATAGTAAATCACTCAGTAAACATTTATTAAGCATATTTCAGACACTGTACTGAACTGATGATACAAAAAAAAAGACAATCCATGTTCTCAAAAAGCTTATAGTCAAATGGGGGAGTCAGCAATCAAATTATGTACAAACAAGATATATACAAGATAAATTGGAAATAATCAACAGAAAGAAGGTACTAGAATTAAGAAAAGGTAGGATTTTAGCTGGGACTTGAAAGAAGCCAGGAAGATTAGGAGGTCAATACGAAGAGAGAGAGCATTCCAGGCATGGAAAGCAGTCAGTAAAAATGGCCAGAGTTGGGAGATAGACTGTCTTGTTCAAGGAACAGCAAGGAGTCCAGTGTCAGAGGATCACCAAGATGAGGTGGAAGGTATAAGTATACTGGAAAAGTTGGTGACTGGAGAGAGGTTATAAATGGCTTTGAATGATGTTTGATCCTAGAAGTGATAAGGAGCCACTGGAGTTTATTGAGTCAGGAGGGGTGTGTGTGATTGGGGGGGGGGGGGAACAGTGGGGTCTGTGACATGGTAAGACTTGAATTTTGAAATAATCACTTTGACAAGTCATGAGTTTTTCAACTTGGTTACATCTCTAGTTGAACAGCAAATAATAGATTTTATCTTGTGTCTTTTGAATATTTACTGTCCAAAATTTATGACTATTTTATACCATGGCATTTTATATAATACACATGTTTATACTTGTATGTTTTCTGTCTCCAAAATCTTTCACTTACCCTTGATTTACTTCAGATTCTTCCCCTTAATGAAAAATATAGTAAACCAAGAAAAAAAATGGGTGGGGAACTGGGCTTTATACATAAATCCTCCATCTAAACTTTCATTTCTTGATAAGATGAAATTTAGCCTAAATGTATTTAATGCACTTGAGTACTGAGAAGATATTTTCCCATTGTAGCAGAAGAAACTTTATTCTTCTTAGACCCAGGTTGAAGCAAATATTGATATTTTTCTATCTGGAAATTAAAAACTCTTTTTCAATTTTCTTTTCTTTTCTTTTTTTTTTTTTTGTTGAGGCAATTGGGGTTAAGTGACTTGCCCAGGGTCACACAGCTAGTACATATCAAGTGTCTGAGGCCGGGTCCAAACTCAGATCCTCCTGAATCCACAGCCAGCATTCTATCCACTATGCCACCTAGCTGCCCCTTCAATTTTCTAAAAAATATTTTCCAGGCCTTTATTTTTTTTCCAATTACATGTAAAGATAGTTTTCAACATTCACTTTTGTAAGATTTTGAGTTCCATATTCTTCTCCCCTCTTCTTTCTCTCCTCCCAAAGTCAGCAAACAATCTGATATAGTTTATACATTATGATTATGTTAAACATATTTCTACATTAGTCATTGTTGGAAGAGAAGAATCAGAACAAAGGGATAAAAACACCAGAAAGAAGAAACAACAACCAAAAAAGCAACAATAAAAGTGAAAATAGTGTGCTTCAATCTGCATTCAGAATCCATAGTTCTTTTCTATATGTGGAGAGCATTTTCCATCATAAGTTGCTTGGCATTGTCTTGGATCATTGCACTGCTGAGAAGAGCCAAGTCTATCACAGTTATCATCGCACAATGCTGTTGACACTGTGTACAATGTTCTCTTGTTTCTGCTAAAAGCTCTCTTTTTAGTAAATTTATTTCTAGTTGTATAGATGGAATCTAAAAATTGAGGCAAAAACAAAGTCTTAAGATGTAAAAATTCAAATGATTCTGAGATATGCTCCTCAGGTGAGATTCACTATAAATACTACACTTGAACCATATTCTATTAATTTTTGATCATGTCTCCCAAATAATCCTACACACAAAGTTATATTACCAGTTGTCCTTTGTTACTCTTGGTGTCTTCTGTAACCTTTCTTTTCTTTTCTTTTTTAAAGCGAGGCAATTGGGGTTAAGTGACTTGCCCAGGGTCACACAGCTAGTAAGTGATAAGTGTCTGAGGCCGGATTTGAACTCAGGTCCTCCTGACACCAGGGCCAGTGCTCTATCCACTGTGCCACCTAACTGCCCCATCTGTAATCTTTCCCTGTTACTATGGTGGTATGGACAATTTTTTTTTGGAATACGGCATTTCCTCTGTCTCATTACCAATGTGTGAACTATAATTTATAAGACTTCAGTATATGGTTGAGTGATATAGATAATTTGCACAAACATTATTTTTGTTATGTTTGACTTAACTACATACGTAGACACTTGACCATAAAAAAGAATTACTTTTGTTCTTTTTTATCCAAGTACTTTAAAACAACATCAAAGAACTTTTAGATCAGGGATAATTTTTGAGGAAGACCTTTCAAGACAATGATTCACTGAGACAACTTCCTAGGTCTAATCTTATAATCAGTTTGGTACTAACTTAATATTAGTTCTGTCCAGACTATTTTCCATTTATTGTCAAGTATATCAGATGAGATAAAAATGGATTGCTAAAGCCTAGCTCAATTACATCAATCAGTTTTTCCTCCATTTCCCAGGCATACTGTTCTGCTACATGTAGAGATTTGATTATTTTAGCAGGAGGACTTGCTCTTTGTAAAGCTAACCATGCTTAATTAATCCCTAATAATCTGTTTTCTTAGTGTTTGCCAGAAGTTAATTTTTGGTATTCTTTCTCAAATTCATTCTTCATTTGTTAATCATTTATCATTTACCACATAATATTCACATTTGAACAACAGGTCTTCTCCCCAAATGATGGCTAAATAAAAAAAAATGCCTAAAATACTTCAATAAGTTCTATTGGTATAAATTTTGGTTCCTGAAATATTTCAAATTTTAATTTCATCATATAGGTTTTAAAGATATATGTATGTATATATAATTTCTCTGTTCAGTATTTAAATTCAGGAGCAGGAGCCCTCGCTGGTGCCTTCATTCATGAAAAGCATGCACATACAATGAAACCAGCGTAAGTATCTTTATTGATATAAAATTTTAAATTACTTTCCTCCAAATTGTTCTGTGGAAGTAGATAAAACATTTACTTGGGAATTTGTGAAATTTAAGTTGAGGATGTTATCCAATAAGAATTTGAGTAAATTATAATTATTTAAAATGTTCCATTAACACTCATAGATGATCTCTCTAGAGTATAGTTGTTTGAATAAGAAATTTAATCTTAAAAGAAAATACTATTTCTATTTTTTAAACGTAACTACACTAAAGCACAAAAGATAGTTTAATGCAAAGAGAATACTTTAAGCATTCTTTTTAAAACTATACTTTAAAAAATTTCAGCTGTCTCATATTCATGTACAAATCAAAGGAAAATTCAGTGCTGTGTCTAATATAGCTTCTTAACTGTGGCATGTTTTTATTAAAATTATACCTACTTTTAAAGCTGGAGATATGTCAAGATCAAGTATAGGAATATTGCCTGCTCTCAAATGCTTTATAATCCATGAAAAACTGGAGTAGCTGAACGACAGATTGACTGTGTAAAAATGTAATACTTTTCTGTTTTATGTCACCATTCTCATTTTTCAGGGACACCAGGAATGTGAATTTAATATCACAAAAATGTACACCTTTTCTTGTTGTCTGGAGAACTTACATATACTTCCTTTTATTTTTATCTGGTACCAAGACGAAATCATATGCTGGAAAGAGGGGAAAAATACAGCACTTATGTTAGAATATATGTGATGACGAGACTGTCTAGACTCTTAATACATAATATAATAATGCTTGATTAGGTCTCTGAAGCTTCTCAGCCATTGGCTAAGCGGTATAATCTTTACAAGAATTACAGTCCTTTTTGATTTGAATCAGTAATATAGTTAAGAGAATGTCAGAGTATCTGCAGTTTGGTGGATAGAAACTCTCCAAATTTAACATAATTTTCTCAAATTCATTTGAACTTTCCTATACTTTTTAGGAGTTGTTAGTTTTGGTAATTGAAAATTTTAATTATTTTGATATTTTGAAAGGTGACAATCTTTGTGATATATACAAAGATGGATATTTTCCCCATCCCCAAACCTCTTTGAGATGATCAAAGGGAAATATATTCCATATCAGAATATATTGTATTTTTGAAATAACAACATAACCTGTTACTCATTCAGTGAAATTTGCTTCTAACTTTTTCTAACAGAATAATTTTGTCATATAGCAAATGTTTTCAAACATAGTTTCTTGTCTTCCCCTTAACTACATATTTTATTCTACATACTATATTTTTTCATCCTATTTACTTCACTGGTTTTTATTGATCTGGGTATTCCCTCCACTGGCAGAGATCTCAATGACTCTGTAACTTACTTGATGGTCTTTGAAAAATGGCATGGCTTACAAATTCTTCATCCTTCAGTCACTTTGGTGTTGAGATTCTTTAAATATTAACTAGGCAGGTCCTCAGGCCTCAGGTGCATAGTCTGTTAATGTGCCTATACTCAGTTTGGTAGGATCTGCCAGTTTGCACTGACCCTGCATAGCTCTCTAGAACCCATGCTTATCTCTATGCCACAATTAAGCACTGAAATAGGTCTTTAATGAAGTCTCATTGTATTCTATAATTCCAAGATATAGGCTTTCATTGTCTAAGGTAATAAAACAATGTTATAAAAACACAATAATGTGGCTATTAGGGATTGCTTACAAAACATAATTTAAAAAAAAAATTTTTTTTTAAGTTGCTGAATGGCCCAGAATTAGACTTAGAGCCTGGAATGGCATACCCTATAGTGTAGGTCTACTGTCCCCCTCCCAAAAATATGCTTTGGTCTGCACCCTAAAACTATCATTTTTCATTTTAAGAGTCTCTAAAGTATTGCTTGTGATAATTTTCATAAGAAGGAAAACATGTGTTTAATAGGGGAAAAATCAAGAGGTTTCAGTTATTACTAATTTTGTGATTATAACACATCTATGTCTCAATTTTCTGAGGTACAAAAAGGGGTTAATAAGACTGAAAAATATGTAGTTAAGGTGCTTTGGGAAAAGATTAGAAGTTCTTTACAGATGTAAAGACTAGAATTATTTTTTTGCCTTAGACTAAACAGCTGGAGAAGCTTTGTATTCAGGCTGGACCCTTCTCTCTAGGCACTAATGGCTATAGCCTCCTGCCTGTTTCTTTGAGAACCTGGCTTGGCAAAGTGCACTTACTACAGTTTCTCTTTGGATTTCTTAATCATTTTTCTGTCCAATACTCTTTTTATTTTTTTAAACCCTTGATAGAGTAGTTGTGGGAAAGTGGGGCTATTCAGCCTCTACTATGTTTTCATCTTGAAGAGAACCTGTGCATAGTAGGCATTTAATTTTAATAGAAACTATAAAATGAGGATGATAATTCTTATACTACTTATCTAACCAGGTTATTGTGAAGAAATATTATCTAAACTTCAAAGAGCTATTTTAATGTGTTATTATCATGATATATTTCCTAAATGTATGCAGTCTCTGGCCTTAGAGGTCTAGAAATGTTTACATTGACATTATATATATACACACACACACATATATATGTATACATATATACATATATGTATGTATATGTATATGTGTGTGTGTGTGTGTATATATATATATATATATATATATATATATATATATACAATTTTTTTTTTGGTGAGGCAGTTGGGGTTAAGTGACTTGCCCAGGGTCACACAGCTATGTTAAGCTTCTGAGGCTGGATTTGAACTCGGGTCCTCCTGACTCCAGGGCTGGTGCTTTATCCACTGCACCACCTGGCTGCCCCAGATATATATATATATATATATATATATATATATCAACAACACATACCACATTAAATTTCTCATCCATCCTGAGAAAGTGTTCTTACCTATCTTAACAGTAGTGCAACTTTGATGATGAAAGCTTAGTGTTTTTTATTTCTACTCCAAACTAATTAGTAGAGATGAGAATAACAAGGAAGAATCTAGCTCTTTACCATACAACATTTAGAGAACAAGATAGAATGTGCTACCTGAGACCTAATAATTTTTTGTACTGTGTTCTAATTCATATGCAAAAAATACTCCTAGATAAAATTTATAGAAATGTCATTATTAGGACACATAAGCACACTTCTAGGGTGAATACTCCTGGCCTAGAATGGTGGCTTTGGTATTTGAGAACAGACAGATAGGTACATGAAGCATCAATATTATCTAGAGAACTATTTCTCCTGATAAAATTTTAGTGCTCTAATTATATAGAGTTGTCGAATTAAGATTCAAGACTTATTACTTAACTGGCTGGTCAATAAGACTCATTATGCTAGACCCCAAGAATACAAAAATGACCAATTTATATGATCCCTGCCCTCAAGAAAATTATAGTCTAGTAGGAGATTGAGGCATTTATATAAATGATAATAATAAATTCATAGAAATAGTAGTAATAAAAGTCAGAAATGATTAAGTACATAGGAAAGGTCAAAAATAGCCTGGAAGATTCAAAGAAAGAACAATCACTTCCAACTGGGGGAATCAAGGGAGTCTTCATTGAGCATATACACTTTAGCTAGATTATGAAGGCTGTAAGGATGTAAATAGGTTTAAATGAGGGAAGAATCATTTGAAAGTGATAAAATGTTCAAAAAATCATAGAGATGAGATCAAGATAGTCAGAGTTTCAGCTGACCCAACTAGTAATGGAAAAATTCACAAAAGCGATGCATACCTCACACCTATCATATGACTAATCTAACAAAAAAGAAAAATGTTGGATGTTGGAGAGTATGTGGAAAAACTGGATACTAATCCAGTAGAGTTGTGAACTGATCCAATCATTCTAGAGGACATTTTGGAACTATGCCCAAAGGGGTATAAAACCATACATGATCCAGCATGATCCTTTGATCCAGCAATACCAGTGCTGGGTTTATAATCCCAAAGACATCCCAAAAAAGAGAAAAAGACCTACTTGTACAAAAATATTTATAGCAGTTCTTTTTGTGGTGACTAAGAACTGAAAATCAAAGGAATGCCATTGACTGGGGAATGGCTAAACAAGCTGTGGTATCTGATTGTAATGGAATATCATTGTGCTATAAGAAATGACAAGCCGGATGATTTCAGAAAAGCTTGGAAAGGCTTATATGGACTGATATATAGTGAAGAGAACCAGGAGAATGTTGTGCATAGTGACAGAAATATAGTTTGATGAAGAACTGTGAATGAATTTATTCTCAGCCACACTATTATCCAAGACACTCCTAAAGGACTAATGATAAAGCATACCATCTACCTCCAAAGAAAGAAATGATGGTGATTGAATACAGACTGAAGCAGGCTATTTTTCACTTCCTTTTTCTTTTTTTTTCTTTTATTTGAGTTTTCTTATACAAAATGAGTAATATAATAACGCTTCACATAATTTCACATGTATAACCTATATTTAATTGCTTATTGCCTCAGGGAGGAAGGAGGGAAAGGAGGGATAGAATTTAGAACTCAACACTTTAAATAAAAATATTTATAAAAATTAAAACTATGAATAGGCTATTACATCTTACCAATGATACCTTTTATGTGAGGTGTCATCAGAGATGTATGGGACTGGTTGTGGACTGAGATGTAATCAGTATGAATGTTGCCCTTGTAGACACAAAATAGCAAAAGGTCTAGAAGAAGATTTCTAACACAATGGGTAGATTATGGAAAATTAATGGTAGAGGATGAACAAGATTTTCACAGGGTTAGATATTTCACATGGGTTAGATATTATCTGCACTAGTTGAGGGAAAATTTACATTGATAAAATCATGGATTCTTTGAAAGCAAAAATTAAAGACAAAGGGGAGATAATGAAGAATGTTAAGCATGAGAGTCACATATTTAAGTCAATCAGTAAGCTAAGCACTTACTATGTGCCAGGCATTTTGCTAAGCTCTGGAGATACAAAAGAGGCAAAATTAAGTCCTTGTCCTTATATTTTATTATTTTTTAAATTTAATTTAATTTTTTTTTTTTGCGGGGCAATAGGGGTTAAGTGACTTGCCCAGAGTCATACAGCTAGTAAGTGTCAAGTGTCTGAGGCCGGATTTGAACTCAGGTCCTTCTGAATCCAGGGCCATGCTCTATTCACTGCGCCACCTAGCTGCCCCTGTCCTTATATTTTAAAAGGGTTATTTTGATAGTGTTAGGAAGGATGGATGGATTGCAGAAGGGAGAGAGAATTAGGAGTCTAACAATAATTCAGGAAGGAGGTAATGAGAAAACTTGCTCAAGAGTGCAGTGGTGGTAATACAAATTGTGGCAAAAAGTCTAAGACTATTTAAAAAAAATAATTTTGGCAGGGAAGGATAGGAGAAATATAGGATGATAGCTTTAAGAAGTGTCAGATTTAGGGGCAGTTAGGTGGCACAGTGGATAGAGCATGGCCCTGGATTCAGAAGGACCTGAGTTCAAATCTGGCCTCAGACACTTGACACTTACTAGCTATGTGACCCTGGGCAAGTCACAAGTCACTTAACCACAATTGCCTCACACACACAAAAAAAGGTATCAGATTTATAGGGAAGGATTTTTAGGATAGAAAAATCCTGATTTTATATGTTAGCAGACAGAAAGAAGACAATGAAGAGGGAGAGGTTAAAAATGAGAAAGAAAATAAATCAATAAGGAGAGGTATGGAACAAAATCTTTATCAATGTCACAAATCTAACCATAGGACTTCTTGGAGAATGACAGCAATATTAAGAGCAGCTTGAAGGTGCTGGACTGCTAAATTTAGAATCAAGAAGCCTGACCCTGAGCAAGCCATTTACATCTTAGAATAACATAATCATTTCTCTCTTAGAATAGTGTAATATATGAAATGCTGAATCCTGAACTAGGAAGACCTGTATTCAAATTCTACCCCAAACACTAGTTTGGGTAAGTCATTTAACTATCTGGGGGTCTTCATTTCTTCATCTGTAAATATGAAGGGGTTGAATGGAATAATCTCTAAGGTCCCTTCTTGCTCTAAATCTCTGAAGTACAAATGATCCTATGATCCTAATAATAACACACATTCACATGGCTCTTAAAAGTTTAAAAAGTTTTTTCCTCTCAAAAACTTTATGAGGTAGGTAATGCAAGTTTAAGATATTTTGTAATAATAGTTAATTGATATAATACTGAATTGGCAGTCTATCTATCCATTCTAGTTTGGAGACCGTTTGAGTTAGGATCAAGCTAATAACTTGACAAATTGGTCATTGACTTGAATGCTGCTCTATTTCCATTTAAAACCCCCCAGATTTCTTGATTAACTTCTAAAACTGTTTTTAAGGCCTTAAAGTTTCCTATAGTGAGAATGACTCATTTGAGTCCTGCAAAATCCCATCATTTGTTCACCCATCTGGTCAACAATCTAGCAGTCCTGGCTACTGCATTCTGCTTGTGTTATGGGATGAAAAATACACTTGAATAACTATGGGAGGAGATTAAGAAGATTTTTATTTAAATCAAAATGTTTAGTAGAAAAACAAGATTTTTATAGAAAGAAAAAACATGAGTTAGGTATGATCTGCATTAGTTCAGGAAACATTTCCATGATAAAATCATGGAATCTTTGAAAGCAGAAATTAAAGGCAAAGGAGAAATAGTGAAGAATATTAGCATGGGAGTCATACATTTTAATCAAACAGTAAGTATTTCTTATAATATAATATTAAATAATATATAATTATATTATTACATAATTGTAATGTGATAAATTATAATATAAATATGTATTAATATTTACACATATGGATAAAACCTAAGAAATGCTAGGCATCTTGTTTTTCTACTATGAATATGGAGAAAAACTAGACTTTACATATCACCTGTTTTCCTGTTTTAATTATATTCATTTGTATACATGTTCTCTTCCCTCCCCCCAGGGAGGGAAGCAGCTTGAGGAGAGTTAGATTTCTTTTCTTTATATCCCTATTGTTTAGTGTATAATAGAAAAAAATAATCTTTCTTGAATTGTCATTGAAAGTAGGATAAAGCCCAGAAAAACAAGTTTTGAATTATTACTATTTTTTTTTATTTCAAGACTCCAATTGTTTACCTCTTTGTGGTAATGCTTTATGTTTTTATAGAACTACCTTACAGCAATGAGGATGATCTGACTAGTTATTATATACTCATAGTTCTTATTCTTTCCTGAAGAAATGTTAACCTTGAAAACAACTTTAGTTACATTATTAAATAAAGGAGCCATTTGTTTAAAGGCCAGGATCTAAATTGAAGAACAATAAGTAATTGGGAAAGAAAACAACTTTATCTTTGGGGCATTGCTTCAGTAAGACACCTTTGAATCTATAGAAATAATGGTGACCTTTTCACTGACAGTGGAATTAAAGCTATTACCAAATTCCCCATCCCTTCCTGCATCATGCTTTGTTAAAACAAAAATAAAGCAAAACAAAACAAAAAACACCTGGGACATTAATTTTCAGTTTAAACTCTGTCCATTTTATTCCTATTTATTTAAATTAAAGGTAAAGAAATAAACTGCCAGTAATAGTGTATTTAAATCAAGATGACCCCAAAAACTGAAAGTAAAATGTATCTTTTAAAACTTCATTGATTCAATAAAGTGTTAATAAAAATCACATCAAGGAGGAAAGTAAACACCAATCCAGACTGAAAAACTTTTCAGGTTGAGTGATTACCTTTTCATTAATTAATCATAATTATGATAGGTTTATTATAGCTTCAAGGTCAACTACTGGGGCAGACTAAATAATATACCTTAGTTCTATTTCTTTCTTCTTTTGTGCCCAGTCTTTTCAGATATCTGAAAAGTCGGTGAGAATAAAGAAAATTTGTCTCTGTCAAGGTATTCAATTTTATACCTTATTTAAATGCAGAACAATTTGCTGTATGCTGGATAATCAAATAGAGTGGAATTTAACTGCTATTGAAGTTACAGATTTTTTTTTTTTGCCAAGAAAAAAGAACTCTCACCTCATTTGAAACAAGGGTGACACCTAGTGGCCTAACAAGTTATTTCAAATGAATAAGTCCCAAATATCTTTTCATTGTTTGCTAAAATGGTTACCTTTGAATGGATATTTGAATGTTGAGATCCACTAGATCTACCTTTTAAACTAAAGCTATTCATAGCCTGGCAATTATTCAGTTGAGTACAGGTTCGATTTTATTATTTGTTTTACTATCCCTGTCTGGTTCCTGCCAGTGTTTTACATAGATCTGAAATACCAATACTCTTAAAAACACTTTTAGAATATTATATCCACAGGCACTTAGTGAAAGAAGGTTAGAGGAATGATTTTTATATTTTTGTAAAATTTCTACCTATTTGACCTTTCTTTGGTTTAGTTACTTTCATTAAAATTTTCAAATTGTTTTTCCTAATCCTTTCCTTTTTTCCTATTGATATAGTTTATAATATAATCCTTTTTATTATTTGAAGCCTATAAAATAATTTATATTTATGTAATCACTACCTATCTTACTGTGTAAGTGCTACCTCTTAACTAGGGTAATTGTGAGAATAGTATTTTATAACTTTGATATTCTCCATAAATGTGAGTTATTGATATTGAGGAGTAAACTTTTCTTTTTGGTACCTAAATCGGATTTTTAAATTTGATCTCACACAAAAAGGAAATTGTCAACTCAAGCTTATATTGTACACATTATTTATTGATTATTGCTAACAACAGGAAAGGAAAATAATGTGTGTATGTAAGTCTAATGTTAGTAATGGATTCATTGAGTTTTATTTCATTCCCCTTCCCAGTTTTTAGGGAAAAGTCTAAAAATACATAATGTTAAATTTAGTGTGATATGTACTGTGATAACTTACTTCCAAATTAACCTTCATTATTGTTTTTATCATTCATCTTATTCAGCCATTCATTTATCAGACAAATATTTGTTGAATATTCTACCTTGTATAGGGTTATGTCACACTGACTATTATTAGTTTTATTAAGAAAATGTTACTGAGCTTTTGATTTAAATCAGAGAGAAAATAAACATTCATTAAGCACCTACTATGTGCCAGGCTTTGTAGTAAGCACTGGGGATACAAAGAAAGGCAAAAGGTAATCCCCGCCCTCAAAGAATTCAGTCTAAAAGGAGACACAAAACATAAAAAGAAGCTGAAAGGTGACAAGGGGAAGAGAGGAAGAGTATCTGGCACAGAAACATGATGAAATCCTGCAGTCCAGTGGAAAAGTATGTGGTGTCCACCCTCACACCTCTCCTTAAAGAGGATTTGAGAGGAGTTCTCTGAGTTCCCTCTCTACCCTTTGAGTCAGATCAATGTCTGCAGGTAATCATATAATTTAGTCCTCATTCTAAGGTTTTATTCAGTTATCTAATTTAAGCACCAACTTCTGTAAAATAAGAAAATAATTTCTAAATTTATGTTGTGTTTGCACAATGTGGATGAAACCATATTTTAGATATATAAATATATAGATATAGATATAGGTATCCATCCTTAAAAAAGCATAGGAGGGGCAGCTAGGTGGTACAGTGGATAAAGCACCTGGATTCAAGAAGACCTGAGTTCAAAGCTGGCTTCAGACACTTGACACTTATTAGCTGTGTGACCCTGGGCAAGTCACGTAACCCTCATTGCCCCGCAAAAAAACAAACCAAAACCAAAACAAAAACAAAAGGCATAGGAAGTGTTAATTATATGTTTAATTCATTCAAAATATTTCCTGAGGTCTAAATATGTAGATAGCAATTTGATAGATATAGTGGCTAATAAAAACTAATTTTACTCTCCCTCTTTAAATTACTTTCTTTTTTAATCATAAAATTATTTTATTATTTTCTAGTTATATGTAGAGAAAGTTTTCAACATTTGTTTTTATAAGATTTCTAGTTTCAAATTTTTCTCCCTCCCTCCCTCCCTCCCCTCCCTCCCCCCTCCCCAAGACAGCAAGCAATCTGATATAGGTTACAGATGTACAATCACATTCAACATATTTCTACATTAGTCATGCTTTGAAAGAAGAATCAGAGCAAAAGGAAAAAAACTCAAAATAGAAAAACAAAAAGTAGAAATAGTATGGTTCAATCTGCATCCAGATCCCATAGTTCTTTTTTTTCTGGATTTGGAGAGCATTTTCTATCCTGAGTCCTTTGGAACTATCTTGGACCATTATATTGCTGAGAAGAGTCAAGTTGATCAACACACAATGTTGTTGATACTGTGTACAATGTTCTCCTGGTTCTGCTCATCTCATTCAACATCAGTTCATGTAAGTCCTTTCAGGTTTCTCTGAACTCTTCCTGCTCATCATTTCTTACAGCGCAATAGTATTCCATTACATTCATATACCACAACTTGTTCAGCCATTCCCCAATTAATGGGCATCCCCTCAATTTCCAATTCCTTGCCACCACAAAAAGAGCAGCTATAAATATTTTTGTACATGTGGGTCCTTTTCCCTTTTTTATGATGTCTTTGGGAAAAAGACCTAATAGTGGTATTGCTGGGTCAAAGGGTATGCACAGCTTTATGGCTCTTTAGGTATAGTTCCAAACTGCTCTCCAGAATGGTTGGATCAGTTCACAGCTCCACCTACAATGCATTAGTGTTCCAATTTTTTCACAGCTTCTCCAACATTTATTATTTTCCTTTTTTTCATATTAGCCAATCTGATAGGAGTCAGGTGGTACCTCAGAGTTGTTTTAATTTGCATTCCTCTAATCAATAGTGATTTAGAGTATTTTTTCATATTGCAATAGATAGCTTTGATTTCTTCATCAGAAAACTGCCTGTTCATATCCTAAATTACTTTCTAATTATATTATAGCACCATAGATCTAGAGCTGAAAGAAACCTCAGAGTCCAGAGTTCAACCCCTCATTTTACAGATCAGAAAAATTAGGCCCCGAAGGGTGGAATGACTTGCTTAAAATCGGCAGTAAACATGTCAGAGGAGAGATTTGAATCCAGGTCCTTTCCAATGCAGGAATCCAGGATATACTTTTTATTTATTTACTTGTGTAGTTCTTTATCACAGCTACCCTCCCTCTCCTACCCTGAGGAGAATGTAGCTCCTTAAGGGCAAAAAATGGTTTCCTTTTTTTTTTTTCCCTTTTTGTCTTTGTATTCATAGGAATGAGCATAGCACCTTACACAGAGTAGATGTATTTTGTTTTTTAAAAATAAATAAATAAATAAATAACAACAACAAAAACCTGAACCTAATTGATTTTTGCCTTCAACTGGCTTAAATTTCACTAAGAAGATAACAACATATGCAAATGAAAAATTCACTGACAAGAAAAGGCAATATATAATAAATGTCAGGTGATTGATGCAAGTGTTGGGCACAGAAATTTCTTCATAAGTGCTCCTTAAAATTCCCATAAAGGTCAGGCCCGAGATCATTGTGGGTCGAAGTGGTATGGGAAGGTTTTCTCTAGGAGGTGAGCCTTGGTGCTTTAGTTTGGATGATGATGGGTGGTATCTGAATAAGGAAAAAAGAGGAGAATAGGGCTTTTGAAGTAGGATGAACTTTTTTCAAAAATTCAATAATTTGCATACTGAGGAAGGATTAGCAGAATGGACCAGTCTATATTAAGGCAAGGAATACTTGAACTATTTTAATCTCCCAGGTAATTCTGAAATCATCTTTTATATTTTCTTCACATTGGTGACATTGAATTACATTTGTAGCAACACATTTCACTGCATTTTGTATTTCAAAGTAATATGTACATTTTGGCTATTGTTCAAAATTGTTGACCCAGTATTTATGCCAAGGGGCTTCCGGCCAAGAAGTCATGTGAGTAAATTAGGGGTCAGGGCCATTAAGCTACATTAAGCATATTTTACCCAAACTGTTATGCGCAGATTTCATTTGACCTTTTCCCAGACCATCTGAATTTCCTTCTCTTTTAGCACCATTTTAAGAATAATACTTTGTGAGAACTGAATGTGATTAAGTGATTTTCTTAGATATGATTTCCCCCCTACCTTAGCTCACTTAAATCAGCTGTCAAGTATGTACAGAGCATTCTACATAAATACTTTGCAAACTGTTATGAACTTTCACTATCTAGCATAAAAAATAAATCGGGGTGAATTTGATGGTAGTGGAAGAACTTTAAGTTACTTGAGGGGAAATTTTTTTGATTATAAGAATATGAGGATCTGAAATATTTTATTATGCTAAGTTAGAGATCCATTTTAAAAATGAATTTGAACTGTCTGGGATGGATTTATGCACCCCAGGATGGAAGCCGAAGGGATGTGATTTATAGACTAAGTAAATTATTAAAATACCTTCTATTGTTTTCCTTATTCATACTGTCCAACAACATCATATATGCTGAATGATTGAATAAAAATTATTTTTACTAAAGTTAGTCAATATAACAACCTTTCCAAGAAACTTTTAAGTTCTTAGAGCCCTCAAAAGAAAAAAAAGCTAGCTTTACCCTCATAAACTGTTAGAATTTCTGAGTGGCCTGGAGTGAGGGATGAGGGTGGAACTTATGGATAATTTTGCCTAGGGTGTTAGCCTCTAAAATTATCTCACAGCTTCTCCATATTCATAGAGTCTTGATTGAAGGACACAGATGGAAAGTACTTTTTAAAGCACATTGATTGTCAGTGAGTTTTATTAAGGGTCTCTTTTGTTCTAACAAGAAGGGGAAGAGTGCTAGCCCACTGTCAGTTTGTATGATTGATATAAAAATGCTGGGCTAGGATGAATTTTAGAATAATCATCAGTCCTATGGATGATTTTTGTTCCAGGAGGTTTTTAAAAAAAATGAATGCACAGTATTCAAGAAAGTCTAATAAAGGTTTGAACTGAGTATCAAAGAAACAAGTGCTTCAATAGGTCCTCTTTTTAATATATATTTTTCTTAACATTTAGCCATATCTTTGAAGTATACAAAAAAAAAAACAGTGCATTTTTTTTAGGAGAAAATTACCACAAATATGTCTACCTAGCAAACTCTGGAAAATAACTGAACCTAAGACTTAATTTGTTACGTAGCAGGGTATATCTTTGCTTTTACATTTCCCAGAGACAGAAATTATCATTTTGGGGTTTGTATACCCAGTCCTTGTCTGATATCCATGAAAATTCCTTATTGTTAATAGAAAAGATAAGTATAAATATGTAATATTGGGAGGATATATCTGCTTTAAGAAGTTAGTCAACTTTCCAAACATGACATCAATTACAAGAAAACTCTTTTCAGTGGAGAATTCCTCACAGATTGTAGGAAAATGAATATAATGCAAGCTTTCATGGATACCTCTTCATTCTGCACTGTTTATTTCTGTGATTAATATGGCCTGTGTACTTAGAGTGAAGTTAACATTGATGAAATATTATTGGCTATCAGCTGTTGACCAACCTCACCTCTTAAAACTCTTTATTCTTTGGTTTTCCAGATTTAGGAATGACATGACAAGTGGGCTTATTACACGTTTCCACTTGGCTCAAGACGACTTGAAGTTTAAGTATAGCTCTCATCTTTTCTACCCAATAGGGACCCATTCTATGTTCCCAAATCACCATCAACATCATCCTTATCTTTCTGGTCCCAGCCTTACAACATTGAAGTTATTTTTTACATTTCCCTTTCTCTTACTTCTGACTCCCCTTTCCCAACACCATATCAATAAAATAAGGAACACCACCCCCCCCATACACACATACACACATCCAGATTAGTAAATGTTTTCTTTAACTTTCTCATCTATCCAGACTTAATTCCTAAACTGGTGCTTTGTGCCATGACTAGGCTCTGACTCCTGTTGTCTTTTTGGGTAAGGTGGTTAGTCCTGCATGTTCAAGTTTTAGGTCACTAGTATTTCTGCACTGGTCTCCACCCTTCAAGATCCCCACCACATTTTTGAGCTTCCCAGTGCTGGTTATTTAGGGCCTTCCAGGATGTCACAGGATAAATTGTTAAGAACCTCAGCTTCACGGTGTCGTGGTTTGAAACCTACTGTGCCTATATTGGTGTATGTTGCTTCTGGTAACCTTCAAGTTCCTCACTGTGAGTTTCTAATCAATGTAAGCCTTTCTAGGGGTGCCTTTTAATACAAAATCATTCAGGCTACATGTCCCTGGCCTGTCTCTGATCTAGCTGAGAGGCAGCCAGTTTATTTATGTGTGCTGATACTGGCTTTGCTGAGTTATTCCATTTTTGCCCATGGGCTTCTGGCTAACTTTGTGAAATGCTGGGTTGAAAGAAATTACTTATTTTAGGTTCTCATTGGATCTCATTATTCAGTCTGGGGTGCTATTTTTAGGTTTTTGCTAGAGTAGGTGTGGGGAATCTGCCAGTCTTTGTTCAAGCAGCTATCTTCACAACTTTCCTTCTCCTATCTCTGTCCTTTTCTACAGACTATTCCTCATAGCTACAGTGTTCTCCCTCCTCATTTCATCCTCTTGTTTCAGAGAATTTAAGGAGGCAGCTAATGTAGAGAGCTTTCTCACTGAGTCTGGCTGAGAGGGAGAGAAGAGATATGGCATGTGTCAGTGCAGATGTTTAGATGAAGTGAGGACATTGTTTTGTTTGTTTGTTTGTTTTTAGGATGACGGAAGACATGACCAAATTTACATACTGTAGGGAATCAGCCAGTAAATAGAGATTAAACATAAGAGAGTAAGTATGATAATGGATATAATCTGCTAAAGTACAGATGGAATTTAGGTTACATGTGGAGGAATTTGACTTGGCAATGAGAAAATTCACCTCTTCATCTGAAACAGAGTTGAGGGAAATAATAGAGGAAGACTGAGATATGTGGAAATGGGAGATGGGGATAGAAAGATAAATGGAGAAGACCCCTTGCTAAAATGAGACCATTTCAGGTACTGATATCAATTTTTATGATGAAGTGTGAAACAAGTCCCTCTGCTGAGAGGGTAGGAGTAGGGGTACCATGGAAAGCTTGAGGAACCATGAAAAGGCTTGGAATTGCCACTGTGATTGGCATAATCAATTAAGGATATGAAAAAGGATTCCCTTGTTTCAGGGAGGACCCAGTTTAGATGATGGAACATAATTTCTAGGGGATTCAGCATAGTTATGTGAGTTTTTCCTAGCTCTGTTTAGAGAGCACATGAACAGGGATGAAGGTGGCAGATGATGATGGAAACCCATGAGTGGAGTTTGACAAATTGTGAATAGCTAGAGGACAAAGGATTAAGGGATTTAAGTATAGAGTATAGATTAAGGGATTTAAGTATGGATAATGTAGAGTTGATTGCATAGCAGGGTTTGAGGTCTGGAAGGGTTTAGAGTTCAGTCAATGCAAGAGCCTGGTATAGAACCGGGCATGGTGGTAGAGGAATTTGAGGCAAAAAAAGAGGATAAAGAATAGATTTGTGGGTTATATGGTATAAATGTCAAGATCAAGGTATGATCATTTTTAAATATAGTTGAGATGGAATAGAAAAATAGGTCATAGAAACTAAGCAAACTGAAGAACTGAGAAACTATTTAGAGGAGTATCAATATGTATTTTAAAGTTCCCTAATATAAAGTCAGGAGTTACAGTCCAGAGAAAAAATTGATCTTAGCTCTGAACCCATTGAAGAAGGAAAAAGAATGTTTCTGGGCATCAGGGAAGTTGACAGATTAAAGACACCATGATTTAGACTGGATAATAAATTTGGATAACATTAACCTCAAAGAAGGAAAGATGAATGAGTAATGGTGGGAGGGAGAGAGAGGTGGAGTTTGAAAGTAATAATGAGGACCAAGGAGTATTCTGATTTCCCCCCACTACAATCTATAAATTGAGAGGTAGGGGTCTTAATTGTGGGCACTTAGAAAATAGATTCTAAGTAGTAGAGGCCCCATCCAGAAATTGTTTCTGCTGAGCCAAGGTTTAGTATTGATATTTTTTTTAAAAAAACACTCAATTTTTTGGAAAGTCTAAAAAATCTAATGCAAAATTATTCATTGTTATTTTAAAATAAAATGTTATTTATGTAATTTGCTTTTTAATTCAGCAATATTTCACACTGTATCCTTCACTTGTTTTCCTCTCAAAGAATAATTATTGGAAAAATCTGACATTATATATTCAAAAGATTGATGGGTGGGGTAGGGCTAGGGTTGGGAGACTGGGATAGGATAATGTGATGTCTAATACTTTCTTTGGGGTCAAACCTGGTTGTTTTAATTCCAAAAGCAAACATTTTCAATTTTTATGAAATGTTTGTTCTTTTCACTTTCACTGTGGTAATTGTATAAATATTGCTTCCCTATCTCTGCTTATTTTACTTTGCATCAGTTGTCTTCCCTAGCTTCTATGTATTTAAATTTATCTTTTTTTTTCAGAAATAATCTATTTCCAATTTGTTTAGTCATTCAGCAATCAAAAGATACAGGTCATTTTAGTCACTTTCTTTAAATAATTCCAAATTGCTTCATTGAAGTCACAGCTTCCTCAACAGTGCATCAATATGCCAATCTTTCTACTACCTCTTCAATATTAACTATTCTCAACTTTTTCATCTTTGTAAATTTCCTACTTTTCAGGTGAAACCTCAAAGTTGCTTTCTTTTTATGCTACCTTTATTATTTGTGATTTTGAGCCTTCTTTCATATGATCATAAATAATTTACAATTCTTTTGAGATTTATTTGTTCATATCCTTTGACCATTTATTTACTGGAGAATGGATATTGGTCTTACAGATTTTTGTTCATATATATATATGTGTGTGTGTGTGTGTGTGTGTGTGTATGTATATATGTATGTATATACACACATACATCCATATACATATGTATGATGCCAAACACTTACCAAAGATTTTCAATAGAAATGTTTTTCCTAATTGAATGCCTTTCTATTTATCCTAGGTGGATTAATTTTGCTTATGTAAAAGATTTTCAACTTCATGTATCAAGATTACCTATTTGATATTTCATAATTGCTACCACCACAAAAAATAGTGCTATATTTTAATATAGAGAGAGCCTCTCTTTTTAGTAATGAGCTCCTTACCTAGCAATATAATCTCTAGGTCAAAAGGACAGACATTTTAGTCAATTTATTTTCATAATTCAAGTTCCAGAATGGTTACACTAATTCATGGCATCACAATAATTCATTAGTTTACTTGTCTTTCGAAAATTATAGAATACTGACTATTCTCATTTTTGGCGATCTACTGCATAGGAGATGAAACATCAAACTTATTTTGATTAGCATTTCTCTTCTTATTAGTGATTTGGAGCACCTTTTTTTTTTTTAGAATTATTTATTTATATTCTATAACCACTTAACTATTAGGGAATTTTTTATAGTATGCTAATCATCAAAAAATCTTAGATATCAGATATTTATTTTTTAATTAATAAACATTTTTACATGTAGTTTTGAGTTCCAATTTTTATACTTCCTTCTCTCCTTCCCCTTTCCCCTCCCTGAGGCAGTAAATATTTAAATATGGGTTATACACATACAATTATATAAAATATTATCATATTAGTCATTTTGTACAAGAAAACTTGAAAAAAGAAAAAAATGAAATATTTGATATAAAGGTGTTTTACTAATTGAGTTCTTCCTTTGTTATTCTAGTTGCATTATTTTTTTTTTTATGCTGTGGTTCATTTTCTCAAAGATAACACAGATATGCTATATGCAAACAATTGGATCAGTGTAGGATTATTGTGTGATTAGATTAGTTTTGTTTTGATGAGTAACTTCACCAACATTTACCTTTGATGATGGGGAAGTGACTCTGAATTCTAGAATGCATTATCCATTATTAGTAAAAGCCAGGAAGGGATGACCAAATTTTAAAGGCTTTGCTAATTGAATGACTCTTATGTCTGTTGTCCAGAGACCAGACTAAGTACAAAGAATATTTTCCCACAATGGTTGGCCACAAGTTAATAAATTTTGTGGCTTTAACAATTTATGAAGACTATATGTTATGATACAGATATATTACCTTAATACTGTTTATGCTCCCTATCCACACCTATGAAATCAGGATGTTTTGAGTTAAAATAATTTTGTGGCGTACAGGAAGTGGGAATTGTTGAAGCTACATTGAAATGGGGAAAATTAAATTAATTCAGATGCAGAAAAGATTTAGAACTCTGTCCTGACAGCTCTATTCTGGAAAGTTTTAGTAATATGATTAAGAGGGGCCTGCAGAGAGGTCAAGGAGAATGAAGATCAAAAAGAGACTATTAGATTTGGCAATTAGGAGATTATCGATAACTCTGGAGAGAGTAGTATCAGTTGAACAATAAAGTTGGAAGCTGGATTGTAGGGGGTTAAGAAGAGAGTCAGAGACCCAATAATAGCATTGCTGCATCAAAGGGCATGTACGGTTTGACTATTCTTTTGGCATAGTTCCAAATTGCTCACCAAAATGGTTGGATCAGTTCAAAACTCCACCAATAATGCATTAGTGTCCCAAATGTCCCACATCCTCTTCAATATTAATTATTTTTCTTTTCTGTCATATTAGTCAATCTGGTATGTCTGTGATGGAACCTCAGAGTTGTTTTAATTTGCATTTCTCTAATCAATAGTTATTTAGAGCATTTCTTCATATGACTATAGATGGTTTTGATTTGTCCATCTAAAAACTACCTGTTAATATCATTTGATTTATCAATTGGATGATGACTCCAATTGTGCTTTTTTCTCTTTGTTTTCTGTCCCTTCTTTTCAAAGAGGGTATTGAGAAAGGAGTGTATTGAACACCAGTGATTTATAATTGACTCAATGCTTCTAGTTCCTTATTTCCTTTATTTACCCCTTTCCAAAATCCCAATCACAGAGCTTACTGTGTCAAAAACTCCTACCCTTCCTTTATTGGCTTTTAGATGCATATTCACAAAATACCCTTTAAAATTAGAACTTATTTTTCTTGTGACAAATTCTGCCAACGTAATAATAAAATAGCTATCATTTATTTAACATTTAAGGTTTGCATTGTGCCCTAAAAATTGATCCTTTGCATTGAGCCTTTATTTTCTTTTTTTTTGTTTTTTTTTTGTTGTTTTTGTGGGGCAATGGGGGTTAAGTGACTTGCCCAGGGTCACACAGCTAGTAAGTGTCAAGTGTCTGGATTTGAACTCAGGTACTCCTGAATCCAGGGCCAGTGCTCTATCCACTGCGCCACCTAGCTGCCCCACATTGAGCCTTTATTTTCGTCCCCCTCAACCTTTCCCCTGCCCTCTCAACAAACCATACTAAAGCTTTCCAACCCTTCTACTGTGCTTTCTAGAATACTTGTTCCATAGGTCAGAAACTAGCTTTAATCTTGACTATTCTATTTTCTCATTCCATTCATTTCCTTAAGGCTGGCTCCCTCCTGATGACATAGCTTTCCTAACTACTCTTCCCAGCACTGGTTATATTTTTACTTATACCTCTGACTTGCTGGTTGTGATGGAAGAGTAAGAATACTATTTGCTCCTCATTGCTACTCTCAATCTCTTCCTCTACCATTATCACTCAGTAGCTTCTCTTCCTTTGAGGTTAATTCAATCCATATTTATCACTCAATCATTTTTGTGGCTATTGTCTACTGAAATACCATACACTCTCTTTCTTTCCTCTACCAAGAAAGCCAGTGCCTTCCTCAGTCTTTCTCTCCTCTCCAACTCCTACCCTTATATTTTGGAAATTCAACATTTATATTGACACTTACTCAAACAGTCTAACCTTCCAATTCAACTTTTTTGTTGCCTATGACCTACTACTCTACCCCACCATAGTTACACATAAAGAAGGTCATGCTCTTGATCTTCCATTTACAAGTGCTCCACATCCAGATTTACAAACTCTTAAATTCCTTTATCTAATCATAATGTTATCTTCTCCTTTCTCTTTTTCTCTCTGCCTTGCAATTTCACCCCTTGTCCTTCATCTTCATTTTGACCTTCAATTCCTACATTCTTCAGTTTTTTCTTAGACCATCACCCCTGTACTGTCTACTCTGCTCTTCCCCATCTTGATTTCTTGGTAAACCAATTGTACTTTGTATTTTACAATTCTACTTACACCTCCTCATTCAAGTCCCTTGCTCCTTTATCCTGCCAAAGAGTTTCACTTTCCAAACCGCAGTCTTAGATTACTCTCACCCACCAGCCACTGAATCGTAGAGGTAGAAGAACCAAGGAAGAAGAAATCATGAAACATACTGACTAGATCCACTACAAATTTATGCTACAGAAACTCAATTGGGCTTTCAGAGATGGGACAGCAGTCCTTTCACACCTCCCTAATAAATTTACTAACTCATTTACCACAGGAATTTTTCCAAAGTTTTTCATCCTTCCTCAAAGCTCCAATGGCTCTTTCCCTCTCCCCAACTCTTTTAGCTGAGAAGCTTGTTTTATATTTCACTGAAAAAAAAAAAAACACCACATTTGTTGAAAGCTATCTCTTTTCTCCTCCTTGTCTCATATCCTTCAGATGCCTTCTGCCACTCTCTCTTGCTTTACCTTTGTCTCCCATGAATAGATGGAGCTTCTCCTTTCCAAGGCAAGCCCCTTTACATATACTAGTGCTGCCAATATATGCCATATTTTCAGCAGCTTGCCCCCTTTATTATCACTACTCAAACATCTTCAATCTCTCCTTTCCCTATAGTTTACAAATGTGTCCATGTTTGCCCCACTCTCCAAAACTCCTCACTTGATCCATTCATACTACCTCATCTTATATTTCTCCTCTCTTCTGTAGCCAAACTATTTGAAAATATTTATAATTCAGTGAAGAAGGCCTCCATTCCTTTTCCCCTCACCCTCATTTATTCTTATATTCAATGACCTTATTCAAGGTACTTAAGCTCTTCATGCCCTAGTCAGATCTCTAAGACTTTAAGTTGTAGCAAAGGTTTCAGCTTGCATTGATAGAAAAAGTTTTCTCGCCTGAGAGTACCCTATGCCAATGGGATTATAGGTAAAGTCTCTACCCCTCCTTTCTGATACTAATCTACTGATAACTATATACATAAATTATGCCTGTCAAATAAAAGGTTAATGAAGTAGACAATTTATTTCAAATTATATTATACAAATTACCCTCATATAATTGGTATGAGCTTCTTTCCCTTACTTCTTAAACTATAGAAAGAAATATAGTTTTAATTGAGTGTATCAGTTGTAAGAATGTCCAGGAATGCTTCTGAAGATTTTTTTAAGACCATTTGGTTTTGAAAATGGTTAATATTTCCCTTTCAAATGAAACTATATTGTTACTCTAATTTAAAAAAAATCTTTTTACAATAAAATTTTAAAAATTTTATAAATGATAAATTAGTGAGGCCAAAATCAATAAAATTTTGCTACAGAGAAGCAAATAAAAGATAGTTTGGAAAATTTATATGATCATTAAGCAATGCAATTTACTACTTCCTTTGTAGTATTTTATATCATTGGTTAAAATTAGAATAATTCATTTAAAGAGAAAAAAATTTGAGTTGAAGTATTTTTTTGGTTTCCAATTACAAAGATATATAAAATATAACTTTAGAGTTTCAAAAATAGGGAATTCTAAAAGCTATTTTGATTTATCTTATGATATTCTGAAAGAAATTTGCTTTTTTGGAGTTATATTAAAAACCAAAACAAAAATATTAATATTGAATGTCTAGCATTATATTTAAATATTTATATTCATGTTATTAAAGAAGAAACAGAATGACATTCAAATATATGAGGGATGTATTTCAAAAAAGATCCAGAGTTGGAAGAGACCTTAGAGAACATCTAGCCTAGACTCCTTAATTTACTTTTTTTTTTTTTGCAGGGCAATGAGGGTTAAGTGATTTGCCCAGGGTCACACAGCTAATAAGTCAAGGGTCAAGGGTCTGAAGTCAGATTTGAACTCAGGTCCTCCTGAATCCAGGGCCAGTGCTTTATCCACTGCGCCACCCAGCTGCCCTACTTAATTTACTTTTGAGGAAACTAGGGCTTCTAGAGAAGTTAAACAATTCTCCCAAAGGGTCACACAGGTAGTGTCGGGAGATATATATATACACACACATACACATATATATACATATACATATACATGTATATATATGCACATATATATATATGTAAAATCTAATACTTAAATATTGAAATCAGGAAAGGGGGGGAAAGGGAAGGAGGGAAAGACAGAAAGAAAAAGAATATAATTACTGAATATTAATTTAAAATCTTTAAATATAATGCTGGCATAAAGACTATAGCAATTTATCCAATAAATCAGTTATATGACAATTTTATATTTATCAGGGATATAAGGATCGATCATTCAATAATAGAAAAATAATTAACATTTAATCATTTTAAAAACAAAAACCATCTGTTCTAGAGTGTTCTTTACAGAGGAATACAAAGAAGGATAAGAGATGTGGCAGATACTAACAGAGAAGCAAAACCTGGCAACTTATTGATTATATATGGCAGAAGTATAGGTCAAAGATTGCCAAAATGGGAGATAGGATGAATGGTTGTGATAAAAATAGTAAAGTCACAAAAAGCAAGATGTTTAGAAGGAAAGGTAGTGAATTTGGTATGAATTTGTTAAGTTTGAGTTGCTGGAGAGTCAGCATGTGGAAATAGTGTTTTATGAGTTGGAAATGGATTTCTCTACATCTTAAAAGACATAGGAGGACTAAAATTAATGCATCATCTTAAGGGTTTAGACAAGGGGAAGGGAGGAAGAATGACATAGTGAAAGGAATATAACAATGGTAAGAGCTACAGAAAGCTCAAAAAGGATGAAAACTGTGAGGGAACTAGGGAACAGAAAAGCCATTAAATTTGGCATATTCTACTAAGCTGGGCAGTCATTTATTCATCCAAGGATCATCCTTAGCTAAATTCTGAATATCTCATTATCAGAAGGTTGTCTACCAAGTAATAGATTTTTTTTCAGCCTCAGTAAGTTACAAAACCATCTACTAATGTCTAAAAGAATATCAATCTATATAAATGAAAAAAGTCTACACTGATGAAATCATGGATCATTTAAAGGAATGATACAGGTAGATCCATATACAAAAAAAATGTATCATATTTGAACATTTGTCTCATCCACCTTTACCCTACAGATTTAAATAGCTTTACCTTAATAGGGGAGTTTTAACATTGAAATGGACGGAAAAAGTATAAGCTGTGAAGACAAGAAAAAGAAAAATTATTATAGTAATGAAAATAAAATAATAAAAATTATTAACAGTAATCATCATTGAAATGAATACTTTTTCCTTGAAAAATTCAGCATAAGAATGCAAAAAAATGCAATAAGTAATATACTTAGAGATAAGATTTTTGCTACTGTTCATTGAGGTTTCTAATTAGGGACCTTGATATCCAAGTTCATTCTTTCCCTAATCACTTTTATTTTATGCTTTAATGTTGAAAGTTATTCTTGGTTTTTTTTTTATTTTACTTTCAGCTGAAAGAAAATCCTTTAAAACAGTTTAATGGTATTTTCTTTTCAAAAGGTAAAAAAAACATGCAATAATAATAATTCCATCAAAATTAATTCTATTTAAAATAGAAAGCAACTCTATAAATATAAATTTTACCTTCTTATTTTTCCTTAAGGTATTTGTTTTATTTTCCAAGTGTTTTAAATATGCTTAATCTTTGGGCAAACATATAATAAGTGACTATTATTTAGGTTTTTTGTCAGATAAAATAATCTAAAATGCTGTTATTTATATTTTAGGTTAGTAGGCTGGTTTGGTCACAAACTTGAGAGTAGATTTAATATGGATAACAGTAAGTATACTTTAAATTATATGTAATATTTATTTTTGCTTAATTTCAAAAATCCATGTAGACTTAAAATATACAAATATAGGCCCTTTGACAATTTAATCCTTTTTTTTTCTTTGCAATTTCTTTTAAAAACAGTAAGGATGCTTATGTAATGTTTTTTAAAGGGAGTTTTATTTTATAAGGTAGAGAGGAAGGTTAAAATTCCATATTTACTAATATGGAATACTCAGTATATTATTACAAATTAATGAGACTTTATCCTCTTTTTCTGCTGCCCTTTATATCCCCCAAAACATATGGTTCCCATTACAGTAAACATGGACATGCTTAAGTGTATTTTGGCCCACAGAGATCCATAAAGATAGACAAGAAATATAGAACATATAAGCTATTCTACTATCCTCATGGAAGACAAAGAGCTAAAACAGACCTTAGAAATCATATATCCCAATATTTTTCATTTTACAGACTAGAAAACTAAGGCCCAATGACTCAAATGACTTCCTTGAGAGTATGTAGTTTGTAGCAAAGCAGGGACTTAGAACCAAGAAGTCCTTCTCTATGTAAGGATGGGGTGGGGGGGGCGGGGCAGAGCAGTAGTTATTTTGGTTTCAATTGTGTCTGACTTTTTGTGGCCCCCTTCTCCAGCTCATTTTCCACATGAGGAATTGAAGCAAACAGGTTTAAGTGACTTGGCCAAGGTCACACAGCTTGTAAGTGACTGAAGCTGGATTTGAACTCAGGAAGATGAATATTCCTATGTAATCTATGCCCAGAACTCTTATGCACTGAATCACCTAGCTTCCCCAAGTATCAGTAGCCTTCCCTACTGTTTTCAAAGTGATTTTTTAGTCTTAAAATATTGTTTACCTTAGCATTCTCAATACCTCTCGATGCCTTACAAATTAATAAATTATGACTATTTAGAATATTGTTGTTATTTAGTCATGTCTATATAAAGTAGCTCATTTTATGTCATAGTTAAATATTTCACCACATTTTTCCTTCTCTTGGTATAATATTTGACTAGATGGAATTAAGCAAACTATTCAATATATTATTATTGCCTTAAAATTTGTGTACCAATGACCATCCATAAAGATTTTCAATCAAAAGCATCAATCAATACACATAATAGTTATGAGGAAAATTGTCTTTAAAAAAAAAAATTAAGAGGGGCACAGTAGATAGAGAACCGGCCCTGGAGTCAGGAGTACCTGAGTTCAAATCTGGCCTCAGACACTTAACACTTACTAGTTGTGTGACCCTGGTCAAGTCACTTAACCCCAATTGCCTCACTTAAAAAATTTTTTAAAAAATGAAGGCAGAACCAAATAACATGTCAGAAACTAAGAATACGTTACTTAATTCTTTTACTTAATGCTTTCTGGCCATCATTTATTAGCAGTCTTTAAGGTATTCATAGTAAGTCTCTGTCTGAAGGTATGTGTAACTGGAGCACAACTACAAGCTATTGGGAAACTGTTAGACCTTTCAACTGATCTCAGTGTAATTAAAAATATGGAATTGGGAGTACATTATGACAATCATCTTGGATTCTAAGGTGATTAAATATAGTGTTGTGGGAAATTCCGACTGAGAAACCCAAATGGCACTCAGGAATAAGGAAGAGCAGTTTATTGATGCGCTGGCCCAAAGAAGATTCCCCTCTGATACTCTGGGCAGCCACCAAGTGTCCAAGCTGCAGTTTTTATATCTCTTAGGCGTGAAAATGCATGCAGGTTTTCATAGGTACATTGTGGTGAGCTACTTGGCAGACAGGAAGGCATATTTCAGTAAACAGAGGCATAGGTCAGGAAGTTGGTACTAAACCACAGACTTCAGGGGAACAAACAGTATGTTCTACTTTCATTTGGGGGGTCTCAGCTCGAACCTCAGTTTCATCCCCTGTATTTTCCCATATCATTATAATAGTGAAAAAACAAACAAATACTGATTTGGAGTCAATAGATATGTGTCCAGATTTCAGCTCTGTCACATAGATATGTTTTAGTATCCCAAGCTCCTAACCTATAGTAGGTGCTTAACAAACACATGTTGAATTGAATCAAATCTCTAAAGTTGATTCCATGTCTGAAATTCTATGATTCTATTTTTTTAATTCAAAAGAGAGTCTGAATTTATTGAATAATCCTTAGTTCTATGATCTAAGAAAAAGTCTTGATTCTCATGGGCCACATAATTCCTATAGTCCTCAAAGATGAAAGAAAATCCTTTTTTTATGGTTCATTTCTATTTTTAAACTATTACTTTGCGATTCTACTCCAAGCAAAGAAAGACTCTTTTAAACAAGTATAGAATGGAGATTTCTGAAAGCATCATACTATTATATAATTTTCAGAAATAATGAACAGGACACTGCAGATGGTCTTCTTCCTATATCTCTAATCTTTGTTTCTTGTCATTTCTTCTTCCCACCTCACATAAAGGCATAGCCAAAGGATTTGCCCTTATCCTTCATCTCTGTCTCCAGGTTATCTCTCTTAGTAATCATATTTATTCTCAGGGTTATACTATCACTTCTAAGCCAATAACTTTCTAATCTATGTGTCCATCCCAATATTTTTTTAATTTAAATCCCCTATTTCTAATTGCCTGCTAGGAATGGTTTCCTGGATGTGCCTCAAATCCAACAAATATGGAACAAAATTCATTATCTTCCTCCTCAAACTAACCTTTTCAGCTGATTCCAGCTAATAAGCTACCCTATTTGTTAATGGTACTAGATTTATCTTATATATGAAGACTCAAAACTTGGAGTCATCTTTGATTATTCTTGCCTTATCTCCCCATATTTAATCAGGTATCTAGTCCTATAAATTCTATTGTTATAATATCTTTCAAATTTATTCCCTTCCTTGCTCAGGTCCTAATTTTGTTACCTCAATTCATAGATACTCATAGAATGTGCAGGAATGTGCTGGTAAATGTTTAATATGTGCATCTAAGTGGGGGTTTGGGGAGAGGTAGATTACATAGAACAAACATGCTTTTAAATTTAATCTGCATTATTAACATTTTCTCCATCACTTTTTTAAGCCTGGACAATCAATAAAATAATAAATCAAGCCCTGATTTGTAGCATTTGCCAATTTCCGTGAAAATTCAAAAATTGGCTCCTTCAAACTGATATGAGCCAACTCCAGCACACCACTGAGTGTGGGACAAGCCATCTAACACCCAATGCATATCTATACCTAGAGGATCGTACAAGATGACTAGTCTCCTTGTCCCTGGTCTCTTCACTTTTCAACCACCCCTACCATGCTATTGGGGCAGCTAGGTGGAGCAGAGGATAGAGCATTGGCCCTGGAGTCAAGAGGACCTGAGTTCAAATCTCACATCAGACACTTACTAGCTGTGTGATGCTATGCAAGTCACTTAACCCCAATTGCCCGAAACATCCAGGTTCATCTCGTTTTCCTAATATATACCTTGCCACTGGACCCAAATGGCTCTGGAGGAAAGAGTGTGGCACGTGACATTAAACAGCCCTCCCTCACTTAAATCTAATTCAGCGCAAGTCATAACATCACCTGGTCCCCTTTGGGAATGAAAGACAAACAACCACCACTAGACTATTTCAAGGTGCTATATTTTCCTAATGCAGAGGTCTAATAATGTTACTTTCTTATTCAACCTTCAGTGGTTCCCATTACTTATAAAATAAAATCTTTATTAAATAGGTAGTTTGGAATTCTTAGCCCTGAATGATCTGCTTCTACTTTACCTTTTATATGATTTTAATGATAATTCACATTTCTATAACACTTTATTTTTCTATTTATTTTTATTTATTGAAAGACTTTTCCCTTCAATAGCTTATGAGATAATAGGTATTGCATTATTGTTATTTTTTACTAATAAGGAAATTAAGAAGAGGTGATATTGACTTCTCCATGGTTCCACAAGTCCTAAGCATCAGTGCTAGAGCCCATGCCCAGAACTCTTTCATTCTAAGATTGTACTTTTCCTACTTTGTCATGCTCCCTCTTTCACATGAATATTTTAGGTTCCTTCAAGAAGCAACTCAGATACTACCTCTTAAAGAAAAATATTCTTTTTTTTTTAATTTGTTAGGATTCAATTTCTAGACCACTGAACTTGGAATTAGGAAGACATCTTCATGAGTTCAAATCCAGTCTCAGTCACTTACTAGCTGCTTGACCCTGGGCAAGTTATTTAGACTTTTTGCCTCAGTTCTTCATCCATAAAATGAGCTAGAGAAGGAAATGATGAACCACTCTAGTGTCTCTGCCAAGAAAACCCCAAATGGAGTCACAGAGAGTTAGACATAATTGGACAACAACAGCCCAAACTCTCCTAAAATTATCTTATATTTACTGCTTACATGTTCCATTCACCCAAAGAATTACTGGTTGTTAAGGCAGGGACTATTTTTGTATTTTTGTCCTTTATCCCTCCAAAGAATTGCACAAAGCAAGTGCTCACACACTTACTCTTTTTTTTTTTTTTTTTTGGTGAGGCAATTGGGGTTAAGTGACTTGCCCAGGCTCACACAGCTACTAAGTATCAAATGTCTGAGGTCAGATTTGAACTCAGGTCCTCCTAAATCCAGGGCTGGTGCTCTATACACTGCACATTTACTCTTTAAATACTCTCCATTCCTCCCAACCTAAGTATTTATGACTCTCAACTTTTTCTGCTCTTTTTTTTTTTAAATTTTGGTTTTGTGGGACAATGAGGATTAAGTGACTTGCCCAGGGTCACACAGGTAATGTCAAGTGTTTGAGTTCGGATTTGAACTCAGGTCCTCCTGAATCCAGGGCTGGTGCTTTATCCACCACTCTACCTAGCTGCCCCCAACCTTCTTTTTTAGTAAGCATGGTCTTTTTTTTTATTTGAATAGAATTTTATTTTCCAAAATGTAAAAACAAAATTTTAACATCAATTTTTTTTTAAAACTTTGTGTTCCAATTTCTCTTCCCACCTCCATTCCCACTCCCCATCCACAAGAACTCAACAATTCAAATTAAGTTATACATGAGCAGTCATGGAAAAATTCCCATATTAGCCAGTTGTGAGAACAAACAGTCACAAAAAAACAAAACTTCAGATTAAGGAATTGTCAAAGAGTAAAAGAAAAACAAAATTTGAAAATGTGTTTCCATCTGTTTTCAGATACTATCAGTTCTTTCTCTGCAGCTGGGCTGCAATCTTCATAAGTCCTTCAGGGTTATTATATGGGATCATTGCCTTGCTGAAAATAACCACATGCTTCCCAGCAGATCATCCCCCAGTATTGCTGTTATTTTGTATACAGTACATTTCACTCTGCTTCAGTTCACGTAGGTCTTTCCAGGTTTTTCTGGTAGTATCCTGTTCATCATAACCTTTATATATTAACTTAAGCTTGACAGAGATTTTTCTTCATAAAAGCCCAGCAAATTAGGTACCATACATTTTGCCAATATAATCAATCATCATAACTATTTCCCTCCATCCCACTCCCTTCCCATGACATTTACTCTATCTTCTTTTTACCTATTCCTCCTCAGAAGTGTTTTACTTCTGACTATCCTCTCTCTCATTCTGTACTCCCTTTTTCACCCTTCCTTCCTTATCCTCTTCCCCTCCTATTTTCCTGCAGGGTTAAATAGATTGCACCTCCCAATTGGGTATGAAAGCTATTCCCTCCATGAGCCCACTCCAATGAGATCAGGGTCCCTGAGCTAGTTCTGTGTTCTAAATTTTTCTTTCTCCCTCCTCCTCAACCCTTCCTATGAAATCAAGCAATTCAATGTCATACTGGTGCAGTAATGCAGAACATCTTCATCCTCCTTGAAAGTGTTTTGCTTTTTACTGCTCTCTCCCCCAATCTGCCCTTTCCTCCTTCTCCCCCCTCCTTTTTTCTCCCTCCCCTTCCTCAGGGCAAAAATATATTACTAGGGGGCGGCTAGGTGGTGCAGTGGATAAAGCACCGGCCCTGGATTCAGGAGTACCTGAGTTCAAATCCGGCCTCAGACACTTGACACTTACTAGCTGTGTGACCCTGGACAAGTCACTTAACCCCCATTGCCCCACAAAAAAAAATATTACTATACCTGCTTGAGTATGTACATTAGTCCTTCTTTGAGCCAATTCTGATGATATTAAGGTTCACTCACTCCCCAACTCCTTCCCCCTCTTCTACTCTCCTCCATAAGCTTTCTTCTTGTTTCCTTCATGTGAACTTCCTCTCCCCAGACCATTTCTCCCCTTCTCCCTCCCCCAGTTTAGTCCTCCTACACCTCAACCCTATTTTAATGACATCATCATGGATTAGTTAGGTGGCACAGTGGACAAAGCACCAGCCCTGGACCCAGGAGGTCCCAAGCCCAAATCCAGCCCCAGACATAAGACACCCCACCCTGTCTGCCCCACAAAGAACAAAACATAAATGCTTTACAGATATCATCCCTTCATATTCAGTTCAGACCTGTGTCTTCTGTGAGTTTTTTACTGAGATAGTTCTTATGATTTCAAAGTATTATCTTCCCATGTAGGAATGTAAATGGTTTGATCTTTTAATATCCCTCATGAAGTCTTTTTCCTGTTTACCTTTTTATGCTTCTCCAGGGTCTTGTATTTGAAAGTCAAATTTTCTATTCAGTTCAGGACTTTTCATCACAAATGCTTGAAAGACCTCTTTCTCATTGAAATCCCATTTTTGCCTTTGAAAGATTATACACAGTTTTGCTGGGTACATGATTTTTGGCTGTAGTCCCAGTTCTTTTGTCCTCTGGAATATCATATTCCATGCCCTTCGGTCCTTTAATGTAGAAGCTGCTAGATCTTGCTTTATCCTTATTGAAGCTCCACAGTATTTGAATTCCTTTTTTTCTAGCTGCCTGCATTATTTTCTCCTTGACCTTGGAGTTCTGGAATTTGGCTATAATATTCCTGGAGCTTTTCCTTTTGGGATCTCTTTCAGGAGGTGATCGGTGAATTCTTTCAATTTCTATTTTAGCTTCTGCTTCTAGAATATCAGGGCAATTTTCCCTCACAATCTCTTGGAGGATGGTGTCTAAGCTTTTGTTTTGGTCATAGTTTTCAGGTAGTCCAATGATTTTCAAATTATCTCTCCTAGATTTATTTTCCAGGTCAGCTGTTTTCCCAAGGAGATAGTTCACATTGCCCTCTATTTTTTCATTCAATTGGATTTGCTTTACTGTGTCTTGGTTTCTCATAAGGTCACTAGCTTCCATTTGTTCAATCCTAATTCTTGGGCAGTTATTTTCATCAGACAGTTTTTTAATCTCCTTTTCCATTTGGCTTTTCAAACTGTTGACTTTTTTCTCATGACTCTCCTGCATCGCTCTCATTTCTCTTTCCATTCTTTCCTCCTTTTCTCTACATCTTCTTTCTATTTCTCCTACTTTCTCTTCAAAGTCCCTTTTGAGAGCCTCCATGGCCTGAGACCAGTTCATATTTTTCTTGGAAGCTTTGGATGTTGGAACTTTGACCCTGTTATTATCTTCTTCTTCTGAGGTTGTATTGTGGTCTAACTTACCCCCAAAGAAGTTTTCAATGGTCTTCTGCTTTCTCTGTCTACTCATCTTGGCTTACTATTTCTTGGCTTTTGACTCCTTCTTAAAGTGTGGTGCTGCTTCCAGGACACACTGTTCAAGCTACAGCATGGCCTGGGGGATGTTTGGGCTTCTTCTCAGCCTGCCTGGCCTCACTTTCTTTTGATTTTAAACTCTCCACTGGGGGGTGGGGTGGGTGGTTGTGGGGCTGCTTCTTGGTTCTTCTCCTGTTCCCAGCTTCAGAGGGTCCCAGGTGTTTTGGTTTGGGGGGGGGGGCAGGTTTTAATCTCACCTGGCCTGTTCTCAGGTCTGGAGATAACCTCAGGCCTACTTACTAAGCCTCCAACCAGCAAAGCTTTCTGTGGTGTGGTTCTCAGCTTCCGATGAGCCTGCCTGCCCCCCTCCCCCACCCAGGCCTTCAGCTGCTCAGGATTTCTTCCTGGTTGCCCACTGGGGTGGGACAGTCGAATCCTTCCCCCAAATCCACTGGTACCCCTGCACTTACCACCCCCAGGCCAGCCATTCAGTCTGACCACACTCTCAGTTCCAGAAGACTCCAGTGCTGCAGCCGATTCAGAGGCACTGTGGCAAATTCCTCTGGCGGGTGTCTGGTGTGTCGGCTTGATTGCAGTGTTAGGTTTTATTCATGGCCCAGTGCGGCCCCCTGAAATCTATCTATAGCTGTAGAAAACTCTCAGACCGAATTTTTGTATGTTTTACTGCCCCAAGGGTTCTTTTATTGCTATTTTTGGAGTGGTTGTATCAGGAGCCCTGTGCGTTTAATGCCTTTCCTCCGCCATCTTGGCTTCACCCCACCATAAGCATAGTCTTTTAACTTAACTTCAAAATTACACTTTTTTCTTCATCAACACCTAATATCTTCCTGTCCTTTCTTTCTTCTTCAAGACTTCTACAAATTTCAACTCCTCAATAAAACCTTATCATCTCATTTCAAGCCTTTGTGAACTTGCTTCTGATGTGATACATGTTATCTGTATCATTTGTTTAGTTCTTAGCTGCCCTGAATATGTTAAAAATCAATAGCTAAACTATTTATAGTCATGAATGTTATGTTTAAGAAACAATGAATAGGGGCAGCTAGGTGGCGCAGTGAAAGCACCGGCCCTACATTCAGGAGTACCTGAGTTCAAATCCGGCCTCAGACACTTGACACTTACTAGCTGTGTGACCCTGGGCAAGTCACTTAACCCCCATTGCCCCGCAAAAAAAAAAAAAGAAAGAAAGAAAGAAAGAAACAATTAATATGTTATGTTTAAAAAACAAGAGATTGATGGACATTCATATGAACTGACATTGCACGAAATAATGTAACTGGAAAGAAGAAAAAAAAAAACAAACCATGACCTGAACCTCATATAATTATAATTACCAAGGTTGACCCCAGAGAAGAGTTAAGAAAATTAACCTCCCTCATTTCTTTGTAGAGGTGGATGACTATGATTATGGGCTATCATATCATACATGGTATCAGGCTTGATTGATGTGTTGGCTATTTTTTCTGAACTGATTTTTTTTCTTCTTTTTCTCTCATTTTTTGCTACCAAGAATTATTTGCTTGGTAGGAGAAGGTGAGACATATTCAGAAGTGAAGGTGATGTAAAAACAAAAGATGTCAATAGATTTTTTTTTAAAGTTGCGATGAATTATTTTTTCTATCTGTACATATATCCATAAATGCATGTACATTTTTAAATCTTATCTTCCTAGTAGAAAATTTCTTGACAAAAGGAATTGGAATTCATATTTATTTTCCCAATAGTACCTAGCACACTTTATATATAATAGAAACCTAAGTAAATTTAAATGAATTTATTAATTTATATGAATGAAATCTGTAATGAATTAGATCAACCAAGCCCTTTAGTTGCACATCAGATTATTTATTTCTGTTGAGATTAAGTGTACGTCTATATAGATACTCTAGAATTTTTGAACAGTGCTCAACAAGCTAATTCATAAAATATTTCACAAACTCTAAAAATAGTGGGGATAAACCCCACTAATTTAATAATTACCTTCACGAATAGTCTTTTCCTTCTCATATATTAAAAGTGTTATAATGTTAATTTTCCAGAGTTGGATTTAATTCCTGGTGTCAATGGATATCGACTATCAAATCCCCCTATTTTGTTGGTTTGTGCTTTAGAAGCTAGCTTAGAGGTAAGTAATTCAATATATTGTGATTTTATCTTATTTTACACACATATTTAAGCTACTCTTTATTTTTGTGCTGTTATAATCAGTTTGGGGAAATCACAAGAATTAGACAATCAGTAGATAGGTTTAATTCATCAAAGCTCAGTGTAGTTGATATGTCACTTGTGAGGACCTTTGGCTTCTCTGTAAAACATTTAGTGTTTGTTCATCAGATGGTGCTTATCGTCTTTGCCAGATAAAGAAGGGTGTTTTTGTTTGTTTTCATTTTTGGTTTTTTAATGTTTATACCTTACCTACTTAGTGCCAATTGGACCAAATGACAAAGGTCTTTGACAAAGGACTTTGGACAAAGACCTTTGAAAACACTTGTTTTTATCTGAATTACTTATTCCTAAACTCACATACACTTCCAGAACACAATTCAAAATTAATCTAAATAGGAACCTTTATTGCTTCTAGTTACCTTCCGATAGAAGATCATACTTGCAAAAAGAACTCTTCCTTGGGGATTCTTCTTCAGACTTCCTTTAACAAGTAACTTCCTCCTAGACTTTTCTTGAACTTTTCATCCAGATACTCCCATTAGGAGTCATTCCTTTACCAAGTAAGGGCTATCTCTTGTCTTTCTAATAAGTCTTGAATGTAGTAGTTGTATAGCTTCCTTTGCCACAACCAGTTCTACCAGTCGAAAACTTTACTTCTCTTAATGATATCAACTTGCATGAGCTTTTAACAGCTCAGTTTTTCAACCATAAAACCAATGAAGAGATATCATGTCAGTTGGCATCATTTTCTTCCCTTCAGCTTATTCTTCCTCTGGTCTCTAATTGTGCTTCTTCAGACAACAGGAGCTATTCTAACTGAGTTTTTATTCAAATAGATTTTCTTTTAAGAGAGCATTTAAAAAATATTCCCCAACCATATGTAGCATCTATGAGGACCCACTCAATCCCACCTCCTACCTCACACATTGAGCAACCCAGAAAAGTACCCCAGATTCAAGGTATTTTTTGTTTCTCTAATCACTCAAAAAATTGTAGCTTATGCATCCTTGCTTTTAAGAATCAAGGAGAGAATAATATTAGTGTAAAATAAATGAATTTTATGTGATAGCATAGTCATAAAATTACCAAAAAAGCACTTCTCTCACAAATTTGAGGATAATGCTCAAACAAATATACTCTTGATCAGGGGGAAGAAAGGATACATGTAGGGAATACATGGCAATGGAAACACACATAAGGAAAAACCAGTGGATTTATGTGGTCAGGGGCTGGGCCTGCTCCCCACTAGTCTAATGTAGTTTACTGCCAGATGACATGGTATTCCATATGTCCATAGCTCTGATGGACTTGTGGCTATGAAGCTTCTTTCTGAGTTTGATTTCTGATTTCAGCTGGTGTCCTCAGGTTAATGTTCTTGTTAGGACAAAGAGTTAGTTCTCCCATCTCTCTTTTAATTTAGAGTCCAGAGGCTTTTAGGAAGCAAGTCCTTCATACTTTCAATGTCAGACTAGAAAACACCCTTAATTCCTTTCACTCTCTATTAACCAAAGAACCTTATGTGAGCTCTGGGAAATTTTTGCTCTCCAGAAGAAGAGTCCTTGCATAGTTATTTTGGAAAGCATAACATCTAGATTGGTAGAACTTGAAGATATTGTCTGTCTTTTAACTTAGTAGGTCTGGGGGCAAAATTATGTTCCAGTATCCAGGACAACTCTCTGATAGGATGAGAAAGTTCTCTTACCAATTCTCGATTGCCAATTTTCACTCGCTTTAAAATCATTTTCAGGGACTACCCTTTTGAGGAAAAAATCAATAATAATGGTAGTCTGGGTCTCAAGATGCAAGTTGTTTTTCAACCCTAGCCTCTTACCTCCAAGATCCTTTGGTCTCCCATGCAAATGAAAGGAAGAGAAAGGTAGTTACAAAAAAGATGAAGGTATGAGCTATGCCCCCATCTTTCTAAAGCCTTTCTTTCAAGTTGATGTCTTTTATATAGTGTATTTGCTATAGCTCTCAGCTTTCTGCCATCAGTAAATCTGATGAACTTATTAATTATGCCTTTATCTGAGTCATTTGATAAAAATGTTAAACCACACAGCACCAAGTAGATTCCCTTAACATATTCCACAGTAGAACTCCTGTCATGTTGACAATGAACCATTAATATTGACTCTTTAATTCTGATTCCTGATTGCATTATTATCCAACCCATATTTCTCCATCTTCTTTACAAGAACAGTATGAAATACCTCATAAAAATTTTTAGTAAAATCTAGGTAAGCTGTATCTTTGCCTGAAAGGTTTCATCAATTTCCTATTATATTTAAGATAAAATGCAACTTCTCTTTTTGGAGTTTAAAGTTCAACCTAGGTAGCCCAGTGGATAAAGCATCGGCCCTGGATTCAGGAGTACCTGAGTTCAAATCCGGCCTTAGAAACTTACTAGCTGTGTGACCCTGGGCAAGTCACTTAATCCTCATTGCCCCCCCCCAAAAAAAGAAGTTCAATCCAGGGGCAGCTAGGTGGTGCAGTGGATAAAGCACCTGCCCTGGATTCCAGAGGACCTGAGTTCAAAGCCAGCCTGGGATGCACTTGACATTTATGAGCTGTGTGACCCTGGGCAAGTCACTTGACCCCCTCATTGACCTGCAAAAAAAAAAAAGTTCAACCTGTCATTTCAGACTGAGTTCATATTACAAAAACAAACACACTTATGTTCTAGTCATACTTACCTCATTGATGTTTCCTACACTCATTTCACTTCCTGACTCTATGACTTTTCAGAGGCTATCTATACATGCCTGGAATGTTCTCCCTTCCACCTCTTCTTTGATCATTTAGCTCTCATCAAAGCTCATCCATGGTGCTTTCTTGATTCTTCCAATTATTAGTGCTCCTCCATGCCTCTTTAGTAGAGGGAAATTTTCTTTTAGGACTTTAGTAGCTGTGGCTGCTAAGGAGGCAGGTACTGCAATACTTGCAGAAGCAGTTGCCAAGCCACATCTTTACAAGAGTTGGTTGCCTGGATAATGGCTTCTTTAAGAAGTTTACCTGAGAGCAAGAGTTGGAGATATTGGACAATGGCTAAGAGGGGATGCTCAAATCAAGTAAGGGTGAAGTCCTTGTGTGAAGGGGAATCAATATCTCATTAGACTTAAGGAGTAGTATGAAGTTTTGGAACAATCACTGTGGAGATAATCAAGTGGAGAACTATCTTGCAGTGGGGACCTGGTTGAGGTTAGATAACATAAATTTGTACTGGTATATCCTCTATTTCCATTCAAAATGTGAATAAGACTGCAGGAGGCAAATAATAAAAAAAAAATCTAGGATTAGATTTTGGCAAAACCTGTTCCATGATAGGACCATGGGGCAAGGGTTTTGAGAGTAGAGTATTAATATAGAGTTGTACTGGTTCACCAAGAGATGAAGGGTGAAGGTCAGGGAAAGATCTGGGGGGTTAAGAGAATGAAGGTTTTGGTAAGGATAAATACAGGGATAGGAATCCTAAGGAATTGGGAAAGTCAAAATGACAAAAGATTATGACTAGATAAAAGAATTTGGGAGTTCATGGATACATAAGGGAAATATTTAAATGTCTAATACTTGGCCCAGTGCCAGGTATATAGTAGGTACTTAATAAACACTTAATGAATTTAATTTTGCCGGGATTAGGAAGACAAGTATAAATAGCCATGGCTACAGATTAACAATGAAGCCTTTTGAAAACAGGTACTAATCTAGCTTCCTTCACATTTAGTTGTAGAGAAATAAGACTAGGAACTGCTTTTAGACTAAAAATACTATTAAAATTCAAACTTAAATGTGTCCCAGTATTCTCTGAACATTAATTTAATGTCCAAAATGATATTTTAATAGTTCTTATATTCAGTGCAGTAAACTAAACACTAAATTTTCATACAAAACTTTTGGAGCTTCTAATTGACATACAATGATTTTTATGCATAATGCCATACCCGTGAAAGAACATCACCATAATGAAGTGACTTAAAAATCCTAGTTCAGTGGAGTCAGCTAAAATATTTAGGATCATTGGAATAGTTAAAGTTAGAAAGAGTTGTAGAGATGATCTAGTCTAACCTCCTTATTTTCCAGATGAGGAAACTCAGACCTGGAAGCATTAAGTGATCTGGCTAATACTCAGGAAAGGACAGATTTGCCAAAGCAAAAAATTGGGATTAATAGCTGGACAATGAAAATAGATAATCTGAATAATTTAGAAGAAAATTAGTAGTCTGAAATTCCATTCAATTAAAAAAAAACCATGCTAAATACCTACCGTGTACAGCACCAAGTATTATATCAATAATAATAATAATAAATTTAATATTTGTAAAGCATTTAAACATATATCATTTGATTCTCATGGCAATCCTGTGCTATTATTATCCTCATTTTAGGTACTATTATTATCTCCATGTAAATGGGAAAACTGAGGCAGACAGAGGTTGAGTGACTTGCCCAGGTTACTCAACTAGTAAGTATCTGAGGCCAAATTTGAATTCAGGTCTTTCTGACTACAAATCTAGTGCTTTATTTACTTTTTCACTACTTCTCAAGGATCTTAAGTCTAATATTGGCAGAAGGAAAGGACCCATGTAGCTGTTAGAATATGAATAACTGCAGCAAAGAAATCAGATTGCTGAGAAATATAAGGTGTCATAAGGAAAGGAGTCTTCTCTATGAGAACAGATCACAGCCCTGTCTAGTTCTCGCATTTTTTGGAACTTTATCTTTCACCATAGCTAAAGATGTTTTTTGTATGTCATTTTATTATATACATCAAGATATCTAATAAACTCAAAACATCAACTACTTTTCTTATCTATTTAGATTGATCAAAATATTCTAGGTTCTGATTCAGTGAAGCCAGAGAAAATGATAGAAATATTAGAATTACTGGCAACAATTTTACAGACTGGTAAATGTTTTATCTTGAATGTATTTTTAGAATCTACATGGAAAGATAACTAAAAGAGTCTCAAAAACAGCCAATGTCTCCATGGTAGAATTGCAGAATGTATTTTTTTTATATGTCCAAGCAATTATATTTTAGAGATTACATGCCAATATAAATTTAAATGAAAATATGTTTGTCACGAATGTTTTAGGTTCTAGTTCAAAAGATATTTTTAAAACTATAAGCAATGTTTAATTTTAAATTATCTAGAAAAAAAAAGTAACTTTATAAGTGAACCTTTCCAAATGTAATCACTGAAGGCTAAACATCACCAAGTGAACCTCTCTTTCCTCCCATGGATAATGTGATGCAGGAGAAGGACACCAAAGGGCACTGCTATGCATCTTGCCCTCCTGACAGTTCATTCAGTTAGTTCTTATACATCCAATATATTTTTAAACTTTGCTTGACCTTAAGAGATAAGCTAACAAAGCATGTCTTCTCTGACCCATAATGTCCCTGCCACTTATCCTTTCATAGGAAAGCTCAGAGAGCAGGAACCGGCGTGTTCATACTCAGGCTATATTTTTTTCAGAACAAGATGTTCCAATTTCCCCACCGATATTCATTCCATAGTGAGGAGCCTATTTTTTTCCTATCTCAAAAGAGATAGACTTCACTGCAATTTTTACTTTTTTATCAAGAGACTGTTAAGTAGAAGGGTAACATATTTATCTATCTAAAACGAAAATGATTTTAAATAATCATATTCATTTTCTTTCTTGCAAATGAACATCACACTGTGCTTCTTGTCATATTCTTTAATTAGAAAACAAAATTTAATTTTAGAGACAATTTTCCAAATCATTGAGAGTCATAGGATTTCAGAGCTGGGTGGGAGCTTAGTGATGATCTAGTCATCTTGTAGCTGAGGACATTGAAAAATCCTAGAGAGTCTAGGCTGCTAGCTAGTAATAGAGCCAGGAAAGAAACAATCCAGATGGTTTAATCCTCTGGTTCTTCCAGATATTTTTTTAGATTATATATTTTTATTTCCTAGTATACTTTAATATATCAGCAAAATATGTTTATAATTAATACCAGTGTAGCACATATTCTAAATGACATAAAATGACATAAAAGACAAATAATTTTAACTCATTATTCTTTTCTTCCTTGCACAATTGGAATAATATTTGAAAAATGTTATGTTGTGATGAAGAAACAGGTCCAGCTCATTATTACAGGATGCTTCAAATGAGTATATTTTATTATGCTTTGCAAATATAGGTTATCTTAAATGTTATTGAAAATATTGAAATTAGAATGTCTTTATCTGAGTATGGCTTGTTATCTTTTTGTCTACATTTCAGTAAGAAATTGTTTATCTAATTGTTTTACGTTTTGGCAGATCTTTAATCAAACAACAATGGAAACATTAAGGAAAAAATCTATTTTGCTTACTGGTTATATGGAGTACCTGATCAAGCATTACTACAGTAAAGATAAAGCAGCTCCAAATAAACCATTTGTCAAAATAATGACTCCCTCACATATAGAGCATCGAGGATGCCAGCTAACACTAACCTTTTCCATTCCAATGAAAAGTGTTTTTCAAGAACTAGAAAAGAGAGGTGTGATCGTAAGTTTTTCTCTTTTTTTTTTCTTTTCCTTTGTAGCTGTTTTTTACACTGGCTATATTTTGGTGATCTATACAATCTGAATTTTGTAGTCTTGTCACAGTTTGTATATTAATCAACAAGCATTTATTATATTTCATATTGATGGGTACTGGGCTAGTTGCTTATATTGCTTTATAATTTCTGAAAATAATCACATATATGTATACACATGTATGTTTCTATGAAACAGATTTGTTTCCTACTAATTCTCTTTGAATAAGAATAGCAGTTTTGATCAAATGAAATGCATATTCTGGCAACTCCTTTCCACTTCTCTTTAATATCTAACACATCTTCTTGCACATAGTAAGCATACTGTTTAGATATTCAAGGTATATTTCTGAAAAAGTATTTTAATATACTTTATCCTATCAACAGTATACATTTTATAATTAATACCAATGTTATAATATTCTAAATGATATAAAAGACAAAAAATTATGTTAACTAATTATTTTCTTCTTCCTTGCACTAACATGGTTTGGCTAACGTGGGAAATTGAAAATTTGTTTATTTTAATTCTGTTAAGCAATATTACTAACACAACATAAATGGGAAGCTAAACAATCAGAGGGGAAACACTTTCTATATCTTGGATACACAAAATAGCAAGGAGGCCTCAAAATAATAGTCAACAAATCAAATTCAACAAACATTTATTGTGTCTATTAAGTTTAAAGCATCTTCCAGTCTAGAACTTGTTGTAGAACTTTACTTTGGAGGCAGATGACTTCTATAGAATCTTTCTTTGGTCTGTTGCCAGTTCTCCCCTTATCTGTGCACCTAGAGGCCACTTCCAGATTCTAAAAAGGTAGAAGCACTATCAAAAATAGAATTGTTTCCAGTCACTTCTCTGACTCAGAAGGAAAAGACAGAGAGAGAGAGAGAGAGAGAGAGAGAGAGAGAGAGAGAGAGAGAGAGAGAGAGAGAGGAATTATAAAAATTTTAATAGGAGATAAAAGATCATTTCTCTGTATATCCCACCAACCTCAAGTTATACTGACCATTTTTATGGCTAAAGGTTCCTTGCACAATAATGATTCTTGAATTCGGGCTCTAGGAATGAAGAGAATCATTGGCTTGCTAAATTCATAAAATCATGGAATTTCAAGTTAGAAAGAATGATAAATTCTAGATCAACAACTCTTCCCCTTAACCCTAAGCCCATTTTAAAGACAAGGGAAAAAAAGGCAATGTTAAGTGTTTTTTCTAAAGTAAGACATAGTAAGTTACAGATCCAGGACCAAAACCAAGTTACATAATTCCAAATATAGTGCTCTCTTCCATATACCACATAGTAAGTATGTGTCAGGAAGAGAATAAAAATAATTATTTATAACATTGAATATAAATTCTATTTTTTTATACTCTACAATAAAAGAAACAAAGGGTAGGAGCTTAGAAGCTCTTACTCTCTAAGATAAATGTACCTATTATCTAGGTGGTAACTTAGCTAGAAATAAATAAATTCAAATACTTGCTTGAGCAATATTTTTAGAAATTATTCAATTTGAAAATAAAGACCAGTAGTCTTTATGAATAGTACTTTATGAATGTTATATACTTTTTGAATAGTACTTTATGAATGTTATATACTTTTTGAATAGTACTTTATGAATGTTATGTTATATTCAGCTCTTAATCTTAAAGTAAAAAGTGCAATGGATTTGAAATCATAAAACTTGGGTTCAAGCTCTCTCTCTAGTACTTGCTTTGTGAACTTACACAATCATATTATATCTCAGTCTTCATTTCTTCATTAATAAAATGGGAATAATAATTTTTTTCCAACTGCATAGGGTTGTTTTGAAAGTAAAATAAGATAGAGGTTAAAGCATTTTGTAAATGATTATGTTATGCATACATACATATACAATATATAATATTCTAGTACAGTTTATTAATATTGATCTTTGGGAACAGTATGAAAATATATGTGTATGTATATCACATATATTTTTTCCTCATATAATAATATCCTGAGAAAAAGATGATCCTAAGGAAATAAAAATTTATTGGTCTCCCTTCTAAGACTACAATCCTCCTCCATTTTTTTCATATATTCTGTCTCTCTCTACATATGTGCAAATATACAGATATGTAAATTTTCTCATATATAATCTCTAATTTTCTCATACATCATGTATATATATTATCTCAAATATCCTCTCTTTGTGTAAATATATGTATGTATCTTGTCTCTACATGTATACACATATAATATTTCAAGTATTATACTACATACTGACCAAAGCAGACTCAAAGGAAAATTTATTATTCTTCAAACATTAAATGGTTTTTGCTTCAGTCATAAAAAGAAAAAGAAAATCATGATATTCTTTTGCCTCATATATTTCTCAAAAAATAACAGAGAAAGCTCATCATTATTAGTAAAAAAAGAATTACTACTGGACAATGGAACTTAATTTCTACCACAATTTGTTCAAAATTTATTCAACTTCTTACAGATTAAACAATACAAATAATAATATTTAAATTAAAATAATAAAATACAATATAAAGAGGAGAATGTTCAATAGTAGCCATTAAAAATAGGACATAACTTCTAAGAATTTTTAATTCATTAGTGAACTTATCAGATCAGTTTTTTTAATGATATTTTTTAAAAACTCCATTTCTCAGGGCAAAAATTGAACATTTTTTTCCATAAATAATTCTTCCCTTTCTAGTAAAGATGAGAATAACAGTTATAGTTATTTTTTAAAATAAAAACTGTAATATACATGGAAAACATTTTTTTTAAAGAAGATAAGGGAAGACATTTCTTTCAAGATGATATCTTAGTCAGGAATAGTGGCTCATTCTTATCATCCCTCCTGGGGGGTGCTGAGAGTTTAGCTTGGAAGTTCTGAGATGCTGTAGGGTTAAAGTGATCAGGTGCCTACACTAAGTCCAACATCAATATGGTGTGTCTTCAGGAGTCACAGGATACCAAATTGTTTAAGGGAAGACAAAACTAGCTGCCCCCCTCCCAAAAAGAGATATCTTTCTCCCATTTCTTTGCTTGATCTTATTTATGACCCATAATTAATAAAGTCTTTTTCAACCATGAGATATGTCAGTGACTTTGGTATGTACAAAGGAATATGGAAAACACACAAATACTTAAAAATTTATGTCTAAACTAAAGTAACATAGTATAGTAAAAACAAAAAGTGCTAGATTTGAAATCAGAAAATCAAGGTTGCAATCCTAAGTACTTACCATCAGTATAAACAAAGACAAAGCACTCAATGCTTAATGTCTCAGAGCTTCAGTTTCTTCATCTGGATGCTACCACAAGGTTGTTATAAGAATAGCATTTTGCAAAGCTTAAAGCACCATATAAATCTGAAGAATTATGATTATTTTGTGCACTATTTCTTAGGGTGGTGAACAGCATACTTAATTGATATGAAAAATTACTTCATGGAATAAAAGAGAAAATTTTAATTATTGGAAATACCATTGGCATTCTTAAATGACAGGCAGCACTAATACAGCTGATGTATTTGGTCAGTTTGAACAGATCAATTCACTGAAAATAGCTATATCTGTTGTCTCAACTGAACTGATTTTTTATTTGACTTGTCATTTTAGTCAAAGTGGTTCAACTTCATTAAGTCTTGTCTAAATACAACCTGAGTACTACTCTTGCATTAAATAAAAATTGTACCCTATTTTATTGTGAAACTTACATATTCTAGGAAGATTAATTAACTCGAGAACTTGAGGAAAGAAAATGAGAACATGATAATTTACATAGAATTTTCAGCATATATGTTTTTTTGCATGAGCCACAGAATTTTATCATCTTAATTCTTTCATAACACATTTCCACAAGAGGGAAGACAAGAACAAAAATAAATAATGAAGACAATGAAAATGTCAATATATGTATTTTTTTTTCTTTTTTTTAGAGGTAAACAAGGTTAAGTATCTTGCCCAGGGTCAAATGGCTACTAAGCATATGAAGTTAGATTTGAACTCAGATCCTCCTGACTCCAGGGCCAGTGCTCTATCCTTACCTAGCTGCCCCAATATATTTATTTTCTGGTTAATAGTTTCATTAAAATCATCTTGACCATCAAAATCAGAAACTTTTGGTGTGGAATCTCCCTCCATGAATTCAAATTAAGAGATTGTAACCTATAATTTTAGAGATTTACCTGGGCCTCTGAGAAGTTAAGGAACTTGATGGTGTTTACTCAGCTAGATTCTCTAGAGCTATCCCTTTATACATTATGCCACATTGCTTCTCAGTAGTCTCATTAATTAGTCAACAAGCATTTATTAAGTGCCAATTATGTGCCAGGCACTGTGTTAAATGCTGGGAATGGAAATATGAAAGTCAGTCTCTTCTCTCAGGGTGCTTACAATCTAATGGGAGAAGATGACAAACAAAAGAAAGCTGAAAATGTAGAGACAGGAATAGAAGGGGAAGTTAGTGGTGGAGAGGGGTGGAGGGGTGGGAAAGGGAGTGTGATGGAGTCTAGCCAAAGTATTGCAGCCAGGCAGGCAATGTTTAACCTGGAAATCCTCTTTAAATGGAGACTTGGGAAGAGTACTTTGCTCTGCCCTACCCTATAGCCCTCCCATCAGAGAGACAGAGGATACTTAGGGTATTGGTAAGATATGAGTATCAAGGCTGACATAATCCCACAGAAAAGTTTCCTGATAATAAATTTAAATTATGATAGTTTAAATAAATATCTTAAATAACTCAAAACAGAGGTAGAATTTGTTTTATATATATTGTGAAATGAGACTAAAATCAGTGAAATCAGAGTTGAGGTGGAATAAAAGGCTATGTATGAATACTCTTATCTCACAACAGCCATATGAGAAGCACAAATATGTGTAAAAAGGTCAGAAAAGATGTCAATGATTTTTATTATCTATATGCAAAATAGATCATTAATATTCTTATTTTTTAGTGGAAGTGGGGATAATAATAACACCTACTTTCCAGAGATGTGAGGGCAAGATGAGGCAATATTTGTTAAGTGCTTTGCAAACCTTAAAATGCTGTATAAATGTTAGTTACTATTACTATGATCACTAGGGGCAGCTAGGTGATTCAGTGCATAGAATGCTGGGCTTGGAGTCAGTAAGACTCATCACCTTGAATTCAAATTCTGCCTCAGACACTATCTGTGTGACCCTGGACAAGTCACTTAACACTGTCTGCCTCAGTTTCCTCATCTGTAAAATGAGCTGGAGAAGGAACTGGCAAACCATTACATTCTTTGCTAAGAAAACTCCAGACAGGGTCATGAAGGGTCACATAGCATTGAAAATGACTAAACAACAAAAACTACAATGACTACTATTATCATTATCATCAAAATATAACTTGCTTCATTAGTATTTTTTTCTGTTTATTCGGATTCATTATTGCTGGGATAGAATGTGAACTCAGATCCACTAAATCACCAAAATTATGCTCTAATACTGGCTACTACTATATTTGTTTAAAGACTGGATTGTTTAATTGAATTTTCAGCCTTCAAGTCAGTCATTTACCTAGAGCCGTTCCTTAGTTATAGCATCCAGGTCTAGGCAGTATTTTAACCATGCAATACTCAACTGGTCCATTATATGCCTGAAGATATTAGGCATTCCTGGCACTGTCAATCAATCTCTCTGTCTCTCTCTATCTGTCTGTCTCTGTCTCTGTCTCTCTCTCTCTCTCACACACACACTATCTAAATAGCTATCTACATACATATGTAATAGCTAGCATTTATATAGCATGTTGAGATCTGTCAAGCATTTTATATTATCTTCATTTGGTCGTTACAACACAACAATCCTATACAGTAGGTACTATTATTATCCCCATTTGACAGATGAGGGAACTTTAGTGCTTCAATATAATAACTAGTGACAAAATTACATGCATATATATGTATACACACAAACAATTTTGCAAAATGATGACCTTTAAGAAACTTCTAAAAAGTAATATAGGTATATATGTGTGTGTATCTATATCTATCTCAGATAGATAGATAGATAGATAGATAGATAGATAGATAGATAGATAGATAGATGGATAGATAGAATCTCAAATGCACAGTACTTTAATCAAGATTTGGAGAACCACTCCTAATAACCACCAATAGTCACCAATAAATGCTATCCTATTCTTAACACAGTGAAAAATACTTAGCTTTTATGGAGTTCTCTAATGAAGAAAAGTACACATTTAATAAAGGTAATTTGTATGTTTTACAGTAAGTTTACCATGGACTTAGTTTTTCTGGGAATATTTCTATTATCTCTTTGATTGACATAGTTGAACAATGTAAGACAGTAATTCCTTTTTTTATTCTTTTTCCAGTGTGACACACGGGAACCAAGTGGTATCCGAGTGGCTCCAGTTCCTCTCTACAATTCTTTCCATGATGTTTACAGATTTATTAATGTTCTTGCCTCTGCAATTTCTGCTGCAAAACTAAAATGAACAAATCTATTTTTAGCTCAACAAGCCTAATTATATTAGCGTCTCTGCTGTCACTTCCTGGCTATTTCTGATTCCAGCAATGTAGTCCTTCAGAGGTAATGGTGTTATATAAAGCCAATCATGTGGAAAAGAAAAAAAATGTATTGGGATTTTTGTAGAAGCTCTTTGTCATTCTTCTTTGGAGAGTTAATGTGCTTGCTCAATTTATTGGGCCAGGGAGAGGTTAACTATTATCATTTTGTTTAAAATAAACTTTTGCATTGTCTATAAGTCACATGATCATTTTACATTCAGTAAAATATTGTGAGTTGATTTCAAATACAAGCTGAGGGATAATTTCAGATTTTTTTAAAAATCACCAACTTCAATGATAACTGTAGAACTTTTATTTCAGAAGTATTATTTTAGTTCCAGTTTACCGGAGGGGTAATGTTCTGAATGTCTTTTAATAGCATTGATATATACCCAAGCACTTTAGCAATAGCCCTCCTAGTTTCAAACTAAGTAAAAGGAAGTATGTTTTCCACTATATGCCCTTATCTCTGTAATACCTTTTCTTTCATTGCTCATACTGTGCAATTCTGCCTTTTAACTTGATCATCTCTTGACCTCAGTGTCCAGAAAGGACATGAACATAATTGCAAGTTCATTTTTCCCTTTCAGTATCTATTCCACTCTATCCTAAAAATGTGTTTTGAGTTGAAAAGCAAGAAAGGAATCAAGGGAGGGAGTAAGAAAGAAGCCTGAAATGTTTCGGGCCAAAATTGTGGAGGCTGGGAAACAAGCATACTCTTGCTCTATGATTCCCGAGCACTGTGCTCCAAATACATTAACTTCTTCAGAGCTTCTCCTGGGTAATTGCCTCTGATTCCTATATCTAGTGTACAGTGCTGGATGCCATAATTATTTTTTTATGGATGTTGAAGAATACTTCATATCCATGGACAGCAGCAAGAAGGTAGGGAAGAGTGGAAGAAACAATGGTCTGGAATGCATCCTCACAGGTCCTATTTAAACAAGCTTACCTGCACTGTTCTTTTGACTCAGAAGGGAAACAATTCTTAGAAGCAATCAGTGAAGAGAAACAGGCTCTGACTAGGTACTTGACTGAACAGTAGCTTTTGAAACCATTTCCACTATAACTTTGGATTAAAATGATATCACTGAGGTCAGAAGAGTCTTTAGAACATGCAAATGTGGCTTTCAAGGTAGTACTCACTGGGCAATTGGCTACCTCACACTACTCTATATAATTTCTTATATATTTTAATATTGGACATTTTTCATTCCTTCATAGGACAGAAATGTTGTTTTCAGTTTTAGTATTGATTGGGGGCGGGGGTGGGGCATTGTTAGGGATGAGACTTAACATTTCTTTTCAGAGAATTCTCAGCATAGAAGCTCATTTTCCTGATACAAAGTAGTCTTTCATCCATACCATTTAGTCTTAGAATTGCCAAACAAGAGATTGTTACTTATTCAGAATTACAGATAGAATTTGTCAAAGGCAGAAATTGAATCCATGATTCTAAATTGAAATCTCTAACTCAAATCCATGATCCTAAATACACTGTACCAGACTGCCTCTCATATCTATACATATATTACATATGTATGTATGTATGTGTGTGTGTGTGTGTGTGCACTAATGTGGTGTATGGGGGGGGATAACATGATGAAATATAAAGTCAACACAAAGGCATAGGAAGAACTCAAAATATGAAGGATCCTAGGATTTAGAGATTCAACTGAGTATAGAACAGTCATCTAATGCAGCTTCTTCATTCTATAGAAGAGAAACTGATGGCCAGAGACATCAAGTGATTTGCTCAATCTTATAAATTCAATATAAGGTTCTATGACTACATTGGGTATAGTTTACAAATGTCTATTGAATGGATGAATGAAAATGTATTATACAGGTCCCCGATTTCTTAAAGTCTAAGTTGGTACTTCAATGACATTTGAAGCATATTTTACTAAACATAGTCTACTTTTAAAAACATAAATCTTTTCCTGTTGATAAGGAGCATGTTTATATACTTTCATTAATATGGTATGTTGTAATAGTGTTATCAATAGGGACTGTTCATGTGTAGTATTATACATGTGTAATGATCCCAGTATACTGTGCTATTTCAAACAGTAGTTCTTCTATTGACCTCTATCATTTCTGTTCTTAATATACCCTCATTCTATCCTATTTTACACATAGATATCTAAGTAAAAGCCAAAAAAGGCTCCATTTTTCAAAAGAGCCCAGTGCATGTTCTTTTTTTTAAAGCTTTTTGCTTCTTAGGGGGCTTTTATACCAAATAGTTTTGGTTTGTAGCTATGGCACTCAATGAATGTATTCTGAATTATTGTAGGTATCAGAAGTTACATCACCTAGACATACATAAATAGGATATTACCATAATTTTAGGACATCATCTATTCAACCACAAAGAGGACCTACATTAGTAGATGTTAGAACCACTGGGTTAAGAGGGCAGTTAGGTGGCACAGTGGATAAAGCACCAACCCTGGATTCAGGAGGACCTGAGTTCAAATCTGGCCTCAGACACTTGACACTTACTAGCTATGTGACTCTGGGCAAGTCACTTAACCCTAATTGCCCTGCAAAACAAAAATAAATAAATAAATAAATAGATAGATAGATAGATAGATAGATAGATAGATAGATAAATAGATAGATATATAGAGATAAATAAATAAATAAAAACAAAAGAATCATTGGGTTAAAATACCAAATTAATGTAACCAGTTTGATGCATGTATTCCCTGTGTAGATACCTTAGCCATGTTCTTCTTTATACACAACTCCTAATTTTGGCTATCCAAATGTAAATGTGTACCACTGGTCACCAAGTAACAGAAAAAAGGAATGGGTTTCAGGAATTAACACAAACTCATCATCATTGATGGAAAAAGGAATGAGAGCACATTTTTGCTTGGCAGCCAAAAAAAATAGCATGATCTTCATATGTGAAGGAAGGTTTATAGTTTATTTTATGTATTATATATATTATATAATTTATATTTGGAAAGAAAAAATGCTAATCATATCATATGTTTACTCAAGTCTTTATTCTAAAAATATACTACTAGAGAGTGCCAGAGGAGAGACTTTTATGTAGCAAGTATAAGCTAAATTGAGAATCAGAAATAAGCTTGTGTCCAGTTCTAAATCAATATCTATTCGTCAACCCATTGTGAGCACTATACTAAATGTTAACAATTAAGAAAGACATATGTACAATGTCCTTATGCTCTCAGCCAAGAGTATAGGATATCAGAGAGACAAGTAAGAAAACAATTTTTTTTCATCAAATAGTGAAGGTGGTCAACCACATTTAACAAAAATATTTACTAACATATATTACCTTATTATCATAGATTGAGGTCTTTTTCAGGCTTAAGAGGTTAGGTGGGAAATATATGCCAGAGAAAGAAGATGATGTGTAATGGAGTTTTAAAATTATTTATAGGAAAATATTAACAATATTTTTGGAGGAAAGTTATTTTCAATTTTGAAAAATAGCATGGAATCAGAAGGAAAGGTTATCACCATCATGAGCTATTGAAATCCTTTGAATTTAGGCATTTCTTAATGTGGCACTCAAGTACATTTCCATTTTAAAATATGCTATGTAATCGCTGGGTCTAGAAAAGAGTAGTTAACTTTTGTTGTTCAATTTTAATGTTATAATCTTCATGTGCATATAAATGTTTTGAAATCCAAATAAAAACTTCTGCTTTATTATAGATGTTAGTTTTCTGGAAATTGCCAGGATTAATGATCCATGTACAAAGATTTGATTTAAACAGAACAAAACCAAAAATACACTGACTGACTTCTTGCTTTGATAATTCAAATATCTTTTTCACCTTGTTTTGACGACTTAAAAGAAAGCACTAAAAAGAGTGTGGTATGACACTACCTAAAGTAGATCAGTTTCTCTACAAATACCTTAGGGTTTGTTTGTTTGTTTGTTTTACAGGGCAGTGAGGGTTAAGTAACTTGCCCAAGGTCACACAGCTAATAAGTGTCAAATGTCTGAGGCCGGATTTGAACTCAGATCCTCCTTAATCCAGGGCCTGTGCTTTATCCACGTGCCACTTAGCTGCCCCCTACAAATACCTTAGTAATGGTTAAAAATATACCAGTTTAAAAAAATAAGGAAAATAACCCCTAAATCATGCCACCCAATCCAAGGATGCACCAAAGATCCTTCATAATCCTTCAGAAAAGATATGGACAAAGCGTAAAGCAGTCCCAGCAAGAGAAGACAAACATGACCAGGAATCCAGATTCATACACTATAGGGGACCATACTCCAGAGGTCAGTGGCACTAAGCAAAGACTGGGTGCTCCAAGGACCCATGGTGGGAGTCCAGCATAGGATCAGCCCCAGAGCAGCATGGGGGAAGATCCTCAGACAAAGCCTAACTCAGGCCACAACCATAGCAAGAGAAGCCCTAAATAGAGCCCAGGGTGAGAGTACCACCAAAGCCAAAAGCAAAAGAGAAGGGCTGTAGGCAGACACAGGGGGCAGTCCTGGAGATCTGTGGGAAAAGGAAGGTCCTGGGCAGAGCCTAGTACAGTGATAACCCTCAATTCCCTTAAAAGAAGGTCCTAATCTTGGTCACCATACTCAGGACCAGAAGAGTCTGCCAACATTGTGCAGAAGAAATTGATTAAAGCAGAGACCTTTCAACCTAGACAGTAAGGCTGTTGAGATGTGCAAACCAAGAAAAACAAAATACTTTGAAGAAATACTGCTCACTTCACTATCCATCAGTTCATATAAATCTCTCCAGGCCTTTCTGAAATCATCCTGCTTGTCATTTCTTATAGCACAATAATATTCCATCACAATCATATACCACAGCTTATTTAGCCATTCCCTAATTGATGTGCATTCCTTTGATTTCCAGTTCTGTCACCACAAAGAGAGCTGCTATCAATATTTTTGTACAAATAAGTCTTTTTCTCTTTTGGGGGATGTCTTTGGGATATAAACCTAGCAGTCACTTGCCAAATTTAATGATCTTTGGGGCAGCTAGGTGGTGCAGTGGATAAAGCATGGGTCCTGGATTCAGGAGGATCTGAGTTCAAATCCAGCCTCAGACACTTAACACTAGCTAGCTTTGTGACCCTGGGCAAGTGCCCCCCCCAAAAAAAAATTAATGATCTTTTCCTAATCATCTTTTTTATCTCTCTGTATGTAACCTTTGACAATTATCAATCATTCTTTTCTACCTCTCTAAGTTTTCATGACTATTCTCTCTAGATTTTTCTCCCACCTGTCTTATTGCTCCTTCTAGTTTCTTTTGCTGAATATTCACCCAGATCGTTCCCACTAAAAAAGCCTCTCCCATATACATCTCTCCAAGTCCCTCATCTATTCCCCTTCTATATTATCATTTTGGTGTTCACATCAACTCTTCTGGGTTCATTTATCATTTCTATCAAGATGATTCAGAGATATATCTAGATCTAAATGTCTTTTGCTATAAATATAGAGTCCAGGAGCAGCTAGGTGACACAGTGGATAAAGCACCATCCTTGGAGTCAGGAGGACATGAGTTCAAAATCTGGCCTCAGACACATGATACTTACTAGCTGTGTGACCCTGAGCAAGTCACTTAACACCAATTGCCTCACCAAAAAAAAAAAAATGGTATAGAGTTCAATCTTCTAAGCTGCAGTGTCTTATCATCAGCTGCCTCTTAGACATTTCCAACTTAATGTTTCATAGACATCAACTGTTTTCAAAACAGGACTCATTATCCCTTTCCCACCAAATCCTCCACTCTTTTTGTTTGTTTTTTGTTTTGTTTTTTTGGTGAGGCAATTGGGGGTAAGTGACTTGCCCAGTGTCACACAGCTGGTAAGTATCAAGTGTCTGAGGCTGGATTTGAACTCAGGTCCTCCTGAATCCAGGGCCAGTGCTTTATCCACTGTGCCACTCTTTTTAATGATGAAGGCACCACCATCCTCCCAATCATCCAAATTCACTTCAGGATAGTACTTGACTCATTACTGACAATAACCTCTCCACCAGCCACATATAATCTGTTGCCAAGTCTTGTTATCTTTACCTTCACATTTCTCATATATACCCCCTAATCTCCACTCACACACATGCCACCCTGCTGCTGACCCTCCTCACGTCATGTTTAGAATATTTCAATAACCTTCTAGTTAGTCTTCTTGCTTCCCTTCCCTGCCAAAGTAATTTTCCTAAAGCTCAGGTCTTACTCTTTCTCTTCCCACATACCCATTCTCGATAAACTCCAAGAGCTCCCTATTGCCTCCAGATGAAATCTCTCTCTGGCTTTTGAAGCACTTCCATCTGGTCCCCTCCTAAATCTCTGCTTTTCTTATGTTTTCACTCCATAAAGTCTGAATATGGTGATAATGGCCGTCATGCTTTGCTATCCCTGACACCACCCCATCTCCCAACGCTGCGCTTCTTCACCAGCTGTGCCCATTTCCAGGAATGCAACTCCCTTCTCACCTCTACCACATAGCCCCCCTGGCTTTCTTTAAGACTCCAATCAAATTCCATCTCAGGAGGAATTCCTCCCCTTCCCACTCCACCCTCCAAAATAGTGCCTTCCTTCTAAGACTACCTTCTACTTATATTGTATATAACTCGTATGATGATAGTTATTTGTATATTATCTTCTCCATTCGAATATGAGCTACTTGAAGGAGGTAAGATAGTTTTGTTTTTCCTTGTATCCCCAGAAGTTTGCACAGAACATAGTAAGTGCTTAATCAATGCTTATTCACTGGTTGACTGGTGTAAGAGGAAAATAAAATGTCAAGGATGAGAAGCAGCTGGTAGTCCAATTTAGCTGGAATGCAGAATCTAGGAAAGAATTTAATATAAAATGAGCCTAGAATGAAAGGCAGAGTCTAATCACATTGCAAAGGGTCTTAAACACCAGCCTTAGAAAATTGTATTTTATTGTTGAGGCAATGGGGAGTCACTAAATATTTTAGAATAGAACAGTAAAATTGTTGTAGGGAGATTGTTGACCATATAAATGAGGAAGAATGGTCAGAGAAGGGAGAGTCTTGAAATAAGGATATCGTTACAATAGTCCAGGTGAATTTAGTTCAAGGACCTGAGCTGCAGTAATCTTCTTGTGAGTGGAGAAAGTTGGATGCCAGGAATCTAGGAGTAGAATTAACAAAACAACAATTAATTGCATGTGGGGGATGAGGATAAGACAAGAGTCAAGAATGTCTCTGAAGCTATGCACCTGGGTTCTAGTGTCTTTGACAGAAATAGAAAACTAGAGGTATAGTGGGAAAGGTAATGACTCTGTTTTGAGCATTTGGAGTTTGATGAGACATCCAGGTCAACATATCTATGATGTGGGGATGCAGTTCAGGAGAGATTAAGGCTGGGTTTTTGTTTTTTTTTGTTTTGACCAGACTATGCTTCATTGGTGTAGGAATTACCTAGTGAGCAACTCCATCTACCTATTCAGATCAGCACCAGTTCTGCAGTTCATGGTCTGCCTGGTACCCTGAGAGGTCAATTTTCTTGCCCAGGGTCACCTAACAGTCACATGTGTAAATATTCGCTCTGTAATGACTATGCTATATATTGGAATTTACTTTCTTCACATAGGGAGCAGGGGAATGGAGTTATACAACAATCAGACAATTAGAAGGATTTGTGAGGCTCAGAGCTGTTTGATGTACCAGTGATCCTTTGCAAGTGAATTCTAGCCAAATTTGGAGAGGCCTATAGCTGCCAGAAAGCAAACAGCTTAAAGGCAACTTAGAACAGCAGCTGCAGACTCAAGACCTTGCTTGGGACTTTATAAACACACTGGCTTATTGTGTCTAATATACCTCCCCCTCCCCATAAACCCTGCTCCCTGCTTGAAAACCTCTACAACTCATACGTCTCTCACCCCTTTCCCCACTCCACTTTGAACAGCTGAGAATTCACTCCCCATCTCTGCTCCCTAGCAGGATCTTCTCTCCCCTATATGCTCTTCTTCTTAGACAATAAACACTTTGTAATCTGTGAATAGACTCGGTTTCATTTAGGGTCCCTCTTTTTGGCCCTACGTTCTTCCTTTAACATATGTTTTAGAGGCTGGACTTAAAGCTAGGTTTTGACTTAAAGTTCAGTTCTCTTTCCACTACAGCACACATCCTGCAATTTGCGTGTATATACACACACACACACACACACACACACACACACACACACAGAGTTTAATGTGGAGAAGAAATCCTGCTTGATCCCTCATCCAGTGCTGACTCTTCCAATATACTGATTAGGAGCCATAAATAAAATTGCAAAGTATTTAATTGACACGGAATAGCAAGGCATATAATTAGAAATAATCATGCAGAAGGAAAATTTCTGGGCACCGTATACAAATGAGAACAATAATGCACCTTCTACTAGTATCAAAATAAACAAATTCCTATAAAACTCATATTTGGAGATAAATGATTTTGAGTTTATTGATAACTACCTCATATCTTGATTTGGAAACCCCTTTTTCCTGATTACCTGTCCATCATCTGGGTCTTGCTGTTGCTGTCAATTTTCTTTTGTAACTCCTTGACCAAGTCCCAGTCAGAGGATTTGATGCTGATACTAAGTCACACCCCATGTACAGCTGTTCTCTGTTGACATCTTAATGCTGTGACTCTGCTCTACACTTCTGAAGCTACTCCTGCCATTTTTCTGCCACTATGGAATTGCCATTAGGTTTCTTAGCTTCCATGCTCTGAAGTTCTGCCCAGGATGCTCTGTCCATCTTTGCTACTATCCCTGAAGCTCTTTCTCACTGCTGCCAGGTTGGGCATGAGCCACTGCTCTCTTAGAATCAGACCACCTGGCTGCATAGTCCCAGGCTAGTCAACACATTTTCAACTTTTTCTTTAATCCACCTCACAGCTCTGCCAATTGGGTACATAAGAAAAAGCCTTTCTCAATAGAAGGTCATTCTTACTCTAGGAGTAATGGAAAGTGAATTCCTTTCACCCCTTTCTCATTTCAGAGGATAATCAGGGAAGCCCCTCCCACCTGGTCAGTATATCTTGCTAAATCTTTCGAAAGTGGAATAAACACACTTACCTCTTTCACTTTCCATCATGCCCTCAAATATCTGGCAATTAACTATGCAAATTGTCTTTGACTTTTGACAAACTTGAAGAATGCTGGAGAAACCCTGCCAAGAAGGGAGAGGTGTGTAGCACTGTGGCCTTCACTGTTATTACAGACATTATGGTGATGCCTGAGGCCCCTAAGGGGAAAAAAAAATTCACTCTTGACAATGGAAGTGTAAACAAAGCTAATTAATAAAAGCATTAATGTTTTCATTAATGTTTTACTCCATAATGAACATCTTGCTTAGCATTTAATATATATACGTGTGTATATACATATATACATACTCCATCTTTATTTATTTACAAGTCTCCTTCTTCCCCCAACCATTGCCACATCCCCCAACCCCAAGACACATCTAACTCAATAAAATTTAAGCTTCTTCTTGTCTGAAACTATTTTCATTTTTGTCTTTGGCATAGTGCCTCCAACATAGGATGCTTAATCAATGCTTGAATTGAATTCAACTTTTTAACCTACTTAGGTGGAATATAATTTAAAATCATATTATACTTCTTAGTTGAGGTTATGCCTCCCATCTCCATATTTAAAAAAAAAACTCAAATGCTTATTTTAGTTGTGATATAAATTCCTATTCTTTTAGGAACATCACAATCAAAACATGGGTGGGAATGCTTTGCTGACTGGGGATAGAGGTTAAGGTAATATCTTCCAAATATCTGGGCTTAAGGTAAAGAAAAGGAAATTCAGGTTATACATTCATAAGTAGCAGTTTCATTAGTTGCAACACAGTATATCATGTTTTTGTTTTTATTTATCTTTTCAGCACATGATGTAAACAAGAACACCTCCAGATATTATTTTGGCAGGCAAAAAAACCTGTTTATCTGACAGATGATATAGAGAATAATGCATGGTTCTTAATTAGTTAGAAAACTGTGACTTAATCAAGAGATTCTGATGACATTCAAACAGTTTGCAGATAGCTAAATGGAAGCTGTACTACTGAATGGCATTCTAAATACATTTTAAACTTACAGACTAGAAAATGGAAGCTTTAATATCTTAAATAAAAAAGAATTTTAGGAGAAAATAGGCACCATATTGCACTGTGGGTTGTAAGAGAATTGCAACTAAATAGCACACAATATAAATAGAAATGTTCTGTTCTGAGCATTGGGTAAATCCTATCCTGATTTGGAAAGTTTTTCCACTAATCTGAAACAGACAGATTATAAGATTTAGAGCTGGAAGGGATCATTTACTTCATCCCTCCAATTTTATAGATAAAGAAATTGCGGCACAGAGAAGTTAAGTAATTTGCCCAAGACCACACAAAGAGTAAGTAGAAGAGCTGGGAAGAGTCTACCTAAGTGTTGAATACTGTATCCTGCTGACTATGCCAATTATTGGGCATAGGCAGGGGCTCAGATAGATATACCTCTCCCTAGCCCCTGAGATAACAACTCAATACCAAAGAAAACAAATGGCAGCTCCAACATTAAAGAGTTAGAATTTTTTTAAAGGAGACTTACTTACAGTGGCAGGGGGGGTCAGTGTCCAGGATGGCTAGCAGACTTTATGTGAATTCCCATCTAGCTCCTGTCAAACCTTCCCTGATATTTATACATGTAGGTTATATAAGCATGCTTGGCAGAAAGCCTTCTTTGTGCAAGCTCGAATCAGAGGTATGGGGGTACATGCACAGGAAACTGATTGGTCAAAAGGTTGTGTGATTACCCCTGCTTAGCTAGGATACACTGAATGTATTGTAAGGGAAGCCCATAGGGCTCTTCTTTATTTGAATATTCCATTCTGCATGTCTTAGATGCCACACTCCACTAATACTTCCCTGGGAAACTATTGATAAGAAAGTCTCTAAGACTTTCAAGGATGGGCTAATGATATGGTAGTGTGCCTAAAAGATGCTCATGTACACATACTTCCCTTTATGTAACAGGGTGAATGGGAGGTCAGATTTTTTTCCTTGTGAGACCTAGCCATATAGCCATGGCTCAGAAAAGTTAAGTGACTTACTTTCATGTATATATTTTTTAATATTTATATTCATGTTTCTATATTTATATATATTTTATATACATACACACATATATACACACATATAGAGAGAAAGGTTATATATATATACATATACACACACACACATATATATGTACACATACATATATACATATGTGGTAAGTGATAGGATTACAGTTTGAACATATGATATCTGACCCAAAATCCAATGTTCTTTCCATTATAGCAGATTTAATATACTGAAGTATATGTTTGACTGAGAAGTTTTGACTGCATCCTCAAGGTTCACATAAGTAGCATATGTATATGTGTACATATATATATATATATATATATATATATATATATATAGAGAGAGAGAGAGAGAGAGAGAGAGAGAGAGAGAGTTGTGTAAAATCTAAATGTGGGTTGTTATCTGCCCCCCCCCATTTTGGGGGGAAGCTGGCTAAAATCACTGACAAATTCAGCAAGAGTTTAGGCTTTTAAGGATTAAAATATATTAGAAGTTAGTGAAGAGAGAGAGATTGAGAACAGATTCTTTATAGCATGGAAAATTCTAGCTTAGATCTGTTTGGTATAGCTAGAGAAAAAAAAAAAAAAACTTCCTTTCCTAGCAGCCCACGTGAAGTTCTGCCAGTAAGCTGATGTCTGAATGAAAAGAGGGACCCTCCTTTTTTTTCCTTCCCATCTGCCGCCACGCGCTGTTCCCCAATGAAAAGAGAGACCACTTCAGGGAGTGAGCATCCACTTCCTAGTTCCTGTCTCCCTCCCCAAAAGGGGAGGTCCTTCAAGCTAATTGGTTGAGAGTGGTCTCCTGCTGATGTCAGTAGTCCACAGCCTCTGAGAACATGTCACTCAGGGCCAGCCAGGTGTAGTCTCTATCCAATCACCCTTAAGTAGGTACTCAGTTTCTCATTCTCTCCCAATTCAAACAATTCTAAATCAGTCTTCAGGTGGGGCCCCTGTATGTCTGCCAAATCCCATTATTTTATCACAATACATACATATATATATATATATATATATATATATATATATATATATATATATATATATATATATATATATATATATATATATATATATATATATATATATGGGGGGGGGTGGCGCGTGCATACAAAACTGAACCTGTGCTTGAATCTATGGCCAAGCCTCTAAACTAGGGACCTCCCTAGGCTAGATTATCAATATTCAGAATGAATGAAGGGGACCAAAGGAGCTCTGAGGTCATTTCTAAATCTGTGATCCAGCATTATAATTCTACATCAGTGCTGTCAAACTCAAATAGAAAGAGGGGCTACTAATCTGTACATAATAATCCCTGTGGGCTACATATTGACTTAGTTTTAAAATGTAATGTGATCTATGTTTTATTGTATTTTTATTTATTTGGTTAAATATTCCCCATTACATTTTAATCTGGTTCGGGCTGCACTCAGGAGTTGTGCAGCAGCTTGTTTGACACCTCTGTTCTACATGGTGTAAGTTATTATATAAAGCAAACAAGCCAACTGCTGACTAGTCATTCCAGTTGTTTCAGATATCAACCACCAAATTCTAGGACTGAATAATCTTTTCAATCAGTTGCTGTATGACTATGTTTCTTAAAAATATAATTTAAATTTTCTTCCCCAACTATCAATCATTTCTTTTTCTTCTTCTTCCCACTTCTCTTCCCTAGGGGAAAAAAAGGAAAAGAAAAAATAAAAAAAATATAAAACTTTTGTATCATATAAGCACAGTTGAGCAAAACAAATTCCCAAATTGGCCACATCTAAAAGTATTTCTCATTTTACATGGTAGTTCATCCTCTCTTTTTTCATGAGGTAAGCAGCATTCTTCATCATCATCAGTTTTCTGGATTCGTGGTTGATCATTGCATTATTCAGAGTTCTTAAGTCTTTCAGGATTGTTTCTTTTTACAATATTTATGTTATAGTATTAGTTACATTGTAATATAACTATCACCTGTGGCTCCAAAAAGCTATAGCATGCACAATACCCCAGTAAAATCATGTTGGAAGATGGGCTAACCCAGACTGAAAGTAACTGAGAGCCCTCAAACCTGTCAATGAGTTAGATATATGTCTACCCCAAGCATTTAAAGACCTCCCTGGTGGAATGGGCAGATGAGAATAATTTGTTCCAGTGGCCATGAAGACTGCTGTCAGATTCATCCAGCCACAAAGAAGCCCTTTAGAATATGTATTCTTCAGAAATGAAACAAGCATTTAGTAGTCTGTTTTAACTATGTAAGGAGTCAGCTTTTATTCAGCCAATCCAATCTGATACAACTCATTTCTCAATGATTATTAATTCTTTGGAATTCTGAATCCTAAATAACAAGATATTGCATTTTACCCACTTTCCATATTTACAAGTTGGGGAAGCATAACATTTAAGGGCTCCCTAGATTACCGTACAACTCATTTTTCTCCAGAAGTGAAGACTAAAGCAATGAATGCTGCATAGGTAATGAAACCAATCTTCTCCTTAAACACAGACGCAGACACCCATGCACCTGACACTTAAATGCTGAAAAGTAGTAGACAATTGTGGATGTCATGAGAGCAAACAACCTTTCTTTTTTCATTTCAGACCCAAGGGCTTTCCTCCAGTGTGAGAGTTCTCTACTTTGAGGATCTTTCTGAATCTCTAATACAAATCATTTATAGGAAGAAAGAAAAATAAATCATGTGTGGGTAGGGAATTGTGTGTATGTGTTTGTATGTGGTATGTATGGGTGTGTACACACACATATAAATATACATACATACATATATATATACATATACACGTACAAATATATTACAGAGACAGAGACAGAGACAGAGACAGAGAAAGTATGCGTGAGGCAGATGACTGAAGAGACAAGGAGAACTCCAAGAAGCAAAGACATCCAATCGTCTGTGCTAGACATATGACAATGTCTGTAGCAATTTCTAGCCAGACAGGAGTTTGGTGCCAGAAGCCTACAGAGTCGCTGAAAAACAAAACTGAGTTACTGGATTCCCAGGACTCTGTTCCTCCGAGTCAAGTTTTATTTAGCTATTTCTAAGTTATTTTTATCTCAAGACTGATTTCTAAATCTCACTTAGAATTGTTACAATTTTCTCAACTCTCTTTTTTTTGAGACTAAAATTCAAAATCAGCAGAAATGGAGACTAAATTAACTATTTACCTTGACCAAGGGTTTTTTCTTGGTGGCAATTATATACTTCTTTTTTGGGGGGGGGGGGTGGTGAGGCAATTGGGGTTAAGTGACTTGCCCAAGGTCACATAGCTAGTAAGTGTCAAGTGTCTGAAGCCAGATTTGAACTCAGGTTCTCCCGAATCCAGGGCCAGTGCTCTATCCACTGTGCCACCTAGCTGCCCCTAATTGTATACTTTTATTTGCCATTTTGATGAGTCAAATGGAAAGATGGTATTTATTTAATATTATGCTTTTTATTAAAAAATAACTTTAATAATTATTTGTTGAATGAATGTCTGCCAGATCATTTAGGAAAATCAATTATTGTCTCCACATTCCAAATTAACCCTTGGAAGTGAACAATATTTGTATATAACTGAAGTAGACATTTCCTAGAAGTGAATTTCTCCAAGGAAACTAGTTATCCAGAGGCAATAGAGTATAAAGGAAAGAATGCTGGGTTTGGAGTCAGTTGACCTGGGTTCAAATCTTGGATGTGTTGTGGGTGGAGCTTGTGACCTGAGTCAGGGGGCTAAGTCACCCAAAGAATTGGCAGGCTCATAGCAAATCTTGTAAAAAAAAAAAAACAAAAAAGAGATGTATTAGGAGAGAGGAATACATGGCCAGAAGAGAGTCATGATGGAGACTCTCTCTCTGAATAGAAGGAGAGTTGACCTTATATACAATTTCAGACAAAGAAGGCTTTGTGCCAAGTGAGGAGATTACAAAACTACTTGGAGGGGGCATCCAGAGGTCATCAAGGGTTCAGTAATGAGCTATCAGTAATACACCCTGCTCACTTACAAGGAATCCATATCTCTAACATATGGAATTTGCATATCATCCTTGTAGACCTTGATATGCTTATTGGTGTTTACATCATAGATGGAACTCTCTAAATATCCCAGGGTCTGCATGACCCCAGGTCCATGTGTCCTGGAAACATCACATTCCTGAGGTGTGAGACAGATTGTATTTTTCATTTCTGGAATCTTTTGTTCAAGTGTCCAAAGTTCAAGGATCCCTTAGAAGTTAGGTTTTTTGGATTTCACCCACTAACAGATGGGTTACTTATTATTTGTATGGCCTCAGATAAATCCCTCAATCTCCTTGTACCTCAGTTCCTCATCTGAAAAGTGAAAGAGTTGCATTAGATGACTTCTAATGCCCCATCCAAATCTATATTGATGCTCCTAAGATCAATAGCTCATTGCTGAGAAGAGACAAGGGATTCCTCTGAATGGTCTCAAGGACTTAATGTTTGGTTGACTCCAAGTCAGTTCCTACTGAGCAAATTGTTAAATTATCAGTGGCAGCATTTACACCTTGGAAATGGGCAAACGCTACAAAACAGGGCTTGATTTATTGTTTTGTTGAATTTTAAGAATTAAGAAAGTAACAAAGAAAATGGTAATCGTTCGGACTTAATTGAGAAAGCCAGTTATTAAACACTGACCAGCACACCACTGACTAAAGCCCAGGAAAAGTCATCTTATTAAAGGAACTTTCCTCCCTATTTCCTATAAATGACCTGTAAAAGTGCAGGATGCCTTAGAATCAAGACTGCTGAGAGATTAAAATTGTTGTGTTTGACCACAGTTAAGTAGAACACTTTAATAGACTTGGGGAAACATAAATATTCTGATGGACCTGTGATCACAGAAATGAGGACACCACCTTTGTTGGTGCAAACCACGAATTCATCAGCTTCCTTAGCTACTACTTCTGTAGCAGGCTAGCTTCCACACACAAGTATAACGAGGAGTCAGGTCCTTATTAGAGTGGACTCACTTGCCTTTTGTCCTCTTACATGTTGTCATTGGCTTGTGCTTCCATCCCATCAGAAACACTGAACACCAAGTTCATCTCAAATTCAGTCATATTATCAAATCTTTGTGACCTCATATTGCAATCAAAAGCAATGAAGTTTGATTCATAAAGGCATGGCAATGCCATCAGTAGCAGAAAGTGCAGTAAATCTCAGTCCCACCCCCCAGGGTGAAACCTCATTTTTCAGTAGCTCCCCTGTGGTTCTCAAGCTGCAGGGGAAGAAATTAGAAAGTTTACTTGCTTTATATGAACCTGCTTTATCTTTCTGTCATTGACATAGGGGAGTGGGGAATAATGGGAAGGATTAAAGCAGGACTAATAAATGAAAATGCTCAAAATCCTAGCTATTAGAAGGAGGTGACTCAGAACAATGGCCATTGTGATCTACTCATCTAGGTGGTCCAGGGGATAGAGTTCTGGACTAGGAGTCAGGAAGACTGAAGTTCAAGTCCTGCTTCAAACACTTACTAGCCATGTGGCACTGTGCAAGTAATTTAAACTTTCCTAGTGTCAGTTTCTTCATAATAATAGCTCCAGCCTCACAGGGTTGTTGTGAGAATCAAATTGTTTGGGGGGACTTGAGACCTGGTTTGGGAGACTAGCTCACCCAAAGAATTCGAAGCTCATCAAGAGTCTTGTAAAATAAAAAGAGATTTATTAGAAGAAAGGAAAGTATGGCCAGGGAACAGATCACTATGGAGAACTGTCCCACTGAAATAAAAGAAGGCCTGGCTTTTTGTATCTTTACAAAACAAAGAAAGGGGAGGGAAGGGCAAGATAACTGTGAGGAGATCTTTGAATAATGGAGTATCAGTAAGATATGCAGCACCCATCCATATCTTGCATATCATCTTTTTTTTGGTTTTTGTTTTGTTTTGTTTTGTTTTGTTTTGTGGGGCAATGAGGGTTAAGTGACTTGCTCAGGGTCACACAGCTAGTGTCAAGTGTCTGAGGCCTGATTTGAACTCAGATCCTCCTGAATCCAGGGCTGGTGCTTTATCCACTGTGCCACCTAGATGCCCCCTTTCATATCATGTTGAAGACTTTGGTATTACTTATCAGCTACTGAGTTCATGTTCCATCATACCTCACAGGGGGTTGGAATCTTTTGGATTTCTTTCAAAAAGAAGGCAATTGGGGTTAAGTGACTTGCCTAGGGTCACACAGCTAGTAAGTGTTAAGTGTCTGAGGCCAGATTTGAACTCAGGTCCTCCTGATTCTAGGGCCGGTGTTCTATCCACTGCGCCATCTTGCTGTTCCATCTTTTGGATTTCTTGGGGTCCCACTGCATTCCCACAACAAAATGAGATAACGGAAAATTTTGTGCAAACCTTAAAATACCATACAAATGCTAGCTATTATTATGATTGTAGTTACTTTGGTAGTGGGTTAGTATTAACCTGAAAATTAATGAAGCAATCAATATAGAAGAAATAAAGTTTTTAAATGGGGCAAAGGAGCTATAACTTGGAGTATTGAAAAGCAGATTGCTAGGAATACCCAAAGATGGGGACTGAGGACAGGGTTTATATGGAGTAACAGAACAGAGGGAGCTATGAGACTATCCTTGGGAAAAGTAAGTTTCTCACAGACAGAAACTACTTAATACAACCAGGCGAAAATTTTGTATTGTTTTTACCATGTTATGTGAGAGTGGGCTTTGCCTTCTTCTCCTTCTCCTCCTCCCCCACCCCTCCTTTTTTTTTTTTTCAAAAAGTTGTTCTGTTTGGTTTTCATTCAAGGTTTCTAGAAATATGGTTTGGAAAAGACAGGTTTTTAAAAGCCCATTGTGTTTTAAATGGAGCTACTTCTACCTTAAAACCCACATCACTCTGTTTTTCACTGAATGGCCAATAATAGTCTGAACCAAAGCCTTTATGGCTCATTGTTTAGATTTTGATGGCTGAGAAAGAATATAAATAGCAACTGTTTTCTGTTTCTATTTTCTGTTGTTGTTTTCTGTGTTCTCTAAGAGTTTTCCTCTTCCAGATTGATCTCTTTGTGATAGTAAATTAAATCATCTTTAGTATCAATTCTTACCCTGGCCTTTGTCACTGAATGCACTGAAACCATGGAAAGACCTTAATTTAGAAAGGACAAGGTCACTCACTGCATCCTGGGTTTTCACCAGTCATCTTGACCTTTGTCTTGCCACTGGACTTTGATGACTCTGGAGGAAAGAATGAGGCTGATGACTTTGCTCAGCTCTGCCCCACTCATATCCAATTTACTGCAAGTCATGACATCACCCTAATATCATGGTCCTCTTTGAGAACTAAGGACAAACAACAACAGCAGCAACAAAAAAATCCTTTTTTCTCCAAGAACCCTTTCCTAATTTACCTTAATTCTAGTGCTATCTGTGACTATTGAAAATTTCTCCTCTATAAATCTTATTTGTACATAGTTGATTGCATGTTGCCTCTTCCATCTGATTTTGAGATCCTTGAGGGAAGGAGCTATTTTTGCCTTTCTTGGTATCCTCAGAGCTTAAGCACAGTATCGGGCACATATTAGGCATTTCCACAAATGTTTGTTGACTGTCCAGCTGCTTCTCCCTTCCCCCCAAATTTAATACAGAAATTTATCTTGGTCAAAATAAGTGGTCAAACAAAACAGAACAATGCTACTACCGATGGAGGAGGCCAAAAGGGTTAACAGATCAACTAAGGCTTGAGCTGTTATCAATAATAGCCAAAAGGGTTAACAGAGAAATTAAGATCTAAATTCTTATCAACAAGTACCTAGAGGGTTTGAATCCCTATCAACAAACACTATCAACAGAAGCTTTAGGAAACAGTAGCCAGGGATTAATAATCCTGGATGACAGGAAATAGAAACTGTACCTAGAAACCATATCTTAAAGTAAAGAGATATCCTAAAGGGAGAGACCCTTATGGTCTGACAAGTTTAAACATGTTTTATGAACATGCTCAGAAGGACCACATGCCTCCTTAAATTCACCTTATGAAGTTTAAACCCCAAAAATACACCCCTAGAGAAAAAGGTACCTGCCTCAGGGTACATTTTAGTCACTGAGGAATTCCAAAATAGGATGTGAACCTCCCACAAGGAAGAGACTAAGATAATGAAGAAATAACCTACATTTTCTACTATAAATATAATCATTTCTATCTTGCTAACTGGTACCTGTGAGGGAAAAATCCATCTTCTCAATAATTCTCAGGAACTCAGCAGCGAGGTGACAAAGGCTTTATTTTCTTCTCATGAGAAGGAGGCACCCTAGTGTGCAGCTAGTGGGTGCCCAGAAAGGGGGCTCGCAGGCCCTGTTTTATACCCTAGTCCCTAAATGCAAACGGACCTTCCTCTTTTTCATCACTGGTTGGGGTTACAATCTAAGCGCAAAAACTAGCTAATCGGAACACAGTATTCCCACCCCTCTTCCTTGTATGGGCATAACCCAGGAGTGGACCTTATACTTCCTTATATGGACAGAACTCTGGAGAGGACCTAATTGAGACCAGGGCTCCTTGAACCATGTGACCTTGCTAACCTGAGGGGGAGGAGGGGATCTGAGACCTTTGTCCTACAAACAGGTCAGGGAAGTATGACTCACTGTTATATCCACATTGAGAGGAGACAACTACCCATTTCTCACCATACCTTTCTCCTTTTTGGTATTCTCCCTGTGGCCATCACAGTCTTTTTTTTTTTTTTTTGTGAGGCAGTTGGGGTTAAGTGATTTGCTCAGGGTCACATAGCTAGTGTCACATATCTGAGGCCGGATTTGAACTCAGGTCCTCCTGAATCCAGGGTCGGTGCTCTATCCACTGGGCCACCTAACTGCCCCTATCATAGTCTCTTAATAAAACTAAGGAACTAAGTCACTGAATCTTGTTCTTTGGGATGCCCCACGATCAGTTTGATCAATTAAGTCCATCCCTACATCACTACTATCTGGTGACTTTTTGGTCCCCACAGTTGGGACACTTTATTTTTTTGAGCCCTGGTTTCCTCTATCTACAAAATGGTCCCATTGGTTCTCATATTCTAGGAGTGAACAAAAAAATGCAAAATGCTTTAAAATAAATTGTGTCATTCATGGCTCTAATTGAGCTGATGTTAAAAAACAGGTGCATAGAGGGCAGCTAGATGGCGCAGTGGATAAAGCACTGGCCCTGGATTCAGGAGGACCTGAGTTCAAATCGGGGCTCAGACACTTAGCACTTATTAGCTGTGTGACCCTGGGCAAGTCACTTAACCCTCATTGCTCTGCAAAAAACAAAACAAAACAAAACAAAAAAACAGGTGAATATCAAAAATTGATTTGAGGGATCACCACTGTTTAAAACTCAGGATAAATCAAAATACCATAAAAGTCTACTCTGTGATCAATGATGAATGGGTGAGAGATTTTCATTCAACGCTTTTGTACTTTCTTCAGTGTAGACACTCCCTGTGCTAAAGAATATCATGATTTCTCTGTAACATAGTAGACAGTTTTTAAGAGTTATATTTGAAGCCCTAAGACCAACTTGGTAAAAGATATTTCTGAATTTAGCTATAACAGCCCTCAAATAATAGGCATATAATCATCTGTTCTCTAGTCTGTAGTGGAAATCTTTCAAGTTTGGTAGGACTTCCAGAGCTTATGCCCTACCATGCCTTTCTGAACCTATGGTCATTTCTATACTCTGTATGATAAGCATTGCTTATTATGGTTAATTGGCTATTAAGGTTGAATTAATTTATACAGTACCCTTCTGTTAAATGTTAACAACAATATGTGGGTGCTGCAGATAGATAATATACATACATATATACACAATATACACATATACATATATGCATACATATATATGTATGTATAAATTCTATCTTGTCTATAATTAAATTGTGCACTTTTAATAGGTTCAGTGGGGGCAGCTAGATAGCACAGTGGATAGAGAGCACCGGCCCTGGATTCAGGAGATACCTGAGTTCAAATCCAGCCTCAGATACTTAACACTTAATAGCTGTGTGACTCTGGGCAAGTCACTTAACCCCAAATGCCTCACCTAAAAATTAAATAAATAGATAAATAAATAAATAAATAAATTTTTTTTAAATGGGTTTGGTGGATTCAGGATTACAAGATATAGGTTCAAAGCTTCCTTGGGCTTCTTACTACATATTCATCCTTAGGGAAGTCTCTTTAAATTTATGGGACTTAGTTTCCTCATTTGTCAATAAAACGGTTGATCCAGATCTCTAAGTTCCTTTCCAGGTCTAAATCCTATGACTGTGATTTGGGGAGTGGGGGGTGGGGTTGTTTTGTTTTGTTTGGCTTTAATTTTGTGTATTAATCTATAAGGTATACAATAGGCACCTAAGTATTTTGTTGACAATATATTTGGAAACTTTAAGATTTTTTCCTTAAGTAAAAGTAACCTTTGTGGATTTTATTTTTAAGTGTCAAAAAAGTCCAAAAAATGAAAATACAAAAAGTTAACATTAGGTGTCAGTATTTTACATATTATTTAGTGAGAATATAGCTAGTAGGAAAAAAATAGAAGATTATTATAAGCTGCATTTTCATAGGAAAGTTATTACTTTTGAATAACAGCTTCATTGATACCTTTTATATTAATTTTTTTCAATGGTCAGAATTTGTTATATGCCTCAAAATAATGAATTGGAGGCACTCTAATATTTTTTTTCCTGAGAATCAAGTGATTATGTTATTATAGTGAATATTATATGACTATCTTGATATATTTATTTCATTGTGACTTTTAAAACATTTCCAAAATTACATGCATTATTAGTGGGATGCAATGAGATTATAGTAAATATTTTTAAATGCACATGATATATATACATATTTAAAGACTCATAGATCTGATACACAGATGATGATTTTTAAAGTTGTTCATTATTTATAAACACAGAATCACAGATTTAGAACTAGAACAGATCTTATGGTTCATCATTCCCTACCCCTTTGTTTTCCAGGTGAAGAAAGTAAGGGGAAGAGAAGTAATAGAATTTACACAAGGTCACACAGTTGGTCACTAGCAGAGACAAGATTCAAACCCAGGTGTTCTGATCTCAAACCAGCCCTAATTTCACTGTTACATTGCCTTCATTCATTTGATTGGGCTTTATTATCTCCAACTTTGAGGATGTGTCTGTGTCTCCCAGTGTACATGTCTGAGTTTCTCTGTGAGAATGTGTGTGTGTTTGTGTGTGTGTGTGTGTTTGTGTGTGTGTGTGTGTGTGTGTGTGTGTGTGTGTGTGTTTCCCTGCTACAGCAGCAGTCATCAGCAAATAACTGTTTCTGGATTATTGTCTCAATTATCTTCAATGGTGTTCATAGACCACAGAATTGGAATAATTTCCTAGAGGACCAGAATTTTGAATAAGACAGAACCTACTATAACACTCTCCTTGACTTTGTCAAAGATTTATTTTGTATATCTTTTTTTTTGTAGTGAGGGAACAGAATCCACCAATCAAACATATTCTTAAATCCCAGTGTTTCTAGAGCTGTATACTAGATCAGTCTGTCCACCATTATCCATTTTTCTAGGGGTTAACTTTTGACTTGTGTCTTTGTGGTGCTAACCTTTCAGTGAGATGAGCACTGGAAACATACAAGTATAAGGTGACTTGTATTCTAAGTAAAACTCTGCCACTAACTAGCTCCACCTAAGTTATTCTAACTCTCTGGGCCTCAGTTTCTGCAACTGTATAATGAAAGACACAAACCAAATGTTCTCTAAGGTCTTTTCCATTGCTATCATTTCTATTACCCCATGACATCAACCAGAGAATATGACATCTAGACCTTATCACGTTTTTAAATTGCAGATATTTAGATTATCCATTTTTTGAGAGGTCTCTGATAACGAAATATAACTGTTAACTAAAACTAATAATAGAATTACCTCATCTGAAAGTGCATGCAATATTTCACCTGTAGTACCCCCCACATACTTCTCCATTTAAGAAAAATTAACAGAACACTCTCCCTCTCCCCTCCTTTCTCTCTCTGTCTCTGTCTGTCTCTCAATGTCTCTCTCTCTATCCTATCTCATTCCCTGATGCCCATTGAGAAAAAAAGGAAAAAAATAATTCATTTCTTGTAATAATATGCATAATCAGGAACCTTATTATTATAAAGCACTGCTTCACCTCCCATCAATCGAACCTGATTTTCTCCTTCCCTAAACTCTACCTCTTTTTTAGTCACTGTTGCTCTTCCCTTGCCCACTAAATCTGCCTTCCTGCACCTGCACTAGGCCCTCTAATTTCTCAACCTGTGACTCTTTTCATTAACTCTTTTCCAACTACATTTGACTATCTACCTAATCTAGACAACATGGCCTACTATTTTATGCTTATCACCTTCCCCCAAATGAATCTTCCAACCCAAATCATTTTATTGGGATTCTCCAGACTGTTCATTAATCCTTTTATTCATCTCTTATCAGTTACTTAGCATATTTTCCACCATAGCCATTCAAAACTCTGTTCACTCTTCTCAATCTCCACTTCTATGGCCTTTTCCTCTTTCTTAGCAGATAACATTAGATAACATTGACAATAAAAACAAAGCTTTCTAGCAGAAGTTGCTTTTGGCACTTTGTTCTCCATTTCATATTTCTTACCTTACATTTTTGCATCTTAACCCTACAACTGTAAAATTTTCTCACTCAAGTTTTATTTATTATATAGTAGTGCCTACAGAACATTTCCACTTGAATGTCTTGCCATTATAAGAATTTCCACAGGGCAAACTATACTCATAATCATCTTCCCCAAATCTGCTCAGCCTCCCAACTTTTCCATTTCTGTCAATGCTATAATCATTCCCTATGTCACTTAGAATAAAATCTATAATCTCTATGAAAATAATGAAAAAAGGAGGGGGGGCAAGGAGGGAATAGCACTCTCAAACCTCAACTACAGGATAAAATAATTATGAAAAATATTAATACTGGTTAAAAAATAGAAAAAACATGTCAGTGAAACAGATTAGACAAGAATAAGAAACAACCAAACTCAACAACCTAGTGTTGAACAAGCCTAAGAACACATACTACTTGGTAAAGGGTTTCCTATATTTCCTATATGATAAGAACTCCTTGGAAAGCTAGGAAGTAGCTTGGCAAAAAATAGTCCTAGGACAGTAATTTACACCATACACTACAACATATTTCAAATTGTTCAGTCATTTCAGTTATGCCTGACTCTTTGTGACCTCATTTGGGGTTTTCTTGGCAAAGATACTGGAGTGGTTTGCTATGTGCTTCTCCAGATGAGGGAAACTGAGACAAATAGGATTAAGTGACTTGCCCAGGGTCAAACAACTAGCTAGTGTCTGAGGCTAGATTTGAACTGAGGAAGAGTCTTCCTGACCCCAGGCAAGGCACTCTATCCATTGTGCCATCTAGCTGCCTATTTTGTAAATGCTACTTGACAAATATAAAAGATCACATCATTTGAAACAATACAGAAAAATTTGATGGAGATAACTTTTATAACTATAGATAGGGATGGGGAGGGTGGGACAAGGTATAAAGGAGATCACTAAAGAAATTGTAGACAATGTTGACTATCTTAATTGAAAAACTTTGTAATTAACATAATGCAGCTAGGATAAGAGGGAAACAACTGATAGATCTTTGCATCAAATATAGCTGATAAAGGTCTCAGATCCAAGTAGCATAGGACATTAACACTAATATATGAGACCAAGATCCATTTTTTGATAGATAAGTGGTCAAAGAATATGAATGTTTCTCAAAGGAATCTCAAAATTCCTTTCATTGGAGAAGTGGAGGAAGAAGGTAAAATGTTACATATGTTGTCAGAGCAATTAATGTGGTGGATTTTTAATGAACTGTTTTGTTTTGTTTTGATCTATTATATGGGAAGTTTCTCTGGATAGAGAAGGAGCAGGGTGTATTCAGGAATGAATATAATGTAAAATAATTAGCATCAGTAAAACTTTAAAAAATAAACAACTTTAAAAAATAATTGATTCACTGTTGCTAATTCAAATATGCCCATGTCTGAAATTATGCCCTGACCCTGTAGAAGGACTAGGTGATGAGAACAATTGTTATTTGATGGTAGGGAAGATGGGGGCCATCCGGGATTCAATACAATTGATCCCATGAGGGACCCAGACACTTCAGATGAACATGATATTCACTCTCTTCTTTTAGACATGAATAATGAAGCTTCCTGGGCAATTCACAAGTATTACCTCATTGGATCCTCACAACAACCCTGGGATTTAAATATTATTGTTATCCCCATTTAATAGTTGAGGAAACTGTTTGGTTAGACAGGTTAAATGACTAACCCAGGGTAACACAGCTACTAAGTTGTCTAAGGCTGGATTTGAACTCGAGTCTTCTTGACTCTAGGCCCAGTGATCTATCCACTCTGCCACTAGCTACATTTGTAACATGTTGGATTAGTCTGGAATACCAGGTTTGCCCTTAGTAGTAAAAACTTTTTTTTTTTTAAGGCCTATAGATAGGTTTGATACTTGACGTAAGAATGTCCAAGATAATTTCTGAGGTTAATTCTAACTCCGTGATTCTGTAAATCTGTAAATTCCACTAAATGGCTGGGACCATAGAGAGATTTCTTCATCTTCAATGTCTCAAAGTTGTCATACTCTTCCAAGAGTCCTTGGAAATTTCTAGGGGCACTTGAGGCATGTATTGCTGGGATGGCCCCTATAAAACAATGTAATCTCTGCTACAACTAATAAAAGATCAGATTAGACAAGGTGTTCACTAAGGTCCCTTCTAGAGGTGGCTAGGTAGGTGGTGCAGTAAATTGAATACTAATCCCAGAGTCAGAAAACAAACAAACAAACAACTGAGATCAACACCAGCTTCATCTAGTTACTAGTTGTGTGAACATGGGCACATCACTTAACCTTTGCCTCAATTTCTTCAACTATAAAGTGGGGATAATAATAGCTCTTACTACCTCACAAGGTTATTGTGAGGGCCAAACAACATTATGTGCTTAGTACATAGCCTGGCACATAGTAGATACTTTATAAATGCTTATTCACTTTCTCTTTCTACTTCTTTTTTTTTTTTTTGGCAGGGCAATGGGGGTTAAGTGACTTGCCCAGGGTCACACAGCTAGTAAGTGTCAAGTGTCTGAGGCCGGATTTGAACTCAGGTACTCCTGAATCCAGGGCCCATGCTTTATCCACTGCGCCACCTAGCTGTCCCTCTCCTTCTACTTCTAAATTAGGGACTTGATATACTTCCTGGTAGTCTCTCCCTCTGGCACAGGATATTGAGCAGGCAGATGTTGGTTTCACTTTCAGGAAACTGATCTCTAGTTCTGCTTTTGTTATCAGATTCATGCTTTTATGTTCATCTTTGTCCCTTTAATATTGGAAAAGTGCAAAGGGATTCTCTCCCCCAAATGTAAACTGTCTAGATATCATAATCGCAAAATCCATGTGTCATTCCTCCAGTATTTCTCATCAAATTCCAACTCAGTCTCCTTTTAAACCCTCTTCCCTGGGCTTTCTCATCACTCCCAGGTCCTACTCTGGGGTCAATATGGGAGAGGTAGGAGTGCTCCATTTTTTTGCACTGTATTTTAAATCCCTTGTGTGTTCCTGCTTTGTCTTTTTCACCTACAAGTTATTACTCTAAGTTACTGCTGGGGGGCAGCTAGATGGCACAGTAGATAAAGCACTTGCCCTGGATTCAGGAGGACCTGAGTTCAAATAAGGCCTCAGATACCTGACACTTGCTAGCTGTGTGACCCTGGGCAAGTCACTTAACCTTCATTGCCCTGACCCCCCCCCCCAAAAAAAAAAAAATTACTACTGGGCAGGGGCCACAGCTTAAATTTATCTGGATTTCCCAGGCTACCTTTGTCTGAGCTGAGCTTTGTAAATGTTCATTTAAGGAATTAAATTAGGAGGGCCATCTCTCCCCCCATGGAGCATGCCCATAATTGCCATTCCTGGTTCTGGTGACCACATGGATGCTCTGAAGCCTGTTTCCAATCATGTGGTGGCTCAGTGCTTAAGGGAATTTGGATTTTAGTCTCATGTGGTAAATCTTGAATGGTCCCTAGGTCATCCCCCACCCCTCTGTTTGCTGCCTCAGCTTCCAGCTCACCCTCTGCACTATGGCTCTCACTGACATGGCAAGTAGGATCCACTTTGCTTCTCTTCTTCCCAGCAGGGTTCTGGAGGGGTGCGATATGAGCTGAGCTCTTTCCCTTACCCCTTGGGTTCCTTTGCACTATTGGCTCAAAAAGGGAAACGACCCTGGAACCCAGCTGACCTTTTCTTCTTAGTTTGATTTATTTAATAGGTGACTGAATATGGCCTTCCTTATGGATATTTACAGAATTAGAGGTGTCCTCTGTAGTCAGTAAGATCTGGAGATTCTGGGTCCAATGAGAGGAAAGGTTAGTTGTGTCAGCTGCAAAAGCAAGTTGACTGCTCATGTCGTAGGACCTCAGGTGGGTAGTCCAGCACAGAAAGTTCATGTCCCCTTCTACCCCTTCCCCCCAATCAGCTAAAAGTAAGGAAGGTTTCATCTTTTCCCTCTTTGACTGTGATTCTTCTATCTGCCAAATAGTTTTCATTCCTTTGACTTTTCTGTGCAGGTTAGAAATGAATGAATCATAATGCATCGAAAGGAAAGATATGATTCTAGTAAATCATGACAAAAAGCCTAAGAGGATGGACTATAAAGCACAAGGGAGGCCAAAATCTTTCTCCAGATCACTAAATTGGTACTTAAACTGACTAATCTTTTAACTTGGGTCCAGGGAGAAAAGAGTATTATCACAACTCTGTTATATTTCTGTTCTCAAAGGCCAAATATTAACCTTTAAAAATGTTTAATGTACATTCTTCTGGCTATGCTGACGTTAAATCCTCTCAATCCTAGTCAAACCTAACACCAATTGTGAAGTGTGGAAAGATCACTGTGCTCTTGACAGGCAGATAAGTAGTTGAAAACCTTGGGTCTGAAGTGAGGAAGTACCTGAGTTCAAAGTACAGCCTTAGATATTTACTAGTTTTGTGACCCTGCATAAGTCGGTTAATCTTTGTCTGCCTCAGTTTCCTCAACTATAAAATGGGGATAATGACAGCAGCTATCTCCCAGTACTGTTGTGAGCATCAAATGTGATATTTGTCAAACACAATGCCTGGCATATAGTAGGAATTTAATAAATGCTTATTCCCTCCCTCTTGAATCTCTGTTTTGTTACATACCCTTTAGGTACCAAGGCCCTTGTTCTATTCCTTATCCATTGTGGGGACCAATTTTTAATTGGGTAGTGTTAGCTAAGCGGCTCGCGGCAATATTGGGGCAAGGAAAGAGACCGGCAGCCTCCTTCAAAACAGAACAGAATTTATTTTAACAAGAACGAACTTAAAACACACACACACACACACACACACACACACACACACACACACACACACACACACACAAACAGTATCAGTAGGATCAAGGGAAAGGAAATAAAATGGGAAAAGGAGAATTATACAATCTGAGAAAATACCACCGCCCAGGAATCAGCTGAGAATATGCAGCAGAATGCCTGTCGAGTTCCAGCTTCCACCTAGAATGCCCAATTCTCCTCCCCCAATCCCAGAAAACTCCATACCACCCCAGCCAATGGGATGGCTGCTCTGACAGTCACATGACTGCCCTCACTAGGCTTCCAATCATTATAATTTTGCCAGGCCCACATAGACATCCATGAGTGGTGATGATGTGAGGTGCCAGCGCCATCCGGCTACAACCAGAACCAGTGGGTGGAGCACCATGTGGTTTTCGGAGCCCCAGGCCAGTGCGCGCTAGGCATAAAAACCTCAATTAACAATTAATTCTTTACACCATCCAGAGCCATCTTCCTCTCCCAAAATATGTAACTCTTTTGGGTTGCCCTTTTCAACAATGAGAAGTATTTGTATGGTGTATGTATGTCTATGTGTATATAGGGTGTGTATATATGTATGTGTGTGTGTATCCTTTCCATTGAGATATAAGGAATAATGATGATGGCTTGATGGGGAAAATAAAAGTATTAGAGTGAGGACCTGGGACAACAATTTACACATTTTTTTAAAAAGGCAAATATCCTTTTGATCCTCTTAGTCATTCTATATATCTAAGTAGAGAAATCATCACAATCCAATTAGTCTTTCTACAGATTAATCAAATATTGTAGTCATTTGTCATACCTAATTTGAAAATAATCTTTTTTGAATATGTTTTAAGAAAAGATAATCTAAAAATATTCTTTCATGTTAACACAAATCCATGAATTTAAGCTTCATAATTGTCTCTTATCAACAACCTTCCTCCACTGTGGATTCCCTAAAGTCATCATTAAATTCAGCATTTCAGCCTCTGGGCCTCAGTTTCCTTATTTGTAAAATTAAGGGGTTCTACCAAATGATTGCTGTGGTCCCTTCTAGCTCTAAGCCCTGTGATCCTATTATCAATGAATATGAACAAAAATATATATTTTTGACATTTTAAATCATGTTATATTTTATATTTCACTTTGTTTCTGCCCTTAATTCCACTTGAAACATGGCTGAGTTTTTTATTACTGGTCTCCTAGGGTCAATTTGCTTAGTCAAAGACTAAGACTTAGGCAGTTCCAAATTTAGATGAAAACCAAAGGGAAGATACTAAACTTAAAGGCAGCACATTTTAGAGGCAAAGGAATGTCTACAACTATGCTGATGACACTGATTAAGCAAACCAAATGCCTCATTAGCAGAAAATGAAGCAATTTTTTTTGGATATTGTGTTTTATACAATTGCACCTGACCTATTTTCATGCAAATTAAATGAAGAAATCAAATAGATTAGTCTCTTGCGTTCAATGAAAATGATATTGATGTATTTAGGTTCTGGTGAGAAACTATCTTGTGATATTGACCTCCAATGGACAAGATGAGGTTGGGCCCAGTTTCAATGAGTTAAGCAATACTTTTTATCATACACTCAACTTCCCATCAATATTTGTGACACATTTTATTTACATGGCCTGTAACCTTCATAAATGAATATGTTATAGATCAGTAATTCATGCTTTTTTATTCTTCGTTTTTATTACCTAAACTTAGTCTTCTAAGTATCATTTTATGTTTCTAGTTAAATATAAGTGAAAATTGATTGGAGTATTTCTCAATGGAATTCTATCTTTATTTCATCATAATTGCTTCATATTTGAATAATGACAGATGAACTGCCTCATTCAATTGCCGTTTTAAGGCTTTGAAGTCACAATAACAGCAAAGGATTTAAATCCTGAAGCCATTATTATAGCAGAGAAGACATTGGGGAAAATGAAAACTTATGGGGCTGTAATTTGTCAGAAAGAAAAGACTCCACAGGCTAAACATATTATTTTCTGGACAATTTTCTAACCTTAGTAGAAAATGCTAAACCACAATAAAATGACTAGCCACAATGTGGCCGCTACTGGGCTAAATTGCTTCCATGGACACAAGCCGGATATCATAAAACACTGCGCTGGAGTTCATGTAGTAAGTCAACGTCTCCATGATTATTTTGCTTCAGGATCAGATGTGAATGCTTAGCTCCATGGCATTTGCAATTCTATTCAGCTACAATACAGTATTTCACCAATAAAGAGTTCATTAGATCTCTTTCTTTCTCTGACATTTACATCAAGTCCTGAGTACATGTTAATACTCCAAGGTATGGATTTCAAAGTTCCCTTTATCTTTGTATTCAGTTTTAAGCAATTAATCAAACATTATGAAAAGACTTTAAAAATAAGAAGCAGATCTTGCATTTAAAATTTTATTAAGTGAGGTTGATAAGTTATTATATCAGTTGATTATGCATACAGAGCATGCAATTCTTGAATGAGGCTATACTTTTTTTTTCTACCTACACAAGCATATCAAGGCCTTAATTTTACAATGGGATCAGATGTACAGAAAACTTGTCTCTATGGACAACTTAAAAACATGAAAGGTCAACCTAGCAAAGCACCACTGAACACCTAAAATCACAAGCCTATAAATAAATTTTACAAAGGGATTAAACTGGATTACAAAAATGTAATCAGTGACCTTCAGTTGCAGTGAATGACAGGAAAGGTCTTTTAATCGGAATCTCTAAATCTAGTCTGTTACTCATAGCAACCAGGGATCCACATCTCTGTACATAGAATTTTAGAATATTGGTGTCTCCTATAACCTATGCACATCTGTGGCAAAACATCCAAACGAGGTGGAGAATGTTTTTTATAAAGAGTGGTATGATAAAGGTTCATTGTTGCTACCAACTTTTCTGATTACTGGAGTGTTTCCATAATGTGGACATGTAGACAATGAAGACCAAAGTCAATTTCTCATCAAGAATATTTCACAATTTTTGCCATAATGAATTATGCTTCATTATGTTAATTAATGAAATGTTGGACAAAGCTTTTGTAATCCATATAATTGCCACCATGTTTGTTGCCTGTACACTCTAGTGCACTTTTTTTTCCTCTGTCCAACTTCACTATGTGTGACTTACACAAGGAGACATGTCTTTTGGGAAATATCGCACATATAGGGAAAAGAAACCTGGACTTGAGAAAGGAGGCCTAGATTTAAGTGTTGATTCCAACTAGTACAAGGCCTTGGTTAGTTAAGTCATCTCAGTTTCCTAATCTACATAATGGAAACAAAAAATGATATGCAGAATGTTTTGAGGGCTAGCATTAGCTCTAGCATGTCCTATTAGCTGTCTGATCATCAGCAAGTCACTTAACCCTTCAATGATCCCAGAAAACTTTTGAATATCTATTGCCATATGAAAAAATACTCTAAATCACTATTGATTAGAGGAATGCAAATTAAAACAACTCTGAGGTACCACCTGACACCTATCAGATTGGCTAATGTGACAAAAAAGGAAAATAATAAATGTTGGAGAAGCCATGGAAAACTTGGAACACTAATTCATTGTTGGTGGAGCTGTGAACTGATCCAACCATTCTGGAGAGCAGTTTGGAACTATACCTAAAGGGCCATAAAGCTGTGCATACCCTTTGACTCAGCAATACCACTATTACGTCTTTTTTCCAAAGAGATCATAAAAAAGGGGGAAAGGACTCACATGTACAAAAATATTTATAGCTGCTCTTTTTGTGGTGGCAAGGAATTGGAAATTGGGTGGATGCTCATCAATTGGGGAATGGCTGGACAAGTTGTGGTATATGAATGTAATGGAATACTATTGTGCTGTAAGAAATGATAAGCAGGTGAATTTCAGAGAAACCTGTTACAGAAGTTACAGAAGAATTGCCAATTACATAGTAGGAGGAATTTCTACATTGGGACCTCCCCCACTCAGATGAAATCAGAGATTTTTTTTTTAATGAAGATAATTATACTTTTCTTAATGATATCACAAAGATGTTTTGAAAAAATAATTTATAAAACACTGTAGTAACATGTACCATTATTTTTCATGAATGCTGGGGAAAATGATAGATTGGGTAAGTCACTGGACTGAGAGTCAGGAGATTTTGGGTCTATTTCCCTTTCATTGATTAAATCCATGACCTCTCAGGGTGTCAGCTTTCTAATCTGCAAAATGTGGGGACAGGGCTAGATGATCTATAAGGTCTCTTCCAGTTCTAATACTTTATGAGTATAAGATGGGTCTGGATGAATAAGACTAAACACATTGACCCATGTTGTTGCTCAGCAATTTCAGTTGTATACAACTGACCCCATTGGGTGTTTTCTTGGCAAAATTACTGGAGTGGTTTGCCATTTCCTTCTCCAACTCATTTTATAGATGAGGAAACTGAGGCAAACAGGGTTAAGTGACTTACCCAGAGTCACACAGCTAGTAATTGTCTTAGGCCAGATTTGCGAGTCTTCCTGACTAGAGGTCTGGTGCTCTATCCACTGTGCCACCTAACTGCTGACACAAGCAAATTCAAATTTAGAATCATAGATAAGTGCTAAAGTACCCTTGGATATCATTTAGGCCAGTTTTTAAAGTAAAGACTTTCATTACCCAATTGAGAAATGGTCAAAGGATATGAACAGGCAGTTTTCTGATGAAGATATCAAAGCTATATATTGCCATATGAAAAAATACTCTAAATCACTATTAATTAGAGAAATGCAAATTAAAACAACTCTGAGGTACTACCTGACATCTATCAGATTGGCTAATATGACAAAAAAGGAAAATAATAAATGTTGGAGAAGCCATGGAAAACTTGGAACACTAATGCATTGTTGGTGGAATTGTGAACTGATCCAACTATTCTGGAGAGCAGTTTGGAACTATGCCTAAAGGGCTATAAAGCTGTGCATACCCTTTGACCCAGCAATACCACTATTAGGTCTTTTCCCCAAAGAGATTATAAAAAAGGAAAAAGGACCCACATGTACAAAAATATTTATAGATGCTCTTTTTGTGGTGGCAAGGAATTGGGAATGGGAGGGATGCCCATTAATTGGGGAATAACTGAGCAAGTTGTGGTATATGAATGTAATGGAATACTATTGCGCTGTAAGAAATGATGAGCAGGTGAATTTCAGAGAAACCTGAAAGGACTTACACGAACTGATGCTGAGTGTGATGAGCAGAACCAGGAGAACATTTTACACAGTATCAACAACATTGTGGGTTGATCAACTGTGATAGACTTGACTCTTCTCAGCAATACAGTGGTCTGAGATAATTCCAAAGGACTCATGATGGAAAATGCTCTCCAAATTCAGAAAAAAAGAACTGTGGCATCTAGATGCAGATTGAACCATACTATTTCTATTTTTTATGTTTTTTCCTTTTTGCTCTGATTTTTCTTTCACAGCATGACTAATGCAGAAATATGTTTAATGTGATTGTACATCTGTAACCTATATCAGATTGCTTGCTGTCTTGGGGAGCGGGGAAGGAGAAAAATTTGAAACTAGAAATCTTATAAAAACAAATGTTGAAAACTATCTCTACATGTAACTAGAAAATAATAAAATGTTTTTATGACTGAAAAAAAATAAAAGTAAAGACTTTTCTCATTTTATGGATGAAGACACAAGCCCAAGGAGGTGGAGAGACTTAACGAAGGTAACATGGCTAGTCACTTATATAGCCATAACTAGACTAGCCTATATCTTTTGAATCCCAACAGTATGCTTTTTTCTTTCAGACTAAGATCATTTGCTATAACACTAGACCCTCACCAAAGTAATTCAGGTTTGTCACATTTGACATCTTTCAGCCTTCCCTTATTCACTCTGCTATTCCCAGCCCATCATTTCTTCCCAGACACTCAGTAAGCACCCTTTTATTTTTCTCTTTGAATGAAATATCCCCCCTCCAGTTATCCATCTATTTGTCCCTACCTCACTCTTCCAAGAGCCAGGACTGAAGCCAGCTCGTTTCAGCTCCCTCGAGTTAATTGTTAAATTTTGATTGTGAACATTTACATTGAGAAATAGGCAAATACTATAAATCAGGGCATGTTTTATTGTTTTGTTGATTGTTTAGACTTAAGAAAGTGAATGAAAACATGTTAAATTACAGAATAAACTTAAAAGTTTGTCCTGTGAATATTCTGGCCGTTACTTGAACATTTACCACTACATCTTTGCCCAGGGCCCACCTCTACCCTGAGAACCTTACTTCACTAAGCAGTATTCCAAATTAAAGAATGAGATCCCATTCTTCCATCTTCCCCACACCCTTGTCAACTAAAACTTCCATTCCTTTCATATTAATTTTAGCTCAGATATTAGGCGGAAAGATTTGTGATTTGTATTATCATTTGTGATTTGTATTATCATTAAAATCATTTATACGAAGATATCTATTAAACCGTATCTTCCCAGAGGGTGCAGACAGTCCCCAATTCATAGATGAATTGTGTTCCAAAAGTTACTTTTCAATATACATCATTGGGAACTCAAAACTGAAAAAAATTATGATCTAATAATTATCTGTAGTCCAGTGATCTCTGGACCTTCATGGACTTGTGTTCAAGCCATGGGGATTTTAAATGTTAATTTAATTTTCTGGCTTGCATTTACCCCTTCCAGTTAGCAAGGCAGTGAGGTTCAGTGGAAAGAGAAGTGGCTTAAGGGTCAGAGGACCTGACAAATTTTACCTCTAATATTCACTACTATGTTACCATGGACAAGCCACTTATTCTTTGTATCAGTTTCCTGGTCAACAAAGTTAGGGGGTTGGACTCCATAGCTTATTAGATTCCCTTGAGTTGTAGATCTTTGGTCTTATGATACTAAGCTGGGAACTAGTAAAGTTAACTCAGGTCCAGGTACTTGGTTGTTTAATGCACTAGCAGATCCAGGCAAGAAATAGCATTGAAACAATACAACATTGATTTGAGGCTGAAATTTAAAACAAAGTTATAAAAAATAGGGACCCATTTCCTTAATGCATACAATTCCATCCACTTTCCCCCCAGCATATGTGAAACGAATTATTCAATGGCTTACAGTTCTGCTCTTAAAGGCAGGGGTTATGTCTCAGCAGCCTGAGGTCCCAGGAGGGAATTCAGTGAAGGGCTGAAGCTAAGTGGATAAAGCCTTAGCTTGGCTTGCTTTAGGAAGGACACATGACAGCGCTTCCACAGCTAGTCATCTCATCTCCTTGCTCTGCTCCCAGCAGTATTCTTCTTGTAATGTTCAGTAGAAAAACCTCCTGCTATTCCTTCTGTGTTTGTCAAAAAGTTCTCATTCTTTTTCATGGTCGTAAACTCAGCAAAGAGCTCCAAACACCCCTCGGACTCCTCCATAAATCCCTCCATCACACCAACAGCTATCATGGTGTGGTAGAAGCAATATCTGCCAGATGGGGGCAGTTTTTCCTTCAAAGCTATTGAAACCATCTTCATGACTTAATTGGCTCACGACTAAGGCTTGAATCACTAACATAGCTTCCTAGTGGCATGAGTACAACAGCTAGGCCCTGAAGAGGCAGGAGTTGCTCACTTTGTCAAGGCTTCTGACTAACACAGAAGCAGGGAAGCTATTTTCAAATGAAGCAATGCAGCATCCTTGCTGGATATCTTTTTATTGCTAAGTAAACCTCCTTTTAAAGTTAGTCTCATTTCATTCTGAAACAAAACCAGAAGCACCAAGCTAGTCATTAGAGATATTTTGAGCTGGGAGTTAGACCCAGCCTAAAATACATGGGCACGAGGCTTCAAATAAAATGGCATACTTATTTTTTTTCTAATGAGGTATTGGACTCTGGGTTGTAGCATCCTGGGAAATGTCATCCTCCATCTATCAGACATGCTTTTTACATTTTACCCTTTTCTACCTTAGTATGTATGTATACATGTGTGTACATATACAGGCATGTATTATATGTATTTGCTATATATGCATATAGGTATGTATATATAATACAGATTGTGTGTAAATTGTGTATTACATTATATATGTGTATATAAATGTATGTGCTTCTATGTACATGAATAATTATATAAATGCATAAATTAATAATTCCCCATGACAATTTATGAAAATATATTAAATGTAGCAGAAAGTCTATATATTTGTAAAGAAGTTATCAGAAAGAAATATCTGTGATAAATAAAACACAATTAATAATATAAGGAAAAAGGAAGGAAGGAAGGAGGGAGGGAATATTTTCTGATCTCTTCTTTGGAGACATGTTGTCACTATAATTATGTAGTCATCTGTTTCATTTTGCTGGTAGTGTTCTTTCCTTTTACATTTTTTTAGTCATAGCATACAAAGGTGTTTTGTTGTTTTTTCCTGGTTCTATTTACCTTACACTGAAAGTTGATATGTTTAACCAGGCCCCTCTGAATTCTACATATCCATTGATCCTTACAGAGCAGTAATATTCCACTCTGTTCCACAATTCCATGATATGTTTAGTTATTCTGGAATCAGTGAAAGTCTACTTAATTTCAAATTCTTTGCTATTATAAAAAATGCTATGAATGTTTCAGGGTATATGGAACCTCCTCTGTTTCTGTCTTTGATCTCCTTAAGGAAAATGCCTAGTTATAGGATGGTTGGGTCAAAGGGTATAAATAATTTAGTCTCACATTCTTAACATAACTACGATTTTAATTGAACTATTGATGACATAACCAAGATTGGCCCAGAAGGTTTGAATCCTTACCCTTTCTTAGGAGATTTTAGACAGAAGTAGGTGACTCTTCCCTCATGGTAATACCAACAATTTCAATTAACAAGAATTTGTTAAGTGCTTGGGATGTATAAAACATTATCCTATGGTTTGGGAAGATACAAAGATACATAGAGGATTATATCCTTCTTTTTTTAATGTGTCACCTAATAAAGCCTCCTATCTCAGATTTGTTTTATATAACTTAATTGTCTGCATACCCTTTCTTCTGTCCTCTGTTACTATACTGGCTATTTAACAATGGGATTATTCTCTGTTTTACTTATGCTTCCTTCCACTCAAAACTCAGAGATTGGGATCCTTTGTTTGCTATTCAAAGTGTTATTTTTTACTGTTTTTTGATGCTACCCTAAGAATCCATGACTAAAGTCTTATCTTTACTAACCACAATACTACCAACACAAGATAATCCCTCAAGAACTTCAAACTCATTACAGCACAAGTAGATCCATAGGGGCCCTTCAATAAAATCCTGCCTTCATGGGAGCAGAGATGATAAAACAACTCTTTCTGGAGATTGTAAGTAAAGTACCTGATGCTGGTCAAATCAAGTAAATAAATCAAAAAGTATTTATTAAGTGCTTAATATGTTTCAGGCACTATGCTAACAATTAGGGTTACAAATACAAGCAAAAGACATTCCCTGCCTTCAAAGAACTTATATCTAATGGGGAAAGACAGCATACAAAAGGGGGATGAAGAGCTGAGTATGGGGAAAGATGTAGAAGTACCCTGGGTGACATAAATAAAGGTTAACTGGTTTGGGCCTTTCCCAAAAGCGAGGTCCTGTAAGTACTTGCTAATGAGAGAATGGGGATATTGAATTTGAGGGAGGAAGCTGCTGAGGCATGGCTGTCAAATGTAGGGAATGAATATTGGAGATGGCCTATAAACTCAAGAAACAAAGAATGCTGTTGTGGATCACTCATATTCCAGGAAAAAAAAAATGTTCTTTGATTTCTCCCCATTTTTACTAGATAACAGCATGACCAGATCCAATAAAGCAGCTCATTCCTAATACAGTGGATGGTCTAGCCTTGTTTGGAGAAATATCTGTGGGTTAGGATAAAGAAGCCTTGATTTAGAGTCAGAAAACCTGGGTCTGAATCCTAGATCTGGCATTTATTTGCTTTCTGACATTGGGAAAATTATTTAATCTCTAATGAGCTTCATTTTCCTTATCTATAAAGTGGGTGTAATAATACTTGTACTACCTATCTCATTGTGATTATGTGAACATCGAACAAGATAATAAAATTAAAATAAACACAACTTTGAGATCTAATAAAAGAATAAATTATCTGTGAGCCTGAAGGATTCCAGGATAGAAATTTTAAAATAATGATCATCAATAGATCTGCCAGGTCCTCAGGGTTGGCAAGCACTTACACATATGTTAGTAATTATTATAGCTGTGAGTGAGAGGGACCCGCTGGTCTTTATAGTGCCTGTGGTAAGGTGAATAGGGAAGCACTGGTCATGTTAAGCTTTGCTTACAAGCAGAGTTCTCTCCCAGCAGCCCTGCTTCCAAGGCACTTAATAGCAACAGCTGTGGCACTTTGGGTGGTCTGATGCCTGAGGGACTGAAGACAAGTTACTTGGTAATAGTCATTCTAACTTTAACTGGACTAAACTAACTTAGAAGTCCTAGCCTCCCTTTTTGGGCTCCAAAGTTGCACAGGGAACCTTCTATCAAATATGGAACACCAGAAGGTTTGGGGTAATGTTGAGAGCTGTTTACAAAGTGAAGAGAAGGGGAGGGGTTGGAGTATTTGGTGGCTCTATTGTATTTCAAGGTCCAATCTATAGCCAACTTGGCTAGAAGGAGAGAGGCAAAGGGAAGTTTTGAAGCCGTGTTCTTTTTTCTAGATTGGTTGCATCCTTACTAACTCCATCTCTCATTGAGAGAAACAAATCTGGTAAGAGAGTAAAGAACATTTAATTGAGTTTTTTAAAAATGTGCGTGAGATTGTTTTTTTAAGTTAGGCTGGTATATATAGGAGTGCCTATATTTATATGGAAAAGAAAAACCTCTTTTATGCATCTAATTTAGTGGAATAGGGTGGCTTTCCTAATGCCCCTTGATAATCTGTTTCTACTTCCCCATCTTTCCACCTATGCCTGAAGAAAAAATAACACATTGTTGAGTTGAACTGGAGTGCCCTGCTTTCTTATTTCTTTCTCTTGGAACCTCCAGTTCCCTTCAGTGCTCTGTGCAAATTACACCTCTCAAGCGTTTCCTGAATTTCCCCAATTGTTAGTGTCTACTTCTACTTTATCTATATCTATATTATCTTTATGTCTCTACCATGATCATATATACATATATATATAGTTATATGTGTGTGTATATATACATATATATATATATATATATATCACACAGTTAGATAGTCTATATTTACTTAACTGTGAACATATTGTACCTGCCCCCCTCCAAAAAAATAGAATGTTAAACCCTTGAAGTTAGGACTGTCACACTTCTGTGTTTTTGTCTCTGCGGCTTAACAGTAGTAGGTACTTAAATGTTTGTTCATTGATTGGGAAGGACGATCTTAAAAGGAACAGCTGAGGATATAGTAGACATTGTACTTATATTTATGTGTTGATACTTTATCTACAGAAATCAATGTAAAAGTACTAACAATTGGTCAGATTTTCAAATTGGGAACATTTCACAGGAGAGTTATTGACTGAGTCAAACTCTGAAGCAAGGTACTAAGGAGAGGCAGAGGTGAGAAGGGGGCTGATTTGAGCCATAGGAGAGAGATTGAGTGAGGGAGTGGAGAAAGGAGGTAGAAAGCTGAACCACTAGTTACCTACTTGGGAATATAAAGTGTATAAAGGGGAATAATATGAAACAACATTGGAAAGGATGGTTGGAGTGGGCTTTAAATGCCAAACTGAGGGGTTGGTGTTTTAGCTTAAAGGAAATGGATAACTAATAAAGATTTTTACCAAGGGAAAAATGTGGATGGCAAATGATGGATTGGAAGGAGAAAATATAAGATATGTGGAGAGGCAACATAATGATAAAGAGTTTTATTATCTTTTTGTTGTTCTTCAGTCATTTCAGTTATGTCTGACTCTTCATGACCCGATTTGGGGTTTTCTTGGCAAAGATATTGAAGCAGTTTGACATTTCTTTCTCCAGCTCATTTTACAGATGAGGAACTGAGGCAAACTGGGTTAAGTGACTGGCAAAGATCACACAGCTATTAAGTATTTGAAGTTGTATTTTAACTCAGGTCTTCCTGACTCCAGTCCTGGTCTTCTATCCACTGTGCCACCTAACTGCCTGATAATATTTTTATGGGAAAATTAACAAAATATTCCCTTTTGAATAGAATGATTAGTAATCTTGTACCATAGACTTCCATTATGTACAAAGCCCAGGAACTCTTTGCAAGAGGTCTGGAGGGTGGGAAAGTAAAAGTCAAGGCATCTTCTCATTCTTTTGGCTAATAGCCCCCATTCAGAAACTCGGAAAATTTAAGCAATGCAAACCCCTAATTCATTGAGGCAAATTATATACTTGCAATCACATAGTTTACAACATTACAAGATAAAGATTTTTTTATAAAGAAGTAGTGAAGAAGTTAAAATGAGCAACCACTAGTTCAAAAGATGTTTGTTTAGTCTCCAAAATAGGGACTGGCTGCCACTGCTTGACCCCAAAAGGTCAATGTGGTCAATCTATCAGAAGGTTGGAAGCCAGGCTGTATCTCACCCTTCCTGTGATAGTCAATCATGGGCTTGTCTGCAATATGACCACAACTACCCTCTTCCCTCAATACTCTACCACTACCTTTTTTCTTTCTGCTATACATCCCTTAGCTAAGTTAAAATCTGAAAAGGTACTAACTCCAGAAACTGGGCAAATGTCATTGGGGGAAAAAATGCGTTAAGAACTATTTCTATGGAGTAGTGGATACAACACAGGCCCTAGATTCAGGTGGACCTGAGTTCAAATCCAGCCTCAGACACTTGACACTTACTAGCTGTGTAAACCTGGACAAGTCACTTAAACAAAAACAAACAAAACCCCGAAAACTATTTCTAGCAGATGTAATGTGATATGGGGGAAAGCACTATCCTTGGCATTAGGAAGAAATATGCTCTGCCCCTGACTTGTAAAAAGTAGACGATACTGAGCAGGTCATTTAGCTCCATAAGCCTCAGTTTTCTTATCTGTAGAATGGTTGGTACAGTGGATAGAGTGTCTTACCTGAAGTAAGGAAGATTCTTCCTGAGTTCAAATCTGATCTCAGATACTTAATAGCTGTGTGACCTTGGGCAAGTCATTTAACCCTGTTTACCTCAATTCCTCATTTGTAAAATGACCTGGAGAAAGAAATGGTAAACCACTCCAGTATCTTTGCTAAGAAAACCCCAAATATGTTTATAAAGATTTGAACGTGACTGAGATGACTGAACAACAACAAAGAATGGAGATAATAGTAACTTAATCATACTTCACAGAACTGTTGTGAGGATCAGTGATATAATGTATGTAAGGTACTTTGTAAGCCTGAAAGTACTCCATGTGTCAGTTATTATAAATTGGGAACACTGACATTATAAAGGAAGTATCAAGAAAAAGAGCTTCTGTTTTCAGATTTAAGAACTAAGAGATTTTTGGAGACTGAAGAGAAAACTGTGACTGACTTAAAGATTCATTATAGGATTTTTTTTCTAATTGGGATTTTTTTCCAGATGCCTGCAAAAAAAAAAGATTATTTCTTCTAATTTCCTTGCTTAGCTATATTCAGAATGTACATAAAAACAGATTTGATTTCGCGGTATCAAACACTCAGTAGAAAGTGGAAACTAAGGCCTTATCATTGAAACAAGACATCAGTTTGGCAGGGCTGTGTACATCCTTTGAACTCAGATGACATTGTCTCAGAGGACAAGATGTTTGATGAGATTTTTTTTCTTTATTTCTTTCTTTTCTTTTCTTTTTAAATATACTTTAAAGTCTTTGCTAGGGAAAATGAGCCAGGAATCTCTTTGGTTAGAATGAAGGGGGAAATAATTCTGTCTTCAAAAGATCAGGGGAGAAAAGTGTCATTTTCTATTTTCTTTAACTATCACTCTCAAATACTTGCGTGACAAGAGGTTCTACAGAGTCAGATTTGGGGTTTTTTATTCTCTCAGCAATGGATGAAGGACTTAAATGCTTCTGTACATCAAGAGGAGAAAGAAATCCCTGAGAAAAAAAAGAGAAAAGCCGACTCTTGCAAAGTGTATCTCATACAATTGGTGTTTACCAGTTTTATAAGCTAGAACATAAAGTGAAATCAATCACTTGAGAATCACAATCTGCACATTTGATCAGAGAAGTCAGTTCTGTGGATGTAAGGGAGGCATGATCTTTAGAGATACTGTTATAACTTATTTCTGGGTCCAAATGAATTTGGAAAAACCAGGACAAAACAGAGAGGAGAAAGTGAAAGGCTGAATTGAAGAGGGTTAAAAAGTAGGCAAGAGAGGAGGAGCTTGAGAATGGGAAGGTGAGAGGTACAAAGACCAGGTAAATTAACAAACTAATACCAGGTTTTGCTTTCCTACAAACTCTATTTATACCCTCAAGGCTCTGCCCAAGGAACTCTTTTCTCTTACTACTTTCTCAGTAATCTCATCATCTTCCATGGATTCAATTATCTCTATGCAGATGACCCATCTATCTATATACTCAGCCTTAGTCTCTACCTTCTCTGTTTAAGAAAGCCAAACTCCATCTCCTATCTCCATGTCTTTGTAGAAGGTGCCTATGTGCCTGGAAGGTTTTCCCTCTTCAGGGCTGTCTCTTGGAATTCCTGTTTTCCTTTACAATTCAGCTTAGGATCACCTGGTACACAAGATCTTTCCTGGTCTTCCCATTCCTCAGTTGTTTTTGCATCCTCCCCCAAAATTATCTTATATCTGCTTTGTATGTGTTTTGTATTTATCTATATACAAACATGTTATTTACCCTGCCACACCAATTATATCAAATATTTCCAACTGTAAGGCCTGCAGGCATCTTAATTTTAACACATTCAAAACAATTAATTGCCTCCCCTCCTAAACCAACCCATCTCCTAAATGTTACTATTTTTGTTGAGGACAACAATGTTCTTACAGTCACCTGGGTTTGAATTATTGGTGTGTCATCATCATTTTCCCCATATATTTAATTACCATAGCTTGCCATTTCTATCTCCGTGACATCTTTCACATCTGTCTCTTTCTCTGTACTCATATAGCGACCACTGTGTATTCATCTTTCATCAACTTATCACACCTTGCCTGAACGATATCAATAGTCTCCTAATTGGTTTCCCTACCTCAAGTCTCTCCCCACTTCAACCTATTCTCTACTTATCCTGGAGTGGTATTCTGAAAATGTTGTTCTCACCATGTTACACCCCCTCCTGTCCCCTACGAAGTAATAAACTCCAATGGTTACTTATTACCTCTAGCATCAAATACAAATTTCTGCTTGTCATTTAAATTTTTTCACAACTTAACCCTATCCTACCTTTCCAACATTATTCCTTTCTCTCTTTGGTCTAATCACAATGGCTTTCTTGCTGTTCCTTCCACATGTAATCTATCTCCCATATCTGTTCCTTTACACCAGCCATCCCCCATGGTTCTGATGTTTTCCTCCTCACCTCTGTCTCTTAGGACACTTCCATGATTTCTTCAAGACTCATTTAAAGGATCTTCTTTTTGAACAAGTTCTTTTTTTTTTTTGTTCCCCCCAGCCTCACCCCTGTTAGTGCCTTCCCTGCTAATGTTGCCTTATATATAGCTATTAGCTATATTATTATGTGTTTTTCACATACTTACATATGTAAAATTTTTCTGCCCAATTAGAATGTAATGATACTATTTCGTTTTTGTCTTTGTATTTCCAAATAGTAAGTGCTTAATAAAGGTTAACTGATTTATTAATTGATCCCAACTTTGCCCCTCATAAAAACAAAAATATTGTTAAGGTCCATGTTTGCTCAGCTCCTATCTACCAATCTTTCTAAAAATTAGGCATGTAAATATAGACACAATCAATACACAATAACTTCATATTATTGTTTAAGTACATTCACTGTAAGAAATTCAAAGATAATAGAACACAGTATTGAGACTTTGAAATGTATTCTTTTTTTGGGGGGGGGTTGTGGGGCAGTGGGGGTTAAGTGACTTGCCCAAGGTCACACAGCTAGTAAGTGTCAAGTGTCTGAGGCCGGATTTGAGCTCAGGAACTCCTGAATCCAGGTCCGGTGCTTTATCCACTGCACCACCTAGCCGCCCTGGAAATGTATTCTTGATGCTCAGATAAGCAAAATAATTTTTTTTTTTAAAAAGCTATAGCATTAAATGGCTAAGTTCACATAACTTATTCTTCCCAAGGGAACCCCTAACACTGAGACCCTCCCAAAGGAACTGTCTCTTCTGGGAGTCATTGGTAAAGGAAAACTGTTGTAAGAGGAATGGTATCACCAAGTGGCATCCCTCCTGATTCTTGGGAATGGAGCTAAAGATGGGCCTTTTTCCAGGAGATTCTACAGACCTCTAGAGTCTATCACTGTCTGCACAGCAGTTCTGCTTTTCCTCATACTGTGTTCCATCATTCAACTTCCCTCCCAATTATCTGGGTTGTTGTGGCTTCAATTCCTTTCAGGCTTGAGAGAGAGAGTCAGACATTATTCAAGGTGACCACCCTCTCTTGGCTTGCTGTGTGGCAGTTGGGTCTGTCTATATCCTTGTTTTTTTTTTTTAATTTTTCTTTTTTAAATCATTATTTTTCCAATGCATAAGAATTGCTTTTCTCTCCCTCTCACTTTCTCTTTCTGCCCATTGGAAAGAAAATAAAGAAAAACAAAATGGCTTGTAACAATATGTATAATCAAGTAAAATAGCTTCCCACATTGGCCATGTACAAAACTGTATATTTCTCATTCTGCATATTAAATCCGTGCCCTTTCTCTCAGGCTGTGGCTAGCACCTTGCATCATCTATCCTCTGGAATCATGGTTGGTTATTCTGGCTGACTCTTTGGGCCACCTGGCTATTATCTCTGTCCTATGCATTTCTAACAACAGCTTCAGCTGCATGATCTGGCATGTCCTTTTCAAAAGTCTCCATTTGGTATTCTGTTGTATTTACTGTTGCCCCCATTCTTCTATGGATGGGCCTGGGAAGGGAAGATACCACCTTCATAAGAAGGTTTATATTTAGGACCTAACCAAAATACACTACTACTGTTTCCTGAATTCAGAGTTTCCTTGCTTCTCTCAGTGCATTTACACAATTTATCTTCAGACTTAGAAGGCATTCTTTTCACATCGTCACCTTTTAGAATCCTTATTTTATTTCAGGTCTCAGTTTATGAGTAATTAGGCAGTATAATGAAGAGAGAACTGCATTTAGATTTAGAGCTGGGTTTGAATCCTGCCTCATATATTTAACTAGCTGTATGACATTGGGTAAGTCACTTAGAACCTTCCCAATCTCAGTTTTCTCATCTGTAAAGTGGAGCTCATAGTATCCCTGTATTACAGGGTTGTAGCAAGGATTAAGTGAGAAAATAGGAATAAAAGTACTCTGTAGACCTTAAAATAATTTAAAAATGTTAACTATTATTATTATTTTTCCTCCATGAAATCTTCCTAGATCTGTCCTTATTCAAATTACCTTGAATTATACTTATTTTTGTGTATTTTATATCCCTCTAGTAGAAGGTAGGCTCCTGGAGGGCAGGAAGAGAGAGAGTGTGTGTGTGTGTGTGTGTGTGTGTGTGTGTGTGTGTGTGTGTGTTTTCATGTCTTTGTGTTCCAAACACCTTGTACAGTGAAGGCATTCAATAGATGTTAATTGGAGTGAATTGAAACTGATTTTTTCTTTAATCATAACATTTCACTTGGCATCTCATATCCTACTGAACCCTAGAACTTGAGTAAGTAATGGCATTCCTTCCAACTCCATTAAGGTAGGAGAAAAGCATTGTGAACTTGTGGAAAATATGTGTCCTTTCTTCTAGTAGAGTATCAGGAGGTTATGGGTGCAAAATAAAGGATATTTCCCACCCAGGGCCAATGTGTTATTTCTTTTTCTTTGACTTCACAAGGAAGAATTCTAGGATAGAAGGGGAAAAAAATCATTGACCAATAATAGCAATGTTAAAAAAAACAAAAGACCATAAAACAAGTAATTTTTTTTTTGTACAACAAAAGGCTACTTTTATTAGGAGAACTAAGGATCTCAGCCTAATAGCAGAAATCAACAATCTGGGGAGGGCACCATCCAGCTTGGAGATTAGTAGGCAAACCTCCTTGATTTGCAAGTGTTGGGAGGCAGGGGGTCATGGAGGGACAAAGGGAGGACTTAAAAATCAGCTCCCAGTCTCCAGCTACTTCCCATATTCTAGAGTCTGCCATTAATGGCAGTGCTCTGTTATGTTCACTACCACTGCCTTCTTCCAGCTGAAGAGAAAGTAGCCTGTTCCAGCTCCTGCTACTACTGCAATGCAGAGGTATATGTTGTAGGTCATAAAGATAAGCATAAGGATGTAGCTGAAGACCACCTGGATGACAAGCAGCACTGTCTGCAGAAGGTGAGGGAAACTCAGCATCTGTTGCTCAGTTTTGTTGTGTGTTTCTATAAGAACGGTTCCATTTGGTCCTGGGACTGGCACAGAGCTGTGACGAATACTGACCTGGCACTTACACAGCAAGATCTCCCGGGCTATCTTGAGGCCTTCATAGAACATGGCTAACAAAAAGATAGCCACAAATGCCCCAGCTATTTCACCAGGTGTACTGATCACTAATCCAGAAAACAGCACTTCCACATACTCATATCCAAATTAGAAGGTCATGAGCATCATGGGCATCATGGGCATCATCATGTGTCCTTCTCCTCCCTCAGCATGACAGCCTGTAGATGAATGATGGTGGGGGGGGGCATATTGCTATTTTCATCCATATGGCTCATTCCATGATGGTGTTCATGGTTATCTTATCAGAAGATTGATTGAAGGTCAAAAATCAGAAGTTTCAGGTTTCAGAATACTGTATGTGGTCACCAACAGTGTTTTAAAAATTATTAGGCTAAATCTTTTTTAGAAATTAATTGCTATGGCTATAGATACCACAGATCTTTGCTGTCTTAAGAGGAAGGGAGAGGAATGGCCAAGCACCAGCCAAAAGAGCCAGGAGCAAGCCAAGAGCAAGAACCAAGACCACAAGTAATTTTTAAAGGGCCTGTCACCAAAACTTTTAGACTAATAAAACTCTAAGAGGCAGCTAAGTGTTACAATGAACAGAGCTTTGAATCCAGAGTCAGGGATTCCTACCTCAAAAATTTATTAGCCCTATGACCCTGTGTAAATCCCTTAACCCTCTAATGTTTCAGTTTCCTAATATATAAAATGAGGATAATAACAGCACCTAGCTCCCAGAGTTATGAGGATCAGATGAAATAATATTTTAAAAATACTTTGCAAACCTAAAAGTTTATTATTATTATTGAATTTTTACTACTTCCTATTCAAACAATGCATTTCCTTTAGAATCTCTTGATTTGATGACTCTAGGTTTACCCCTTCACCCATCCCTCAGGAGGCCCTAAGGGGACAGTGTACACTGGACATTGTTGCTCCCTTTTAGGCATGGAACCTTCTACTACCAAAAGATATGAGGGTTTCCCCCCTTTTTGCCCTATTCAATAACATTTACATTAACTGGATTAGCTTTTAGATCTGTTTAAAGAGAATGTTGGGAAATAGGTCTTCAATCGCTTGAGGTTGTAAGGTAGGAGACCATTCAGTGATATTTAGAATAATTGTCAGTATTGTTTAATAGTCTGTTCTAAGTATGTTATCTTTTTGTGTGTGGGGGGGTGGGGCAATGGGGATTAAGTGACTTGCTCAGGGTCACACAGCTTGTAAGTGTCAAGTGTCTGAGACAGGATTTGAACTCAGGTCCTCCTGAATCCAGGGCTGGTGCTCAACTGTGCCACCTAGCTGCCCCTAAGCATGTTATCTTAAGGCTATGTGAAGGATACAATCTTCCTCTGGTTGAATAGAAAGGCAGCAATGACCTATCAACAAACAGTCAGTCAGCAAGCATTTGTTAAATACTTAGGCTAAGGAGGTAATAACTGTAGAAAACACTTGTGCTATTCAGACTGAAATATGTGGTCTTTTTTTTTTTTTTCAGGCAGAAAGCTCATTCACCATAGTTTAAGCCATGTAGGTTCAGCAAAGCGCTCAGATAAACCTAAGTTTCCACTATGTTACTCTGGGTACCCATGGCTAAATGGAAACTTTATAGACTATGAATGAGTGAATGAATGAATGAATGACTAAAGAATTTATAAAGTTCTGACTGTGCACAAAGTGTTGGAGATACAAATAGAAAAGTATGATAGTCCTTATTCTGAAGGAGATCATATTCCAATTAGAATATGACACGTAGAAGACAACACATATGGGAGGTTTTAGCTGCAAGCCAGAAATAATAGTCCCATGCTCCTTAGTGTACAGCAGCAAAGCGGATGGCAATGCCTCTTCTGTAATGTCATTTCTACTGATAAAATGATTTCTATTTCTAATATTTAATGATTTGATAGGGGCAAGGACTTTGGTGTCAAGAACGTGCTTTTCTGGGCTTTTTGTAGCTAGCTGTGGCAATACCACCTGCAGGAAAGATGCCAGGTAGCATCTCCACTGGGATTGCTTCCCAGGATGATGGCTGAGGACATTAGGCTATACATCTTTCTTTTTTTTTTTTTTTTTTTTTTTAGTGAGGCAATTGGGGTTAAGTGACTTGCCCAGGGTCACACAGCTAGTAAGTGTTAAATGTCTGAGGCCGGATTTGAACTCAGGTACTCCTGACTCCAGGGCCGGTGCTCTATCCACTGCGCCATCTAGCTGCCCCACATCTTTCTATCCGAAAGGATCTTGGATTCAGTGTCCTGGGCTTGGTCTTTCAGAATATGGGGGGAGATGATGGTCAAGGTGGTGATTTGACTTATTTGCAGATTCCCTTAGCTCCCCTTCAGGGTACCCTGGTGCTTCCACTAGACTGGCTGTCATGCCCCATTGGCACTGGTTGGCAGTTGGTATGGATAGCTGGCCCCATCTTTTCAGGAGTTGCTTCCCTATATGATGACTATGAAGGCTAGGTTAGAGGTAGGGCTCCTTAGCCTAACAATTGGACAACAGTTGGTGGTGGTGGTAGTGGTGGTGGAAAATGGTAGGCCTCTTCTTCATAACGATAAGCAGATCTGTTGATTGGGGGAACCACTTCTCAAAGTCTTGTTATTTGCAAGACTTTTGGTTTCAGGGTCCTGGGTTATGTCTATCAGGGTCTGAGTGAAGATGATGGTAAAGGGGGTGGCTTGGCTTGCCTGGCACTTGCTGCCTCCTTTTTCTCCCTCAGGGTACTATGCTAACATCAGTCTTTACCCGACATCAGTTTCAAATTTGCATTTATTTGTATCCCTAGTGCTTAATATAGTGCTCAGTACACAGTGCTTAATAAATGTTTGTTGATTGATTTCAACTTTTCCTTACATTTCAGTAGCTTAATGATCCCCAGAGGTTTCCAACCTGGAAAATACAATAAGATGAATTCTCTCTCCTTACCATTTTCCTTTCTGTACTTTCTGTCAGTTGGTTTTCCCCCTGGCCCATTTATCTGTCATTGACACTCCTCACCTTTCTTCTTCTGTGACTATTTATTAATACAGTGATTCCTCTCAACTCTTCTTCTCTTAGAGTGACAAGACTCATTTTTCTCTAACAGTATAGGGCACATATGATATGTGCCATGGCGCAAAGGGCTAGCCTGGGAGTCAAGAAGTGACAATGGACAAATCACTTAATCTCTCAGTATTTCAGACAATTATCTAAAGACTTAAGTTGCAAAAGAATTGCTGATCAACTTGGACAGAAGAAAATTTCCTCACTAGAAATTCTCTACAGCAAAGAAATCATAGAGTCCAATTGCTACAATATGTGGAAGCTCCTTTTCCTATTAGGTGCCTTAAAAGTTATTCCATATAAAATAGGACTATTTTTAAAATTCCATTCTACTTCTTCACAAATGAAAGTTTATATATTTGCATATGTATATAGATGTTTATATGTTTTAGGGAGCAATTCAGTCCATTTTAAATTAATAAGCATTTGTTAAGCACCTGTTACATGCCAGTCACAGTACAAGGTGCTAGGGATCAGTTATTCATTAGTTTTCAGTCATATCCAACTGTTTATAATTCCATTTGGAATTTTCTTGGCAATGATATTGGAATGGCTTACCATTTCCTTCTCCAGCTTTTTTACAGATGAGGAAACTGAGGCAAACAGGGTGAAGGGACTTACCCAGGGTGACACAGCTAGTAAGTGTCAGAGACCAGATTTGAACTTGGGAAGATGAGTCTTCCTGACTCCAAGCCCAGTACTCTATTCTCTGTGCCAAAGATACAAATTAAACATCTTTGCCTTTGAAGTTTTTATGCTCTAATAAGGATAGCATGGTTATTATTATACAGGCATTATGGGGGTGGAAGCAATTTCATGACAGGAATTTTTGTGTAGTTCAGCAAGTATTTTCAAAAAAAAATGATCTATTGTTTGAAATTGTTAGCAAAGTAGAATTCCAGTAAGAATAGTTCATTTGGGGTCCAATGTTTTTCATTCTGCTTTTCTTCAATGCCTTTTTAACTTCTCAATCATGATGCAAAGAAGAGAAAAAAAAAAAAAACCCTGGCTTATCAATAAGTGCCAAAAGATTCTTTGAGATCACTACAATAAGGCTGAGCTTTTTATTTTTAAATTAACCATGAAATTGGAAGTGTCACCTTCCTGATATTCCTATTCTCCAGTCATTCCTTTCATCAGATCTCACAAATCCTAAAATGATGGAATGCTTGGGAAATGATGGGAAAGAAGAGATTGATCTGTATTTTACTGTCTTAAACTTTTGCCCAAAGGAAAAAAAATATAAATTAGATTCCAAATTAATCTTAAACTGATTAATTTTAATTGGTGCTTCTATGTATGAATTTTATTGATATTTCTTATTTGTATAATACTTTACCTACCTTTTCTAAGTGGCTATATCAAAGCTGAATTATAAAACTTAGTTCAGGTCTACAGGACAAATGGAAAAAAAAAAATTGGAAACAATTGCACAAGAGCCCTAGTCAGATCTTTGATTTCTATTTCAGGACATGCCGGTTCTTCATTCTGACAATCCCCCTTCACCAGTGATCCAAATTCTTCCCTTGTCACCATCCTCCCTTTTTCTTCTAGGGCAATCATGCCACTAAGCATTACCAAAAGCCAAGAAATAATTCATATATTTTCATTTATCTAAATCTAATAGGCATGCAAATGCAAATCACCAAGCAAAGTAGCAATGAAAAGAAATTGGGGAAGGAAGAAGAATTAGGTATACATTGCAATGTCATGTGTATATTTTCAGTTTTGGCTCAATTTGAGCATGCAAATCAAGTGTTCCAGATATCACACAGGGTTTGAGCAATATGCAAAACAGCCTTTTTAAAAAGTAAGTGGTCACTGATGGCACACATCCACTTACACTTTATAGAAAGCTTAGAGGAAGTGAATGAATTCATCGCTCCTATGGTATTTAGTGTAGGTCTGGCATTAACTAACTCTTGGCCTTGGAACAATATTATCTTATTTGGACCATAGAAACTGGATGTGTCCATTTGAAGCAATATAATTCTACTCAGTATCGAAGCCATTACCATTACTGTCATCCTCACCAACCATTACCATCACTAAAAGTAGTTAAATGTTCTTCAGTTCCAAGAACTATGTTGGATGCACTACAATTCATACCCAATACTTTTTTTTACTTTCCGCAGTGGCATCACCACTTTGGTTAGGGCACAGGTATAAAGTAACAAGGGTAGAGGACTGCTAATGAGTGGGGAAAAGAAGAAGTACATGTTAATGCTGAATCTGGAATCATGAAGTAGATAGAGATCCAAAGACTTCCTGGAACTCTTCTGCTTGAGCTGATGGGATCAAAAGCCAAAAGTTATTGGCTTAAACCCAGACTGGTCTCAGCCACAGCAACCACTTCCCATAATTCAAAGGTTGTAGAGGTCTCATTAGTCACCTCATTCCCCAGTGACCTTGGTCTATACCTGGACCAGAACCTAGAGGTTCTGCACATAGAGGGTAGCACTGAATTCCCCTCCAGTAGTTTTGTTTAGTTTTTATGATGAAGAGCATTAATTATTACCCTCCTAGTCCTATAATAAGGTTGATATTGTCTTCCCTCCAAAGGCTAGTCTCCAACTACTCAGTATATCTCTAGTATAGTTGTATTTACATATACATTTTCTCCACCATGAGAACAGAAGTTCCTTGAGAATCAGGGATTATTTCTGCAGCCAGGTGGTATAGTGGATTGAGTGATAGGCCTGGAGTCAGGAAGACCTGAATTCAAATGTAGTCTCGGATGCTTATTAGTTGTGTGACTCTGAGCAAATCATTTAACCTTTGTCTGCCTCAGTTTCTTCAATTGTAAAATAGGCAAAATAATAGCACTTCATAAAGTTTTTGTTGTGGTGGTTTTTTTGTTTTGTTTTGTGAGGCAATTGGGGTCAAGTGATTTGCCCAGGGTCATATAGCTAACAAGTGTCAAGTGTCTGAGGCTGGACCTGAACTCAAGTCCTTCTGAATCCTGGGCAGGCGCTCCATCCACTGCACCACCCAGCTGCCACACTTCATAAAGTTTTTATGAGGATTAAATGAGGTATTTATAAAGCACTTAGCACAGTGTAGGCACATAGAACACTGGCAGATAGTAGGTCTTTAATACCCCACGAGGAGCAATTTGGCTAGGTAGTACAGGGTATAGAGTGCTGACTTGTATCTCGAGAGATCAGAGTTAGGATCCTACCTCAGACATGTAGTAGCAATTTAACCCCAGGCAAGTAATTTAACTTCTTTTAAACTCAGTTTCCTCATAAAATGGAGTGGATATTAGTACCCACCTAGGTGGATTGTTGTGAGGACGAAAAGAGATAATATGTAAAATACTTTGCAAACCTTAAAGGGCTATATAAATGCTAGCTGCTGTCATCATAATCACCACCACCACCATCATCATGCCTTAATTTCTGGTTAAGCCACACCTTTAACTGTGACCTTGGGAGGTCACTACTCCCTGAGTGCCCCAGACAACTCTTCAAGATTGTAAATTGCAGAGCATGTGGAAGTCTTCATTAGTAGAGTTCATTTCCTCAATGAAGTTTCCTATGTTGATGAAATCACAGATTTGTTCTATTATAATAAGATAAAAACAAAATATAATATTTTATGTAATAAAACTATAAAATAAAACCAAAATACCATAAAATACCTTAAACTTTTCTGAAAACTTTACATACATTATTTCCCCCCCCCCTTTTTTTTTGGTTGTTGAGGCAATTGGAGTTAAGTGACTTGCCTAGGGTCACACAGCTAGTTAGTGTTAAGTGTCTGAGGCCAGATTTGAACTCGGGTACTCCTGAATCCAGGGACAGTGCTCTATCCACTGCGCCATCTAGCTGCCCTACCTACGTTATTTCATTTGAGATTTGTATTAACCCAATGGAGTAGGTATTTCAGGAATGATCATTTCATTTTGACAATCGAGGAAACTAAAGTTAACTGACTTGCCATGGTCACAATCTAATGAGTGTTAGTCAGGACTTGTATCTTGTCTCTTGGATTTCCAAACCAGCCCTCTTGCTTCAATGCTATTCCTTTGGCTTTCAAATACTTTTCATTGCATAGATTATTTAGCAGGATCAAAAATTCTCTATGGACCATTGAGATACCATCTACTCCCTCTTGCTAATATAAAGAAAGGTAATCAGAATGAATGAGAAGAACTATACTTTGATAAGAACTAATGATGTGATTTCTTACTATGTAATATCTTATTGTTATTAAATACCATAAGTAAATATTAATTCAACACAGAAATAAAACTATAATTACCAGTCCACAGACATACCCTGTTCTCCCTTAAAGACCCTTCAAATGCACATTTTGAAAATCATTGCTCCCTTAAATATTCATCCTATGATCTCTCTTTCAAGTGATATGTTTGCTTGAATGTGTGCACGCATGAGTATGTCTTCCTCATGTAGGAGGTTTGCCTCTGTGTTATGAAGATGCCCTAATTTATATACCCCAGAGCAGAGGATCTGAACCATTTTTGTGTGTGTCCTGGACCCCTTTGACAGTATAGTAAAGCCTGTGGATCCCTTTCAGAAAAATGTATTTTTAAATGCATAAAATGAAATATAGAGAATTACAAAGGAAATCCTTTATATTGAAGGAAAGATGCAATTTTCCCCCATTCAAGCTCATGGACCATTAGTAATCAATCTGTAAACGCCATGGATCTTAGGTTAAGAACCCCTCCCTAAAGCTTGAAAGTAACCATCTTTTGAAAAGCTCCAATTAGGCAAGTTATTGTTAATTATTCTGATGTATTTCACTGCTAACCTGGGATTTAGAATACTGCAGGATATACCATGGAAGAAATTGAAGGGGAACTATATGGCACACTCTATACTTTCATATGTGCCTTTTGAGGCTACCCTATAAATTCTGATGGACCTAACAGAGGTTCTGAGGGATTTAGATATAATTGGACTTTGGTAGAGATTTTGGTTCTAGCATTTGATAAAGCCAAAGGGAAAGGACATTAAAATAGTTTACACAGATAAAACCACATTTGATTATACATGATACCTGTCTTTAAGTACTTGATAGGCTGTCATGTGGAAATGTACCACACTTTCTCTCTTTGGCTTCTGAGGCCAGTAAAAGGAGCAATGGATGGAAATTAACAAGAGCTAAAATTAAGTTTAATGTAATATTTTGTTAAAATCCTTTGAATAATCAGAGTTTTACAAGAGTTAAAAAGACTACATAAGGGTTTATGGGCTGCCCCCTCTCCCCCCACATGACCCTGGCATTAGAGGCCTTCAAGCCAAGATTGGATGACCAACTCTTCATTTGAGTGACATCCATCTTGTCAAGATTGGTGAGTGCTTCCTGTGTCATGCTATATCTAAAAGAGCTCCAGACATGTTTCCCTTTACTCTCTACCATCTTTGTGCCAGCTACCTTGCTTTTCTTCATAACAGTACACTACTCAGTGACTTCACTAATGATCCCTGTAAATTGCCAAACCAAAATACAGTGGTGGGAACAATATGTAAACTCCTCCCTCTATGCAATTTTGTCCCCCCAAAGGTGACAAAGCTGTGGTGGCATATAATTGGCCCAACAGGCAAAGGTTTAAGTTACTTTTTCCTTGACACAGCTTCCTAGTAGCCTATGGTCATACTGAAGTAACTTCCTAGTTAGATAATGGGATACAAAGACCTACCCATGTGTTGGTGGAGCCCTTCTGACCTAGTGGAGAGACTTATAGTCCCGAGATTTCACAAGTCATCATACTCTGCTGGACTGACCAGAACTCTCAAATCCCTCTTAAATTTACTTTGTGACTCGACTGATTCATTCCATGAAGGACACAAGCAGATCTTATACAGAATGTTTTGGTGATACAACAGTTACAAGTGGTTCTAAAAGACTTAGGAACAAGTGAATGATTTTCTGGGTTTACCCCCTTCTTTTTCCAAAGCAAGTCCAAGCACTCCCCCTATACTTCCAAGAGTAGGGAACCATCTATACAGGCTCTAGTCATGTCAGTCCTTCATCTGGCACTTGTGGTACCTGGAAAACACATGGTCTTGTTAGAAACACAGCTAACTACTCTTCATGTTGCACAGCTCTAGTGTTGGTAGCTTGAGTGTCAGCAGCCCAAGTGTTGGCAGCCCTGGTGTTGCTAGCAGGTCACTGTTCAAAAACTCCAAGCAGGCAGCAATTGGTGAGTGAAGGCTTTATTCATCTTCATGAAGATGGGCACTCTTCTGAATGTGCTGGAGAGTGCACTGAAGTGAGATCCCTCACCTCTATTTATACCCCTCAAGGGGTCCCCTCCAATCAATCACATTAAGGCCTTTTGATACTATTCATTTTCATTCCAGTTATTCCAGTTATTCCAGTTGCTGTTTATACAGAATAACAGTAACAGCCTAAGAACCCATCAAGTGATAATAGTTAAGAAATCAGATTTCACAAACTACGATAACAGGCCTTAACCTATTCTGGGCATGTGTGGGCTCCCCCTCAGAACAATACCGTGTTAACATACATAATTCTTCAAGAAAGAAAACCTTTCTTGGGGTTTGACCAATCAGATTGCGGCCTTAGGCCCCAACCCTATGCTGGAGTAAGAATGTCCCCATTCCCCACTAAACAGTGCTTGTGTAAACAAAACTTTTCAAAACAAAACTCAAGTCAGGGCTTGAGCTCCGAGTCACATGGGGATCACTACGGGCACCTCAAAGTGAACTCCCAGCCCAACTCCCACAAAACTCAGGCCCTTCTTCAGGTCCTACTCGGGCCCAAGGCCCAGGAGCCTCAGCTCTGAAGTCTCCTGTGCCGAGTGGCCACCCGCTGGGAGGTTGGGGGTGGGGGGGACACAAAGCTGTTCGGCCTGAAACTGGACTCACTCTCTGCCTTTAGGGCTCTGAGAAGAGTCCAAATATAGTCTTTTCTCTCAGTCTCATAAGCTAAAAGTCACTCAGGAGACTTTTAGTGTGCACAATAGTAAGAACTACACTGTGAACAAATGTTCAGGCCTACAGGGCTTTGTAAAGGACTGACTTTGGAGTCAGGGGATAAGATCTAGGTTCACATCCTGTCTCTTTCCCCTAGATTACAGAGTTAGAGCTAGAAGGGATCTTGGAGGCCATTTGGCCCAATTTGATTTTACAGATGAGAAAACTGAGGTTAATGACTTGCCCAAGTCACATAACGTCAGATGCAGGTAGAATCTTAATGCTAGCACTTAATGTATGTAGAATCTTAGGCAGGACATTTCAACCCCCTGGATCTCAGTTTCTTCATCTACAAAATAGGAATTGTAGGACATCCATTAATGCACCTTCTAGCTCCAAATTCACATATTGTTTCCTACACTTCTCTTGGATATGCTCCCACTCTCAGGCTGAAGTTCTAGGTATACTCAATTCCCTTTTGTATAAAACTCATTAACTAGAGTATTAATTTCATAAGAGTTAATTCCAAGGGCCCAAATATCAGAGTCAGATGACTCCAACTATCAGCAACTTGATAGCACACTGATTCCCAGGACGATTCTGCTGATATTTCTTCTAAATGTCTTCATCAACAATATTGTGCAAAAATGATTATCCTTTTTCTTTAGCACTTGCTAGAATACAGAGAAAAGGGAAGTTTCTTAAGGGTTTAGGAGCCCTGCTTGCTCCACCCCCACTTGCTTCCTAACCACACACCTACCTTCTTAAATCAGAGAGGCAAAAAAAAAAATCTACATAGATACGTAGTGTTTGAAAATGAATAATGACAACTCTACAATAATTGGTATTGTTGACTATACAAGGTAATTTCTTAGATTCGGGTAATGAAGTGACGTTTGAACTGTATCTTCACAGGAAGTGGTTTCATTTAAATGTTAGTGGGTTTTTTTTTCTACTGCCCTAAAATTAAGAAGCATTCACATAGCCCCCCCCCTTTTGACATGTGACTTTACTCTTTTCCGTTTTTGTTGAAAGAGTTATTAACTGTTACAAGTTGATGGCAGTTTCAATAACAAGGAGTCGCTGGTAAGAAGGTAGGAAAGTTTTGACTTTATCTTGCTCTGAGAAATGTTATCACTTAAAGAAAAAGAACAGATTATGATAGCTGCAATTATATATTTTTGTAGAAAGTACTTTAACCTGTGATCATAATAGCACATTTTCTTTTGTGTGGAAAAGCATATCCTGTAATCTTTGTTTCTATCAAACTTCATGCAGTAATACTCATCAGTGGAGATCAGAATACTGTAATTTTTATGATGGCATAAGATGTAGTTTATTTTTAAAATATATGCATATACATATATGCATACATTCTTGACCATAAGCAGGGTCATAGCATGTTTAATTGTTTCATTGAAAATATGTACTCTTCAGTCTAGCTAATGGTATTGGGGGAGAATCATGTAGGAAAAATTATATCTGGATTATATTGAGTGAATGGCATCGAGTACATGCATAATATACTAACAAGGCCAGCATTAGAGAAAATGATTAAGAAAAAATTGTTTTTTTTAGTGTGAACCCTTCATCATATAAAGCAACAAAGGGGAACCACTGATCTTCCATCCAATAATTGGTCCTATATATTTTTCAGATAAAAGATAAACGTATAGGTTTCTAGTTTATATACAAACTTTTCAGTGAAAAATGTTAGTAACTATAGAATCCATAATAAGTGGGTGAATTAAGAGGGGTTGCAGGAACAAGGAGCAAATTATAGACATACTTCAACTACATCACATGGTTGACTTTCTAAGCTTTAAAAAAGCCCTTTCTAAACCTTAAAGTGCAATATTAATGTTATTTCTGTATATTCTGTAATTTGACTCGAAGTTTTTTTCCAGATGCTTGGAACACAGATACAAAGGGTGATTGTTAAAGCATAAACTGATTGGAAAAAATCTATTTGAATCATGGTTCTTTTTTTAAAGGAAGTGTTTTGAGTGATAAAATAATGTGGGGAAGTTGTTTTGTATTTTGGCACAATGTTAAAGGCAAGCTCAGAACTAAAACAATAACGGCAAAACATGGGCCAAGCTTAAAATTATGAGCAGGTCAAATTTTTATAAAAGTCTAAATTATGTTTTCATTATGGTTACTGAGATGAAATTTAATAGGGATAAATGTAAAGACTTACCTGTGGGTTCAAAAAATTACTTTACACACAAAAGAAAGGAATACATACTAATTTTCTGATAATGATCAGTAGATTTCAATAGATTTCATGCAACCTTAATATGAGTCCACAGTGTGAAATGGAAGACAAAAAAAAAAGTATAATAAGATCCTGAGGTACAGAAAGAAAAGTTTCAGGAATAAGTAAGCAGTGGTCCCACTATATTCTGACTTGATTAGTTCATAGCTAGATTTTGTGTTCAGTTCTTGGTACATTTTAGGAAGGATATTTTTAAGTTGAAAAGATAACTAGGAAGGTGTTGAGTACATGCCTAATGAAGATTGTATCTAATCTTTTTTCTTGTGGTCACATGGCTTGGCAGTTCTTACCAGAGGTAATTCAAGCAAAGGTTTTATGATTTATTGAATATGTTGTATCTTTTTCAGCACCTGTTTGGACTAGAGAGCCAACAAATTCCTTTTCAACTCTAAAATGTGACATTTACTGAAATTATTATATTTGTTTATGTGGCTATCCCTGGGGTTAAAGCCCATAGATCAATTATTTTGTAGATTGTCTACAGAATAAGTATATGGTCTATATAGAACATAATTTTCCTTTCTCTTAATCTCATATTGGTTAGTACTGTATGGATGCTTGCTAAGACATTGCTCAATTTGAGGAAAAGTCTAAAATTATAAGATCTGTTCTATAGTAGAATGCCATGCTATCAATACCCATGTTAGCCATTTGTTGAGTAAAATAATTGTGAAAAAATATCAATTATATCTTGGTGCATTATGCATTTCACATTGTTAGTTAGACAAGTGTTAGAAGGCATTGACAACACAATCATTTTGTATTTGGTATCATCTCTCAATTTAACTACATTTCTGCCATTTTAGAAACAATCCAATTGTACCTTTGCTATTTCATTTTTACAACAATAAGGATCAAAGGGAATAAAAGTCTAAAAACAGGTATAATCCAGATAATTATATTTGTTTTGCTAACACATTTGCTTTGTGCTGTTTGTTTTTCATGACATAGTAAAGTAGAGAAGTGGCAGATAAAGTAGTAGATTAAGGACTGGCCTGAGAGTTAGAATGACCTGCCTCTGCCACCTTCTGGGCATATGATCCTGGGAACTCACTTCAGTATCCCAGGTAATGCTCCAAGAGTTTAAGTTGTACTGTAGGGACCAATTTTTAATTGGGGAGTGTTAGCTAGATGGCTCGCCACAGTATAGGGGTGCTCCGTATATACAATTTTGGTTCTCACAGGGGAAAGGAAGGAGACCAGCAGCCTCCCTCAAAACAGAGCAGGATTTATTTAACAAGAACGAACTTAAAAAAAACAAAACACAAACAGGATCAGTAGGATCAAGGGAAAGGAAATAAAATGGGGAAAAGGGAAATTATACAACCTGTACACCACCACCACCACCCAGCAATCAGCTCAGAACATTCAACAGCATCCTGTCGCCTTCCAGCTTCAAACTAGAATGGCGAATCTCCTCCCTTCTTCCCAACAGACCCCAGGCTGACCACACACAGTCCCCAGCTGGCCACTCTGATAGTCACATGACTGCCCTCACTAGGCTTCCAATCATTATAATTTTTCCAGGCCCATGTAGGCGTCAGCAAGTGTTGATGACATGAGGTGTCAGTGCCATGGTGACAGCTACAACCAGTGGGTGGAGCACCTTGCCATTTGCGGAGCCCCAGAGGCTAGTGTACCTGCTGAAGTTTTTTTTTTTTTTTTAATTCAAGCCAAAAGATGGGGTCATAAAAACCTCAAATAACAATTCTTTACAGTTGTAGAACAGGTGCTGATTTTCATTGACAGAAGGAGTTCCCTCACTGATGGGATAGTATCCCACAGGTACAATTTAATTAAAATAAAATTAAGTGAAATTAATAAATATCCACACAAACATTCACATCAATAATTTTTTGGGCACAACATGGACAGTAAGGATGTAAGTTCATAAGAAGTTTTTTGAGGTATATGACTACCCTTCCCCTAGTGTTGTGTATGTGATCCTGGGTTGCCAATACAATGAAGTGTAAACTGAGAGTTCTACAAAATTGGAAGGCTTCTAATAATAAGAAACAATGGTTTTTCATCCCAAAGCTAGCCTAGGTAAATTTGGAGACTCATCATTAGAAACTTGACCATCAGGTGATTTTTAGACAAGCCTAGAAGCTCAATAAGGAGAAAGCACATATAGTGGAAGATTCCTGAATATCCAGTCAGAGAACAGAGGTTCAGATTCTATCCCTGGTTATTACTACCCGTGGGACTTTGGGCAAGTGACTTAACTTCTCTGGACCTAACTTTCCTCATGTGTAAAATGAGGGATTTGGACTCAATGTCCCTTCCAATGTTAGAGCTATGATCCAGTGACATAGAGAGGTCTCAATTTTATGGAAGTAGATGGAATATCCAGGACAATGATATCATGTATCACTTCAAATTACATAATTTATTTGAAAATTGGATTTTGGGTGGGGGTGGGGAATGATGTTACTTAAAGCTACTTTTAAAATGAAGACAAATAATTTTATGATTAATGCATAAAATTGAAAATATGTAAAATAGTGTGAATAAATTGAGGACAACCAGTAGAAATTTAAGACTTCCTTGACCCTTTTTTTTTTAGCATAATTATGTGAAATTAGGCTGGGAATCCAGGATAATATATTGTATTTACTTAGATCATAGGAAGGGAAGAGCATAGAGTTAGAACTGGAAAGAATCTCAGAGGATATTTATTCCAAATGCCTTATTTTACAGATAAAGAAAGTGAGGCCCATTGAGATTAAGTGATTTGCCCAAGGTCACACAGGTACATCAGAGGTGAGATTTTAAAATAGGTCCTTTGATTCACAAGCCAAATTTCCAGAGGGTAAAATAAGTTAACATATGTAAAGCACTTTGCAAACTTTTAAGTATTAGTTTTTATTACTATTGCTATCACCCTGCTATTCCAATGTTGTTGTTATTTAACCATTTTCAGTCATGTCCAGGTCCTCATGACCCTATTTGGGTTTTGCTTGGCAAAGATACTGGAGTTGTTTGCCATTTTCTTGTCCAGTTCATTATACAGATGAGGAAACTGAGGCAAATGGGGTCAAGTGACTTGCTCAGGGTTACATAGCTAGCAAGTGCCTGAGGCTGGATTTGAACTTGGGTCTCCCTGACTCCTGGCCTTCTATCCACTGCATCTTCTAGCTACCTGTTCCCATTAGAAAGAATTATTGGAATGCCAGAACTACCAAGAAAATGAAAATGTATACAAAAACTTTGATCAATACAATTAAGAACCATCCACATTGTAATTACAGAATCTCATACTTAGAATGTACCTTTGAGGCCAATTACTAAACTTCTCAACCAAAATTGACAAAAAGCTGTTCAATTCTTCTTGAACACATCACATAGAAGCAGTTAGGTGGCACAGTGGATGGAGTGCTGGACCTGGGGTCAGGAAGACCTGAGCTCTCATTTGGTCTCAGACGTTAACCGTGTGACCCTGGGCAAGTCACTTAGCTTGTTTGCCTCAGTTTCCTCAACTATAAAAGGGATAATAATAACACCTACCTCTCAGTGTTGTTGTAAGGATAAAATGAAATATTTGTAAAAGGACCTTGCACAGAGCCTAACACACAGTAAGAGCTTAATAAATGCTTGTTTCCTTCCTTCCAGTGACAGGGAACTGATGTATGAGATAACCCATTCCATTTTAGGACAGGTCTAATAGTTAGACTTAACTTCCATATATTGGATAGAAATTGTCTTCTATCTAATTTTCGGTTTTTTTTCTTTTTTCTTTTTCTTTTTTTTTTTTTTTTGCGGGGCAATGAGGGTTAAGTGACTTGCCCAGGGTCACACAGCTATTAAGTGTCAAGTGTCTGAGGCCAGATTTGAACTCAGGTCCTCCTGAATCCAGGGCCAGTGTTTTATCCACAGTGCCACCTAGCTGCCCCTTTCTATCTAATTTTCACCACTTTGTGATACTTCTTTCTTAATGAAACACATGATCTTTAAAGAATGTTATCATGGCTTACTCCCACACCTCTCTACCCATGAGTACCATCCAAACTTTTCTCTTCTCTGTATGAAATAGATTCATTTACTTTAACCATTCCTCATTTGACATGGTTTTGAGTTCTGTTGCCATCCTGGCCATACTCTTTTTTATATATGTATACATAAAAAATTTTCAGTGTTCCTTTTAAAATGAGATGCCCAAAACAGAACAAAATATTCCAGATGTAGTCTGACCAGCATATAATGTATATTAAAACCTTACATTACCTTTTTTTGGCAACTATGTCACATTCATTTTGATTCATATTAAGCTTGGGGCCAACTAAAACTCTTAAAATATTCAGATAAATTGCTGTCAAGCCTTATTTCCTCTATCCTTTTTTTGTGCAATGAAGTACTTTAACATAAGTGTAGGGCGATACATTTGTACCTATCACATTTCATCTTCCTACCATCAGTCCGTTGTTATAGTGGATATAAATCTTCTTTGGATACTGATCCTTCCATCCATACTATTCCTTACACATCCTTATTTTACCTTAGATGAAAATTTGAAAAGCCAGTCTCTATGTCTTTATCTGTGTCTGAAAAAAATACCTGCCACTTACTACACAAGGCCAAGAATTTCAGGTTTTTAAAGGACTGCTTGAATGAAAAGATTTGGCAGAAGTCGATATGGCACTCAACTAATACCTTGCAGAATGTATACATAATACATATACTTCCAGGTATGACAGACAGTGTGGGGGAGTAAAAAAAAATGAATTGGATCCAGTCAGGTGAACTGAATTCTAATCCTAGTATTTCTGTGACCAACCCACTTTAATGTCTCTGTGCCTCATTTTCTTTACCTTTAAACTGAGGGCATTAGATTGGTTGGTCTCGAAGGTTTCAGGCTCTAAAATTCTATGACTTTTTTGGGGGGGATGGGGGCCAATGAGGGTTAAGTGACTTTCCCAGGGTCACACAGGTAATAAGTGTCAAGTATCTGAGGCTGGATTTGAATCCAGGTCCTCCTGAATCCAGGACCTGTGCTTTATCTACTGTGCCAACTACCTACCCCCAATTCTATGACTTTTGATTTTTATGTTAATGGGAAAGTACCACATGACTACAACATCTTATTGTTGAACTTAGGGCCAGCTCTAAGCAGAAGTCTGAGATGGGAGTGTTTTCATTTTGTTTTGCTTTCTTCTCTATTTGTTGTTTTCCCTCCTGTTTATGTGCCCCATCATTAGGTCTAGACCTTCTTGGCTTGGAGCACCAGAATATACACTGGATGTCTAGTTAAGTATGTCAGTACCATATTCTTCCCATCTGTATCCCACCTTTTAGGAACTTACTTGTCATATATTTGTTAATTTAGACTCTGTGACTTCCCATACTTTCTAGGTGACCACTTTATATTGTTACTAATTAATCTTTGCTTATGTGCTAAGGGCAGGGAGGTTAAAGAAAATCTTCCTTTCCCCCTGGACACACCTTCCCCAGTGCCAAACCCTGCTAAAACAAAACAAAAGGACCAACAGGGTCTGCTCTTTCCCCTGTGGTAGCATTTTAACAATAACTTTTTTTGTTGTTGTTGAGGCAATTGGGGTTAAGTGACTTGCCCAAGGTCACACAGCTAATAAGTGTCAAGCGTCTGAGGCCGGATTTGAACTCAGGTCCTCCTGAATCCAGGGCTAATGCTTTATCCACTGTGCCACCTAGCTGCCCCTTAATAATAACTTTCTGAAGATAACTCCTTTGTTGTCTAATCAAAAGACACAATAATAACACTGAGGATCTCAGGAAAATCAAGAAGGGAGACTAGTGTCATGGCAGGTCAGGAGGGGTAGATATTTTGGGACAATTTTGTCTTCGTGGTGCTTCTCAGTACTACAGGTATCTACAAGTGCAACCAAGGAAGCTCAATGGATAGAGTGTTGGGCCTAGAGTCAAGAACAGCTATTTTCAAATTTGGCCTCTGATACTTCTTAGCTGTGTGACCCTAGGCAAGTCACTTAACTATGTTTGCCTCAGTTTCCTCATCTGTAAAATTATCTGGAGAAGGTAATGACAAACCACTCCAGTGTCTTTGCCAAGAAAATCCCAAATGGAGTCACAAAGAGTCAGACAAGACTCAACAACAACAACAACAACAACAAAATTTGACCCTGGGCACTTAACCTCTATTTGCCTCAGTTTCCTCAACTGTAAAATGGAAACAATAATATCATCTACCTCCCAGGGTTGTTGTAAGGATCAAAATAGATAATATTTGTAAAGCACTTTGCAGACCTTAATGTGGTATGTAAATGCTAGCTTACTACTTCTACTACAACTATGACTCCTATCACTACTACCACATTACTACAATTGTTATTCCTACTCCTACTACAACTACTACTTGCCAGTGCTGGACATAAAAAAAAGGCAAAAGACAGCATCTTCCCTCAAGGAGTTTCTACTCTCATGGGAGAGACAACATGCAAACAAATATATACAAAGCAAGCTATAGACAGAATAAATAGGAAAAAATGAAAAGAATGAAAAAACTGAAATTTGTGGGATTAACTAAGGTTCTTGTAGAGGGTGGAATTTTAGGTGATATTTAAAGGGAGCCAGGGACATCAATAGTTGGAGTAAAGCAGGGCTTCTTAAACTTTTGCCACTTGCAGTCCCATTTTGGCCAAGACATTTTTATGCAACCCTGGGTATATAGGTATGTAAAAAAGATATACATAACCATTTACTGTTACCAATTTTTGCCCAACCCCCACATTCAGTTCTGTGACCCCATATGCGGTCAAGACCCACAGTTTAAGAAGCTAGGGAGTAAAGGAGGGAGAGCAATCCAGGTATGAGGGACAGCCAAAGAAAATTCCCTGGTTGTGAAGAGGCCAGCATCACTGGATCAAAGAATCCATATATGTTGAGGGATTTAGGTGTAAAAAGACTAGAAAGGTAGGAGGGGGCTTGGTTATAAAGATCTTTAAATACCAAAAAGAGCATTTTGTATTTTTTTTTCCTGGAGGCTATATCAAGCCACTGGAGCTTACTGTGAAGGGTGTGGAGGGAAACGTGATCAGACTTTTGTTTTAGGCAAATCATTTTAGTGGTTGAATGTGGATTGGAGTGGGGAGATTCTTGAGGCAGGCAAACCCAACAGCAGGCTAGAGCAATAATCCAGTAGTAAGATGATGAGGGTCTGCACTAGGGAAATAGTAGTGTCAGTTAAAAAAAAAGAGGGGGGGTTAATTTGAGAAATGTTGCAAAAAGTGAAATCAACAGGCCTTGGGAACAGCTTGGATATGGAGAATAAGAGATAGTGAGGGATCCTGGATGACTCTTAGGTTGTGAGTTTGAGAGACTAGGAGGATGGTGTTGCTCTCTATAATAACAGGAAAGGTAGGAGGGAAGGAGGGTTTAGAGGGAAAGATAATGAGGTCTGTTTAGCATGTATTGAGTTTAAGATGTCTATTGGACATCCAGTTGTAGGTTGTCTGAAAGGCAGTTGGAGATGTAAGACTGGAGGTCAGCAGAGAGACTGGGGCAAGAAAGGTAGATTTGAGAATCATCAGAAGAAAGATGGTAATCAAATCTGTGGGAATGGATGGAGAAGATGTTCCAGTACAGAATCCTGAAGGACATCTATGCTTAGAATGTGTGATATGGAGGAAGACCCAACAAAGGAGACAGAGAAGAAGCAGTCAGGTAGGTGGGAGAAAAAACAGGATAGAGTGGCATCCTGAAAACATAGAAGAATCAAGGAGAAGAGCATGATCAATAATGTCAAAGAATGCAGAGAGGTCAAGGAGAATGAGAAGTAGAATTACTGTGTTCACTTCCTTTGTACTCTTTTTCTAAATGCCATGAGAATGAGTTACATTGCTCAAGGCTTCCAGAGAGAATCTGAATATTCTCTACAGTAATTGGGCATCTACTATGCCCAATAAATATTTTTAAATTGTGTTATTAATGTCTTGTTTTTACATCACAGTCATTTCTGGATAAAACCCAACTCAAAATGAACCATCTCTCATAACAAAGAAAAATAGCTATATCAAATCAACAACAATAAATACATCTGGTGGTGCAGACAACATTTTAGTCCCCTGCTCTCTACCAGAAGTAAGGCAATATTTCCTTAATTCTTCTCCAGAAACAATATTGGTCATTACAGTCACTTGGCATTTGTGATCATTTTATCATTCTTTTTGTTTGCATTATTGGGATCATTGTATATATTGTTCTTGTGCCACTGTTTACTTCATTCTCTATGAGTTTATGAGAGACTTCTAGTTGTTTCACTCAATTCCTCATATTTACCATTTTTATGGCGCAATAAGATTCTATTACAGTAACCTACCACAATGATTGGCACATTCTTTGCTTCCGGTTCTTTTTCAACCACAATGATATTTTGGCATCTATTGGGCCTTTTCTTTTTGTTTTCAGCTTTTTCTGGACTTTTGAGTAGTGGGATCTCTGTAGCAAAGGGTCTAAACAGTATAGTGATTTTTCTTACAAAATAACAAATTGTTTTTCAGCTTGGTTTGATCAATGTGTAGCTCTACAAATGGTATATTAATTTGCCTTTCTTTCTGTAAGCCCTCTAATAGTGACCATTTCCATTTTTTTTTGCCATTTTTGACAATTGACTAGGTATGAAATGAAACTTTAAAAGTACTTTAATTTGCATCTTTTATTTTTAGTGATTAAAAGAAACCTTTCATATATTTCATAGTTGTTTGCAATTCTTCTGAAAGATACAATCTTAAATAATTCAATTTGGGGAGAGGGGGGAATGATTCAGTCATAAGTAAGAGATAGTTTCCCCATTTAATATGAGGATCTAAGATCTTTATCTCTTGTTTTCTTAGTTTGGGTATTTGTATAGATACTTATCAATTTCCTTTGAAATTTCCATTTTGTTGGTATATAATTCTATTGTCATTTCTCATCAATCTTAAGATTTTTTTCTCTTTTGTGAATACACCTTGCTCATCTTTCATTTTTGACAATTTGATTTTCATCTTCCTTTTTTTTTTTGATCAGCTTAATTAATGGTTAATCAGTGTTATTAGTCATTGTTAATCAAAAAGTCTACAATCTTTTTAAGTTTTTCTATTTTCCCTTTGGCAATGTTTCTCTTTTTGTCCAGTTTTCCCAGCAGTTAATGAGTTTTTGTTTATCATATACTAGATTACTATCATTACTGATCTGCCTCTCTATTTCTTAGCCAGAACCAGATTATTTTGATAATTACCACTTTAAAATACATTTTGAAATCTGTACTTCTAGACTACCTTCTTTCACATTTTTTCACATTTTGATTCCCTTGATATCCTTGAGCTTTTGTTCTTCCAGATGAATTGTTATTATTGTTTGTAGATCTATAAAATTTTTTTTGATACTTTGCTATAGCATTAAATAAATAAATTAGCTTAGATAGGAGTGACATTTTATATTGGCTCGGCCTACCTGTGAGCAATTAATATTTTACCAGTTGTTTAGATTTGACTTTATTTGCATTAAGAGTGTTTTATAATTCTGGTCATATAGTTCCTGGGTTTGTTTTGGCAGGTGTACTCCCAAATATTTTATAATTGTCTACAATTATTTTACATAAAATTTCTGTCTCCATCTGTTGCTACTAGATTTTATTGGTATTATATAGAAATGGTGCTGATTTGTGTGGGTTTATTTTGTATCCTGAAACTCTGCTAAAACTGTCAATAATTTCAAGTAGTTTTTTTAGTTGATTCTCTAGGATTTTCTAAGTACAACATACTGTCATTTGCAAAGAGCGATGTTTTATTTCTTCAGTATCTATTCTAATTCCTTTAGTTTTGTTTTCATCTCTTATTGATATAGCTAACATTCCTAGTACCATAATAAATAATAGAGGTGATAATGGGCATCCTAGATTGACTCCTCATATTACCTTTCTTAAAATTTTTATTGAATTATATTTTGCAAGGGCAGTAGCACGACAAATGACATCAGATACAGGAAAACCTGAGTTCAATATCCTCTTTTGATAAGCATTGGATATGTAAACAAAATTCTTAATCTATCAATGCTTTCGGCAAATCTCTAATACCATAAACTTCATAGAAGTAGCCAACTAGCATTGGCAGGGAGATATTTCTCACTTGGGTCTTCCCTAAACCAATGACATCACAGGTCTAGTCCTTTTCAGGTCCTATAGTTTGTAAACATGCCTTTATTATTGTACTTTTTAATATTTTTTATGATTTATATTCACATTATCAATTCTTCTAAAGTATTTTGTGATATTGAAGAATACTGTCCTTTAAAATATTCAGAATTTGTCATAGGTTGGTGAAATTTAATTTTTCTAATAAATCTTTCACCTCATTTTTCCTCATTTGTCTTTTTGTTGGATTTATCAAACTGTGAGAATATTAATGTCTCCTAAATAATGGTATCATTAAAACTGTTTAAAAATCCAGCTTTTATTTTATGAAGTTACCTGCTATGCAATTTTATACAAATACGTTTACTATTATTATTTTTCATGGTCTATGATGGCTTTAAACAAAATGTGCCTTCATTTGCATAGATTTTAATTATTTCCTTATTTGAGGTAATAATTGCAAGTCATTTATTTAAATTCTGTGAATTATGATAGATTTTGTTTTATCTCCTAATTCTTAAATCTGTTTTTGTTGAGTCATTTCAGTTGTGTCCAACTCCTTGTGACCTCATTTTGGGGTTTTCTTGGCAAAGATACTAGAGAGTGGTTTGCCATTTCTTTCTCCACCTCATTTTACAGATGAGGAACTGAGGCAAACAGAGTTAAGTGACTTGCCATGGGTGACATTGCTAATAAGTGTCTGAGCCTAGATTTGAACTCACAAACATGAATCTTCCTAATTTCAAGCATAGTACTGTTCTGTCCATTGTGCCAGCTAGTTGCCCCTTTTAATCTGTTAACATCTATATTTTAAATGTTTCTTATGTGTAATAATTTGTTGGACTTTTTATCATTTTTTCCTTTTTAATGGGAAAATCAATGTATTCATGTTTAGAATTATAATTCTATACTTGTTTTATAGAGCTCTAATCATTCTAATAATTTAAAATATGTTTCCATTAATTTTGAAATAAAAATATATTTTATGTTCATTCTCTTTTCCAGAGCTTCTGTTGCTAAGGAAACTGTCTTTTCTTCTCTGTCCTAAATTTTCTATTCTCATGTTAGAATTATTGCTATGTTCCTCAAGAGCTCTGCCATGTGTATCTCTGATTTTTTTTCTTCCCCTTACTTGATTGCTTTTCTTTCACTGTATTACTCTTCCAGTCATTTAGACATTCTTAAAATGGTTTCATTGTAATTTCAGGAAGTTGTGTAGAATTTGTTGTAACACCTTTAACTTTCTGAGGAAATATTGACTTGATTTCTTTTGTGAAGTGTTTGTCCAATGAGATGGCTTATATTTGGCAATTTCTTCTGCTCAGTCTTCCTCTGTTTTACAAATTACTCTGCTGTCTTCTCCATGGTGTCCTTGCCACAGACATGCTTTTTACCACCAATGGTTTCTCTTCTGTAGATCCTAGACTCTTGTACCCCCTCCTTACTCTAGATGTCTGTCTTCTTTTCTCTCAAACTAAGGGGATAGTCTAAATATGCGACCCTCAAGGGGTGATCAGTTGGCTGGTTGGAATGCTGCTGTGAAAAGATTCTGAAAGTCTGCTACAGTAGAACCTATTCTCCTCTTTTCCTATTCCTTTTTTTCTGGGTTCTATCTTCCTGTCAGATTGACTTGAGCATGAGTCAGGGTAGGGTGGAAGGTGGATAAGTTGGTAGATAAGAGTGGGTAAAGGTTTCCTGAGAAATTGCTAGGAGAGAACTTGAAATGGCATTTCCCATTGCATTTCCTACACTATTCTCTTACTTCTTCTGCTGGTTGACTGTATCCTCCTGAGGTATAATAAATAGTTCTAATCAGTGATGCAGATTTGGACAAACCCCTTCATTTTTGTCACCAGAGTTCCACTTTTACACACAACCACTCCCTTTCCTTATTGCTTTTATTTGTTTTTAAATATTTTATTTTTTCTAATTACATGTAAAATCAGTTTTTAACATTTTTTAAATGGTGAGCTCCAAATTCTCTTCCTCCATCCTATCCCTACCCTATCATTGAGAAGGCAAGCAATTTGATATATGTTATATATGTGTAGTCATGCAAAACTTATTTCCATTATCAGTCACCCTTTCCTCATTCTTGAGCCTTGAAATTAGTCTGATGAATAATCCTCAATTTCCTTTTAGAGAGAGATCCTTCTTGGAGGCTGTCAAGGGGTTAACTCATAATATCATTGCCAAAAATTCCAAAATCTAGGAAGGTCCTGGTTCTGACATAGCAAAACCTGGTTAAAGACATTGGGAAAAGTGGGCAAGGGAGAGGCAGCAGCACCATAGCCACAGGCTGTGGAAATGGTCTTGTTTTTAATCTCTAAAAATTATATTTGTGCTGGATTCTTTCAATATTCTCTTTTCTGTATTATAGTCATTTTTACTATATTTTGGAGGCCTTTACTTTTTTTATTTGAGGAGGAAAAAATGTATGAAGAGAGTTGTACTCCAGGTTACTTCTTATTTTACTATCTTCTCAGGGATTTTCTCCAAGTGTTTCTCAAGCCATTAAAATTTGATTTTTATTTCCAGTTTAATGCTACAGGAACTAGAAGCATGCATAGGTTACATGAATCCAATCAGCATCAGAAATCTCCACTTTCATATACTCCTTACCCTCTTCTTTGGATAACAAAAAGACATATTCTTAATCCTCCTCAATTCCAGCTACATGAGCATATGCTTCAGGAAGGAGAATCAATATCCATGACATTTTTCTAAGCCTATAGAGGCTAATATATCAATCAATTAACTAATGCATGCTTGCTAAAGTTAAAAAGATAACTCCTTTAACAAAAATCTAATGAGGGTCTTTTTTGCTATGCTAGGCATTCTGAGAAAGAAAAATAAGGCCTCGTCCCCACTTTTAAGGAGCTCATAGATGAAAAATGGAGGGAGATAGGATCAAAAGAAATGGCTATATTTCCAAAAAGATCAGAGGAAGAAAAGTTGATTTCTAACTTTTCCCAGTATAATACAATCTCTCTGAAGACAGGGGATCTTTCTTGTACTTAGGACAGTGCCTTGAACACCATAAGCATTCAATAAATACTACTGAGTTCAATTGAATTGTGACAAGGAAAACAGATACAATATCCATTTTAGGTTTTCAACATAGAGAAGTGTTTCTTTTTCAAAATAAAATTTCACTGTTTTTTTTTCTTTGCCTAAATTTCCGAAGCTATGACTTTACTTCCCTCATCTAGAGACATCCTTTATAGTCTTCAGTGTCCCATACCCATAATCCCCTTCTTCTGCAAACTAGATGGAGGTGTCTTCTCATACTTAATTTTGGGGGGGGGCTGAGCTTGATCATAAAAGTTTTGTAGTATGTGGTTGTGATTCTGTTCTGTTGTTATTCTTTCCACTTATTCTGTTGCAGCGATTTTGCATGCAGTTTTTTCTAATTCTAATTACGTCACTTTTTATCAGTGTACATAAATCTCATGTTAATCTGTTTACTTCTTGGTTACTTTTTATAACCCAGTAAAATTCCATAATATTCAGGTACCACATTTTGTTTGGCTATTTCCCAGGTAAAGGGCACCTACTTCATTTACAATATATATACACACACATATATATATATATATATATACATATACATATACACACATACATACATATATGTATATATATATATTTTACTACAAAAAGTTCTGTTGTACACATTTTGGCTTCTATGGGCCAGAGCCTTTAAAAAAAAGTTATTGATCCCTTAGTCATACATATGCAGCAGAAGAATATGTGTCAAAGACTGGACCTTTTAGTCACCCACTCCACGAAATTCCAAACAATTTTCCAGAACAGTTGGAAAAATTCACAGTTACACCAATAATGCCTTAATTTATCTCTTTTCTTCACCTTTTCAACATTCATTATTCCTCTAAGAATAAATTTATCTAAACATATTTCACTATCTGGCATAAAATGTTTTTTCTTGCTTCATTCAATTGTCCATCTTTTTTTTGCATCAAAGTGGGACAGAAAATGTTTGGAGCCTAATAGGGAAAACTTTTCAGAGTTAGACCATCTGAAAAGTGAGTTGTAGAGGGGTACAGAATGAAAGTACTATAGAGCTTTTTGAAGCTGTCTAGACTAATTTAGACACAAAGTGAGGAAAGCAAACAGAGAAGACAGGACCTAGCACTGGAGACCTTCAGATCAACATCTGTTAGGAAGTTATCACTGCTAGCCATGCATATGCCCTTCTGATATTCCCCATGCCCTTTCCTAAACAGCCTTTTCTTTTGTGGAGATTTCAAAGAACATGAAAATTTGACTTTCATGTGACTGTTCAATATACAGTATGACCAATCTGCTTATCACAGTTCATCAATACTGGTATTGATGGAGTGAGAGGGACAGCAATATATACAGCACAGTTCAAACACCTGTCACACTCATATTTACAAAAGTCCCCACATATTCACTGGTTCTGCCGAGCCTACCTGTAACACATAATGACCCTCTCTAATCCCATTTAAGCTCCTCCTGCTCCCTAACCTTTGCCAATAGTTTTTCTACTTATTCTTGCTCTCTCACAAATGCACAGACTCATTCCTCTTACTCTATGCACTCTTCTGTCTTTCCTCTTATGAACACATTCTGACCCTTCCTTTCGCCTGAATCCCAGTACACATTGTCCTATTAGCTATCCACCCACCTAAAGGCTAACACCAGTACGAAGGGTGTATCCTGACAGTTCTTAAATGGGCTCAGGGAATAGCTTGTTTTTGCAAGCCACTAAATGTCCCTGAAGCATCTGGTGCACATCTACCTCTATCTTGGGCATTATTTGTTTTGACCAAGCCTTGGGCCCTAGGTGATGATTAGGCTGCATTCTCTTAATGAATTTAAGCACATGCACAGCCCTTAGTCATGGAGACCTGGAACTGGCATAGACTAAATGCCCTTTTGGGCTATCTTATATAAGCTGGCATGATGAAGGGAGGGTAACTTTTCAGCTTTAACAAACCATTCCTATGCAGCATATTGTTATTGACCTGAATGTATCATCATAGACTGAGACACACTCCCCGAGATCTAGACCTGTATATGTTTTTACTGAGTCTTTGAACTTTAGTAAAAGTATTGGTTAAAAAATTAGCTACCTAATTGAATAAATCTCTTTTGATTGTGCACATGTATTTGGGATCAGCATGTATCTGTTCTCAGATAACCTATCTTCAGTGCCCAAAATATTGGTTGTTCTACCATTTAGAGATTTTTCATTTAGAGATTTAAACAAGATGAAGATTACTAGATGGAAGTCAGGTCTTATGTCAATGTTTATTCCTAGAGAGCTTACTAAGTAGCTGTTATGTTGTTTTCAACAAATAAGCATTTCAGTATATTCTTAAATTAAATATATTATTTATCGTTAAATCAGACTATACTCCTGACTCTTCCAGCCTTTCTCTACAATGCCCCAGAAACTTCTTCACCAGGGAAACTAACTTTACCCTTGGACTTGACACACTGGAAGTAGCCTTCACCCCCTGCAACTTCTCCCTCTAATTGGCTGGTTATTTCCTGAACCTCCATTTTAAGGAGGATGTCCACAAAATCCCTGCCTTCATTTGTCTTCAGGCTATACTTTAGACACTTCAGAGGTTTTGACTAAAAATGTAACGCAAAAACTATTAATATTTTTATATCCATTTGAATAATGTGGCATTTTATGTGAGAATTTGATGTAAATATTTTCGTATGTTTTATTTTGAGTTCTGTTGTAATAGCACTAGATCCTGCACTAATGTCTCATTATGCAGAGGGGATCTTGACTTTTCAGAGAGAATAGGCCCTCAAATCATGAATTCTGAGAGGCCCTACCAAATTTTACAGGATTTAATTACAGTCTAAACACTGGACTGCTGGTCTGTTTTCTGATGCCCAGTCCTTCTAAGTCCATGTAAAACTATTTTTTTGAAAGTAAAATATTTTTCTAACACTTAATTATAATTAATTAATTAACATTAACTATATCTATTAGTGAAACAGATAACAGCAACATCAATTTCTCCATTAATTTTGAAGAAGGGAATACTTAATCTTTAATTACCATATTCTTTTTTTGGGGGTGTGGGAAGGGCAATGAGGATTAAGTGACTTGCCCAAGGTCACACAGCTAGTAAGTGTCAAGTGTTTGAGGCCGGATTTGAATCCAGGGCTAGTGCATTAACCACTGCGCCACCTAGCTGACCCTTAATCTATAATATTCAAAAGGCATTTGGGAGTTTTATTTTAAAATGGGTAAATAGTATACTTATTAAGTGCTTAGTGTATGCTAGGCACACTGTAGTGCTAAGGATACAAATACAAACAAAGAGTGCATGCCCTCAAAGGGCTTACATTCCAATAGAAGAAGACAATGCATAAAGGGATTCTGAATGATGTACAGGGGCATAGATAGAAGATTGAGGAAGTTACATTTTCTCTGGAAAAAATAAAGTAAAAAGCTCAAGTATTAGAGCTTTGGGTAGCCAGGGGTAGAATTCAAGTTTCCAGTACACTGGAAATGCTTGGAGACTAGGGCTATAGTGATGAAGCAGCTAAAGATATCTACAGAAAAGTTCACTTGATTTTGTTTTTTTTCAAAAAGGCATCGCTAAATTCATCATGTTTGATTCTATTTCATATATGCTTCCTTCGCTTTCAGGGAACATTTTTGTTCTTCTTCTAATTTATAAAATGCCAACTTCATAGTCAAACTGAAATTACCTTTAAGCAATGCTGTGAAGGGTAAAGAAATGCTGAGCTAGGGGAAACTTGAAATTTTTGCTTCTGTTGATTCATCTGACTGATTTAGGTACTTTTAGGTTAGAACATACTGTAAGCCCAACACAGAGACCTGTGGGCTCACTTTCATTTACATGTTAAAAGCATATAGGAAAATAGAAGGTCATTATTCTCCAGATTTCAAAGTAAATTTGTCACTTCATTCTCTAATCCCATGCTGACTTTTTCTTGGATTATTAATAATAATCAATTATAGATTAATTCTACTATATGTCAAATATTGTGCTAGAACCTTGGGGACTGGGGGCTGGGTAATGGATTCAATAGAAATAGAATCCAGAATTCCTGGGCCCAGGGTACATTTATTTGATAGCCTGGTAAATTGTTGTTGTTCAGTCATTTTTTTAGTGATGTCTGACTCTTTGTGACCCCCTTTGGGGGTTTTCCTGGCAAAAATACTGGAGTGGTTTGCCATTTTTTTTCCTCCTGGTTCATTTTACAGAAAAGGAAACTGAGGCAAACAAGGTTAAGTAACACAGCTAGTAAGTATCTGAGTGCAGATTTGAACTCAGGAAGATGAGTCTTTCTTACACCCAGCTTGGTATTCTATCCACTGTACCACCTAGCTAGCCTGATATAGTAGAAAATGAAAACATGAAGTCCAAAGTATTTACTTATGTGTCTATTCAATATGGCTATGTGGAATTCAGGGTCATGATGAATTTTACTGTGCTTGACAATTTTCAGAGTTAAAAATATTGTTTAAAGGTCATGCAGTATAAGTAGAATATTGATTCAAAATTTAAGTGTTTCAGGGATAAGTTTGGGGTCATTAAAGGAGCTCTCCCCGGCCCTCCCCCCCCCCCGCCAAAAAAAAAATAAAACAACAAACTGAGCCTACTTTTATTCTGACTCATTCTGATTCTGTAAATTTGCAGTCTTCCCAGGATATAAAATGATTATGGATGAGTTCTGTGGATTTTTGAAAAGTTAACTATGTTTTGATCTGGATGATAGAGATCATTCATCCATTTAACTTTCCCTATCTCGATGGATATATCAAACTTTTTGTGCCTATTATCTGCATCTAAGAGGCTTTAAAATATATCTGCTTATGCAATTAGCACAATGTCATTCCCAAAAAGGATCATCTAGATGATCCTTTCTATTTATCATTCTATCTATAGGGGTCCTTCTATTTATAGGGATTCTCCCTTTAATTTAGACTCTATACTGACCTTCCTCTGTGATAAGGGTGAATTTTTTTTTTTTTTGGAAAACATACTTCATCCTACTTTATAATTACCTTTTATTCACTGAAAGAGAGTTTTAGAAAAAGGGTAATTTTGTAGATATCTTCTGAGGAATCTTTCATAGTTTTGATATATGTATGAGATAATTTGTTGGAGGAGAGCCTTTAAGGTGGGATTACTGAATCAAAAACACTTTTTATAGTTAAGAAATAGTGAGTATATAGTAGGATTTAGTGTTCTAGACATCTTTCAATCATTTCTATGACATTAAAGATAGTTTACTGTGGAATATTATTTGTAAAATTCTTTCTCTTCATAAACAATGCCCTCAGTGCATTCATAGATTATTCTCATAACATGTTATATAGATACAAAAATAGATATATAGGTTGGTACTTATTAATTTCTCTTGCTTCTCTGTTTGGGTATTAAAGTCTGAGATGTCCTCTATTCCTTTGATATCTTCAGATACACTGTGAATTGATTCCTAAATAGCCTTACAATGGTGTCCAGCACACGTAAACTTGGTCTAATATATTTGCCTTTTACCAAAGTTCCTATATAGATTTGAGTCATAGAACACTGCGGAGTCTCTAAAGAATAAAAAATTCATTTTCCTCCAAAGGTAATTTATCAACATATGGTGGATATGAGCAGGCATAGCAAATAAGGAACTACAAAGAGAAACCTGAGTTGAGGATGCCATCAAAGTCTCTATATAAATACAACTCTACCTTATTTTCTTTTTCAAAACTACAAAGACCCTCAAAATCCGCAACCCAGCATCTTGTGTTCGAGTAGTGCAAGAAGGTAAGATACATTGGAAGAAGCCAGGAATTCCTGTATTTCATCTACTGGAAATGCTTCATTGCATATATTGCTAACCCCTAAAATGGACCAACCTTGAGTGTGCTTGAAATGGACCAAAGATATGAACATTTTCATTAAGTATTAGCACTATACCATAAGAAAACTGGAAACAAATCTTTTCAGTTATAGGCAAGAACTTTATGCTTCTTTTTGTCAGTATTACACTCATTCTTAAGGATCCTACACTATTGTAGGAAAATCATAAGAAGTAATTTTATTCCTAAATCCAGATTTTATTAAATGAGAGCTGAAATAAAGGAACTACTAAGATCTAAAGAGGCAAAAATTTGAAGAAACCAAGTTTTTCAAAGTAAAATATTTATAGATACCACTAACCCTACCTATTAATGAATCAGATAACATCGATATCCATTTCTCAATTTTGAAGAAGAGCATAATTAATCAATAAATTCCAAAAGGTATATTTTGAGTTTGATAGCATGCATTTAACCCAGACCAATTTTTAATTGGGGAGTGTTAGCTAAGTGGCTCGCCACAATATTGGGGCAAGGAAGGAGACTGGCAGCCTCTCTCAAAACAGAACAGGATTTATTTTAACAAGAATGAACTTTAAAAAAAAAACACAAACAGGATCAGTAGGATCAAGGGAAAGGAAATAAAATGGGGAAAGGGAAATTATACAACCTGAAAAATACCACCGCCCAGGAATCAGCTGAGAATATACAGCAGAGGTCCTGTAGCCTTCCAGCTAGAATGCTGGGGGGAAAAACAAAAAACAAACAAACAAAAAAACTTCCTTCCTCCCCACACACTCCACACAGCCCCCAGCCAATTGGATGGCTGCTCTGACAGTCACATGACTGCGCTCACTAGGCTTCCAATCATTATAATTTTGCCAGGCCCATGTAGGCTTCAGTGAGTGGTGACGAGGTGAGGTGCCAGTGCCATGGCAAGGGCTACAACCAGTGGGTGGAGCACCATGGGGTTTCCTTAGCCCCAGGCTAGTGCACGGAGGCATAAAAACCTCAAATAACAATTAATTCTTTACACCAACTATACCAAGAAGACCAAAAAGGAATATTTTTTAAACAGATATTTTCTGTAACTATCATGGACAAACATATTCTTCCATAGCACTTAATAGAAAGAATAAAATAATTTCAGTATTTGTATACAAGTCCATATAGAATAGTCATTGCCACAGTAAGAACCATAGGAGTAACAGCGGTGCTTTCCAGGAATAATCCTAAAGGCAGATATTAGACAATCCCATGGCAGAAATGACTTCCAAAAACTATTGAAAACTTGTAGAAAGACTTCAAAGATGACATAAAATTCTAACTGGTTTGAATAGTAGAAAATCTGAATGTCACATTGGTGAATTAAAAACAATGAAAAGAAAATGTTTCATGCATTCAAAGTGGAGAAATATAGTAGAAAATCAAGATTCCCTTAACTGGCCATTGAAAGCAAAAGTCACATGGTTAAGTCAATATAAGGAATTAAAGCAATACAAAGAACAAAACAAGCAATTCATTGTTAATCAAAAACCTTACTACAGTGGCTTGAAAAATAAAGAAATCAGAAAAAGAGAATTATTGAAGAAAGTGGATATGAAATAGTTCTAGTTGTCTCTATGGTTGTAAGACAACACAAGTTAGATAAAACAGAAGCAGAAAGCTTGTGTATCTCTAGTAAAAAGAACAAACGGGTAAGTTACATCAAGAGGGGTGATTGAAACTCTAGAGTCTCTGCAAAAGGGTAAAATTCCAAGACCAGACCAGATCCGCAATTGGCTCAAGTGCTTCACAGTGACATGTGAATTACTAGAGTACTCTATCAGTTTTCTCTCAAATACAAGTTGGATCTTATGATCTTAAAAACCAAATGTTGAGAAAACCACTGAGTCCTCCAAATATAGACAAATGTTGCATTTTTTATTTTATGTAAAGCACTCCAAATTTGTATATTTTTTTTAAATCTATGAACATTTAGAAAAAATACAACATATTGGGTGTCCCAATATAAATGGATATGCCATAAAGTCTGAAGTATATAAAATGGCAGCCTTATATTAATTTGGAAATATTTCAACAAGGCTTCTGGAACTTTTATACTGTCTTTAATTATTATCACAAAGCCTTTGACTAAATTCCATATTCATGGCTTAATCGTGTTCTACACATATTTAAAATAGACAAAAAGGACTAGAATATTTGATATCCACATGGAAAACTAATCTTCATTTACATATACCACCGTGCGACAATGTCAAGAAAAATTGATGTAAAGTTACAAGAAAATCTTAATCACTTGCTGTACATAAATGATATCAAATTACATATGTTCATTGGAAATACATTTAAGTATTTTCTCCATCTTTTGGAATCTTTTTTCAGTGGTAAGAGAAATATTGGATTCAAGAAGTTTAAAATTCTTCATATATGATATGGAAATAGAGAGCCTGAAGACTTCTAGCTTGAATCTAAAGATCAAAATGAACCAATGGATGATGGGATTATAGATACTCTGGCCCCCTCTTGTAATACATAATGACCCTCTCTAATTTCATTTAAGCTCCTGCTGCTCCCTTACCTTTGCCAACAGTTTTTCTACTTACTCTTGCTCTCCCTTACACATGCACAGACTCATTTCTCCTACTCTATGTGCTCTTCTGTCTCTTTCCTCTTATGAATTCATTCTGACCCTTTCCCCTCAATCCCAGTATGCAAGACAAGAAATGTTCACTATAATTCACTTCAAAGTTTTAAAAATGGATGTTACAATTGTTCTTATACGTAATTGGGGGGATTAATAAAATACAAAAAAAAAATACGAGTTTACTAGGAAGAATATGTTTAAAGCAATTAACACCTCCACAGCATCATTCTTTTTTATTATTATTATTTTTAAATTTTTTTATTTTTTAGTGAGGCAGTTGGGGTTAAGTGACTTGCCCAAGGTCACACAGCTGGTAAGTGTTAAGTGTCTGAGGCCGGATTTGAACTCAGGTACTCCTGATTCCAGGGCCGGTGCTCTATCCACTGCGCCACCTAGCTGCCCCACACAGCATCATTCTTAAAGAACACCTTCAGAATTATAAAATAGACCATAATAGATTTGGAATTTAGCTAACAAAACACAATATAATATTAATGAAACATAGATTCTATCACTGTATTACAGTTTGGGAAATATTAGAATTTCTTCATCACAAAAAAGAAGGTTGGTAGAAATTATCAGTTCACATGATAAACAGATGAAAAACTTAGAGAAATTTTTTTAGAATCTAACAAATATCCTTTAAGTTAGCAATAGTAAACGCTTACAATAGATGTACACCACTGGATTTGTTGAATGTAAATTATATGTAATATTAAATCAGTAACTATTTTATAAATGATAAATATATTATATATAAAATATAATATAGCCTGAGAAATGTGTAAGTTTGAAAAATAGTATCAACAGACCCTCTATCAGCAACATTCACATGAAATTAACTAATAACATGAAGCCAAATAAGTGGCAAAAAATGGCTAAATCATGTAATTTTTGTTTGGTAAATTGCATAAGCTTATGAGGCCAATTTAGGAGCCAGTCATCATTAATAATCATCATTGAAGGAACCTGGATTTATTGCTCAATGCAGATTTTACAAGGAAATAACAAACTGTGAAACACATCTCTGAAGGGTACAAAAATATGAAATACCTAGCAAGGCACACCTGCTAGCTAGAATTACACATCTGAAGTTTACTGTATTTCATAAAGCAAAAGATAACAAATTCCTGTGCACAACAATAGACTCACAATGTCGATAAGAATTCAGCAAATAAACCACACTAGGCCTAGGCCATTGCATAGATCAGCTGATCAGATATAACACTGATCTAAAAAAAAATAAGAATTTTTGAAAGATTGTTTTCATAGATGTTCCCATATTAAGTGCTCATGATCTCCAAACTATAAGGAATGAAAACTTTTTCAAATATAGAGATGACCCAGAGGAAGAAATAAGAACCATTTGGGAAGATATATTTTGTCCTGCCAGTTACTGAAATCCTTATAAATGTGCTTTTAGTGACCCTGACAGTGACAAATTTATAATCCAATATTTGTATTCAATTACAAAAAAGTTTTTGTCCATAGCCCAGCAATACTACTATTCTCTAATGACTTTTGTAGTATAGTTTGAAGTTGTTTTCTAGAATGGGTAGACTAATTTACAGCTAGACTAACAATTCTTTAATGTTCTTGACATTGCATATATCCCCCAACAATTGCCATTTTCCTCTTTTGTTATGTTTATAAAACTGTTAGGCAAAGTGCTGCATCATAGTCATTTTGATTTGCATTTTTCCAATGATAATAATTTGGATAATTTTTTTCACATGGTTGTTAATAGCTTGCATGACTTATTTTGTGAATTGACTTGTCAATGAGATGAACAGACCTTTAGAACAAGCACTATGTACATATGTATGTGTGTATAAAAACAAGGAATACCTTGAAATGAGGTGAGTCAAGGTCTGGTTGACATGACTTCTGTGCTTGATCAAAATGATTGTCATGTTCTATAGCGGACTGGCTAGAAGAAAGAACCCATAGAAGAAAGGTTGGAGATATCCTGCAGACAAAAGTAGAACATCCACTCCTCCCTATATCCAGAGTTGTGAAGTCCTATTTCTTTGCTAGCAGTTCTCTGATTCTAACCTTTAGTCTAGGGGCATTGTGACCCTTTGAAGTTACAATGCCCTTTGAGGTATTGTTGTTTTCTCTTTTCATGATAACCTATCATCACAAAGCTGAGATAGCCACTCTGATTTTCTACCAATGGTACTTAGATATAATGGGCAAAAAATGATTCAGCATTTTCCCTGCTAGATTAGGTGAAAAATGACATAAGGAGTGAAGAGATGAATGCTTTTCTTAGACCTCTTTAAGTACTAATGTCCGACTAGGGAAGGCTGCAGTCACAAGAAATTTGTGTGTCCACTCCCTAGACTTAATACTGAAAGTTTAGGCATGCTTCTTCTTTTTGCTCCACCTTTTCAACATCTCAGAATTCACTTCAATGACCAGAATAAATTATGTTAAATATCTAATAATAAATTATATATCCTAGTATTAACTCCATCTTTGTCTTTTTTCTTTAATTAGTTGTAATCCTTACACTATTGTTGCTAATTTTCTTTCTGATTGAATATAGTATTTTATGTTACCTTGATCTTTTTTACCTTTCTTTATAATTATTGGGAGACAAGAGATGTTTAGGGTAATGTTTTGAGGTAGGCCTCACCATGGCAAATACCCCAGTAGTCAAAAACCATTTAACAGCTAACAAAAGGGGATTGACTCAATCATAGCAATAGATACATATTCCACAAGGATAAGTACTGATGACCCCTTGGGCTGATTCAGCTGTATGATACTCCATTCCCAGGCATACTCATATTTTTCTACTAGTCAGGTATCAGCGTGCCCAGAGTTCCTCATGTCTGTTTTTGCACTTAAGCAACCAGGAAGTGATGTTAACTAAAGCCTGACCTTAAATGTCCTGGGCCAAGCAAATCTAAATGATGATCTCAGTACTATTAAAAGAAAAACTAGCCTAACTTGACTGAGGGAAGTATTTAGGATATTGCTCCTACTATAAATGCGAGTCAAAAGTTGTGTCCTCAGAACTTGAAACTCCCAGATTCTTATCTAGCCTACTGGATAATCTTAATCATAGCAGGAGACTAGGTCCTATGAGTACCTATTTCCCTATGTGGTGTCATTTGAGGGGAGATAAAGAAAAGTATTTTTCTCACCCTGGTACTACTGTGCCTGAAATTACTATATTAGAAATTCATTCCTTTGTATTCCTATGACATTTTTTCTTCTTTGGGGAAAAGATAAACATACATACATATATACATATACAAATTTATACATGCATGCAAAAAAAAAAACCCATTGATTAAGTGTTTACTCCATGCCAAGCATTGTGCTAAGTGCTACATATAGAAAATGGAAGCATCCGTACACATTCTAATAGGGGGAGGGTTCATCTCTAGTGTGGATGGAAAGGCCGAAATGTCCTTAAGGTATATTGTCAGGACTTATGGTAAGGCCTGAGGAGTACAGAGGGCAAAGCAAAAGGAGAGATAGATGTTACTCTGGGATTTTGAGAATGCAGTGTCAGATCATAGTTGCGGCAAGGCTGGGAATTCATGTATAACAAAATACAATTGTAAGGAACACAGAATGCCAAATTGGACTTCAATGAAGACTTCAAAATGACTAGAGTTTTAAAGTGTCATGGCAGTAACAGTTAAGGCTTAGGAGGTAATAACTCACAAAATGATAGATAGGATAATTGTGTGGAAAACAATGGGATGATCAAACAAATACTATTGGTTTCATATGAGAGATTTGACAAGTCTTTACCTCATAAAGAAAAAGTGAGTCATTAAATAGGAGAGGTTCTGATTTAAGATACTGGAAGTCTAGGAGTGACAAACCAGGCAAGTGAAGCTTGAGAAATAGCTTAAGGTAACAAGGCCCACTCTGTTGAAACTGTGTGAACATAGTTAAAATTGAGCTTTCCAAACTGAGCACAATACTCCAGATCTGATGTGAGGGCACTGGCCACCAGTGAGTACCAGGTATCTTCTGGAAGACTACAATACCGAATGTGGGGACATAGGGCCAAAGTGAGAGGTGCAGGGAACTAGAGATAAATTGTACATACATCAATTCAACAAGCAATTAAAGGGCCTACTATGTGTAAGATACTTTGAAGCACTTGCAAATGATACTTTGTACCTTGTGTATATCTTTTGCCATGCTTTATTCTTTGTTGAATATAGAGGTGGATAGAGAGCCAGGCCTGGAGTCAGGAAGTCTTATCTTTGTGAGTTCAAATCCAGCCTCAGATACTAGTATGTGACCCTGGCCAAGTCATTTAACCCTGTTTTCTTCAGTTTCCTCATCTATAAAATGAGCTCAAGAAGGAAATGGCAAATCACTCTAGTATCTTTGCCAAGAAAACCCCAAATGGGGTCACAGAGAGTTGGACACAACTGAGACAACTGAACAATTCTCTTTATAGAAATGAAACCATCCTGGATCCTGTACCTCATTCTACTAGGGGATATAAGTAAACAGATGCTTATAAATAGAATGTAGCTAGAACACCAAGAACTATGAAAAAGAGGCAGCTAGAGATTCTAAGAGGGAGATGTGAGAAAGGAGAATACACAAGGCATTCTGTGAAAAGGTTAGAAGTACAATGAGATTCCATACTTCACAGTTTTGTTCAGGGTCAAACCTGCTTATAAAATTTACATAACTTCTTATTTTTTTGCTTGTCTCCATCTATTGGAAATAACAGTGGCAGACCTTACCATAAAACTGTCTTGCTGGTGTTTGGTAACTACTATGCTCAAAGGGCTTCCCCAACTCAATGTGCTGCATACACGAGAAGCCTTATTATTTTATTTCCTATATGTAACACCTGCATATCCCAGACAATGGCACCCAACGGGGAGGCTATGGTCAAATTTCTTTACTGTGATCTTCCTTTCTCATTATGTTTGACATTTCTGAAACTGAGTTTTATTGCATTCTCTCAGCTTATGGAAGTGGTCTGGGGAAATTAGACTTAATAGAGATGTAGAAACCATAGGGAGAAAAAAGAAAAAGAAAATGAACTGGAAGGAAAGTGGAATTAAAATGTTATTTTGGTAAACGGCTGCAATAGTGGAGACAACAAACAATTGTAATGTGAGTTAATTACTGACCTGTCAGGAGAATAGAGCATGAAGGTTATGTCATACATTACTACAGCTACTACAGTCAGAATCATTTTGGCTGGGGTGGGGGAGGTAAGAAAAGAGAGAAAATGACACCCTACTACATGGCATCTTAACATCTTTCCAGGGAATACGAATGGATTTTCAGGAGAAAAAAACAAAACAAAACTGTATTTGTATATTGGGTTGCCTGGTATCTGCAGCATATATTTAGATGCTGATACTTCCTGTCTAAAGCAAGAGCAGGTTGCCCTCTGGGAGGCACACCCTTGGTATATACTTTGCACTTACTTATCCGCATACATGTACATCCTCAGAGGAAGTTAAGTTCATTGAGGGTAGTTTTTAATTTTTTTCCAATTTATCTCCACATCTTCAGCACCTTGTACATAGTAATTACATAATATATATTTCTTGAATTAGATTGAACTTGAGTCCACGGGTTTCAGTAGGAGAGAAATCCCTCGTTGAATGGAGGTCTGTTTCACAGAAACACTAAATAAAACCCTATTCAAACACTAGGAAAAAGTATGTCTCAAGTAATACAAAAAGTCCAGATCATAGACTTAAGAGCTGAAGGGAGCCTTAGAGGTCATCTAGTTCATCTAGTTCCAGATAAGGAAACTGAGGCCCAGAGAGATATCCTCACTTGTCCAGTTATAATCCTACAATTTACTACCACTGGGATCCTTGTTGGTCAAATCACTACAAAGCTCTAGTCCTCAGTTTCTTCATTTGTGAAAGAGGGAATTGAATAAGGTGATCTCTGAGGTTCCTTTTGGCTCTAGATTTATTATTCTATGAGATAGCAAAGCCAGGAATTTGAACTCAAGTTTTCCAAGCCCAAATGTAGAGTAATTTCTGCTATGAGACAATGCCTCATGGTACCTATGGTGATTTTTCTTTTTAATTTTATAATATATACCCCATCTAAGCATAGCTGGTCTTTCTAACAGAAAATGTTATTTTTTAAAAAGGAAATTTAAAATAATCTACCTTTCCCATTATTTTCTGAATTCTTTTTTTACACTATGTTTTGATTAGGCTTCATAATAAGAATGAGCATTTAAATAGCACATTAAGATTTTCACAGTACTTTTTTTAGAAGTTACATGTAAAAAGACCCAAATTTTTTCATATTGATTTTTTTAACAGTGTTCCAAATTTTCTTCCTCCCTCCCTCCTCAACACTCCCTAAGAAATCAAGCAATCCAATATAAGTCATACATGTGCAGTCATGCAAAACATCTTCATGTTAGTCGTGTTGTGAAATAAAAGACAAAATAACTTTAGAAAGAGTAACTAACAAATTAAATTATACTTCAATCTGTATTCAGATACCACCAGTTCTTTCTCTGTTGATGGTTTGCATTTTTCATATGTCCTTCTGATAGTATCCTGGTTATCATTTTTTAATTCTCTTATAAAGAGAATAATCATTTTTTTAAAAAGTCAAGAATTGGCTATATTTTTATGATTTTATAGTTAATATCCTTTGCATTTATGATACAGTTAGATCATGGTCACTGCCTATTATTGTATTCTCTCCAAACAATGCAAAACAAATTATTAAATCTTGTTAATTTTTATTGAAACTCCCTCAACTCAGTACTTTTCCTTTAGTGATCTTGGAAGAAGTAGATGGAAAAAAATCTACTCACCTAAGATTAGACATCCATTTTAACAAGTGTTTTATCATGCTGCCTTCCCCATAGAAAGTGTAAGAAAAGCTATTGTTTGGGAAGATGCAGACTATCCCTATTTAACACTATAACAATTGAATCAGTTTTAATTGTGTTCATACCATTTTCTTCAGCACTCAAAGCTTCTTCCTTAGCTTATGTTCTGATTTTTGGTTTTGGCCAGTCAGAAAGTACTTATTGACTGTCTGATATGTGCACACACCCCAACATCTTAAATATGAGCTTTATTGATAAAGACAAAATGGTAGAGTTCAGATTAAGGAGACCAATGTTCAATTCACAGCTCTGATACTTATAAGTCATGTGACTTTGAGCAATTCATGGGATTACAAGATCATGGATTTAGAGCTGGGTGGAACCTCCAGTTATATCAGTCTAATTAGAAAATTGTGGCCTACAGAGTTGAAGTGACTAGTGTAAGGTAACAGAGGTGGTAGATGGAATAGGAGAATCTCTATCCACAAAGTGGGCCAAAATGGGAGGTAAATAGCACTCACAAAAATCTGCACATACTTCAGTTCAACAATTCAACAAACATTTATTAAACACTTTTTATGTACTCACTTCAAATGTGCCATTCTTTTCCTATATATCATACAAGCTTATATAACATAATAGAAAAAACACTGGATTGGATGCCATAGGGCCTGGGTTTTAATCCTTACCCTATTACTTACAACCTATATAATATTTAGTGAAGTCCTTTTACCTGATGGGCCTTAGCTTCCTTATATTTAAGAGTTTGGCCATGATTCACAAAGTCCTCTCTCATGATAAACCCTATGATCCAATCAATCAATATTTATTAAGTACCTACCTACTATGTGCCAGGAACACTGTTAATGCATGGTTTGCTTTACAGGCTATGAAGAGATCAGTACAGTCTGGGAAACTGTATGGTGAAGAGAGAGCCCACTGGACTGGCATTTGGGAGACAGGATTTTTACTCCCAGCTATAAACTGAGTAGTTATGTGACCTTGAGCAAATCATTCATCTGCTGAGTGTCCATTCCCTCATCTGTGAAATAAGGGGATGGAATAGCTTGACCTCTAAGACCCCTTCCAAATCCATAAATTCTCTGCTATTCCTTTCCTTTAAGTACTTATTTAAATCTCTTCTGGGGGAAGGGGAGTTTAAAAAGGCCCTTTCCCCCCTCAAGATGGCATGCAGCCAAATCACAGCATAATTAACATAGTTCAACCAATTATTTGAGGAGCAATGTTTTAAATTTGTAAACAGATAAAGCATGGCATTCACTCCCATTACTTGTGTTATGAGTGGGAAAATCAGCCCCCAGTTACAAGGGGATAAAATTTGTTGTGGGGAACAAAAGTTTGTCTGGTTTCTTTCAAGTGTCTTTCAGTTTCTGCTTCCTGTTTTTAAGAGAGTATTGAAAGTGGAAGTATTGAAATATCACCAACTATTCTCGTTCTCCTGGCATGTATAAAATCAGGAAGCCCAGAAAAACTGAGAAGCTGATCTTAAGAGATTTATATTTCAATTTCCACCTCAGGGGGATTCGTTTGGATGATTAGATTTTCAATGGATTTTCAGGGGGTGAAGGAGTTGGACCATGGTGGAACATATGACAAGTGAACAAAGCTTTCAGATATTTTGTTCATTTCATCAACCTACGTATCTGTAGTTTCTATGAATTGCAGAGTTCCTACTGTATACAAAGACCTATGTAAATACAGGCATTCTCCATGACTGTGATAAGTTGTGAGTAGAAGATGATCATGCTTTTAAACTATGTCCATGTTGTAAGCCACAGACTGTAAAGCTGACTGACTTTAGTTTTATAATTAGATGAAATTTACAATAAAGTTAATCTGACATATTTAATAAAATGCATGATTCATGGTTGTGTTACATTGTAGTGAGGCTTAAGTGGAAAGCAGTTCTTCTAAATGGATACAATTAGTATTACATTTACATACCCAAAGGAGGCATTTCTAGGGTTAGTTTGAGGACAAATGGAGAAGACAGAATATCTACATAAAAAGAAATCAGGTTATGCCTTTCTACACCCTGGAATCTATGATCCAGAGAAACTCTGGCAACTGAGTCTCACTTTTTCCCTGGAAGCTGGTTCTCAAAGCAATTCTTATATTTGCAGGTGCCTTTTGTGGTACAGTGGAACGAGTATTGGCTTGGAGCCAGAGGACACATGTTCCATCTTGTGTCTGCTACGTACTATTTGTGTGGCCTTGGCTAAGTCACTTAACTTCAGGGGGTTTCAGTTTTCTATTTGTAAAATGGAGGGGCAGAATGGGGAGAATAGACCAGATGGTTTCTAAGGTCCCCTCCACCTCTAAATTTAGGATCCTATAATCCAAAGGAGCACAGTCCTCACACATATTTGATTAGGGGTAGGTAGCCTGGTCTTCTATGTCGTGTGTGTATTTATTGAGCTACAGCATGATACATTCAAAAGAAGGTTGGGTTTGAAGACAGAGGACTTGGGTTCAAATTCTGACTAAACCATTTGCCATTAGTGTGACCATGGACAAGTTGCTTCTGTTCTATGGGCCTTGGTTTCCTCATGTGTAAAATGAGTGGATGGACTGTGCTCAGTCATTTTTTTAGTCATGTCTGACTCTTTGTGATCCCATTTGGCAAAGATACTGGAGTGCTTTGCTATTTCCTTCTCTAGCTCATTTTACAGATGAGAAAACTGAGACAAATAAGGTTAAGTGCCTTATCCAGAGTCACACAGCTAATGTGTCTGAGGCTGGATTTGAATTCACAAAGAGATGCCTTCCTGTATCCAGGCCTGGCCCTCTATCCACTGTGCCACCTAGCTTCCCTGGACTAGGTGACAGTTAAAGTCCTTTTTGCTTAGAGATGTGTGGCCCCTGTCTTCTTCTGTGCCTCTCTTGCTTCCCCATTTTGTGGAGTATAGGGCTTTTGCTCCATGGGTAGAGGAATGACAGGTAGAAGTAACTAGATCTGGAAACAAGGGGTGAGATGCTGTAACCAGGGTCACTGAATTTACAGAGACAAAAGAGATGTGATATTATAGCTCAACCACCAGAAAAAGGAATAAAGAACTTAAATGGCAGGGTAGAAGAGCAGGGGCCAGAAATATTAACTGGTAATGGAGAGAAGCAGAGGTCTCTATCAGTAAAAAGAATCAACCTTCAGGAGTTCTGCTTCATACCAGATTGTGAGTCCATACAGAAGGATGTTTCAGTTTCTACATTCTTGAGTCTTCATCTACACTTTAGCCCTTTTGAATTCAAGAGACGAATATTATTTGTGAATTGTATCGTAACACCTATAATTCTTTTTCTGTTCACTAAAGGAAGATCTGTCAGATCTAAGCAAACTGAGCTGTGCATTTCTTAGCTCTCCTAGGCTTGGAACAGCCTATCTGGAAAGTGCCTGGATCTAAGAAAGAGTCTAGGATGTGAAACAGAGTAGTAAATGTTCTGTTATGGATTGTTCCACTTTTCCTGTCCCATTTGAAGAGTAAAACACTGTATACAATTGATCATGTTCTGGATGTTTCTATGGAGAGGGACTCCATATACCTAATTTTCTTTGGGTAAATCTACATTAAATATGTCTACTATTAAACAAGTTGGCTCAGACATCCAGAGAAAGGTAAAGTTGGAAGGTAGAAAATAGTTCATTCTCTGAGAACCATTCAGAATTTAATACTTCTCCTGCACTCCTATTCTGCCGGAAAAAGCACCATAATTTCCAGGGTGAGCATGGTAACCTAGATCGGGGGTTCTTGGCCTTGTTTACATCATTGATCCCTACTGAGTGCAAAAGACTCCTTTTCCCAAGTAGATCACTTCTCAAAGGTCTCATAACATAAAATAGAATTATAAATGAAAACAATTATTTTAATTGTTATCAAAATACTAAAAAAAATCTATTCTTATACCCCAGGTTTAGACATTCTACTGTTAAGGGCTAGATCGTGATCTATTTGTTGAGCAGAATAAGGTTAGTAGTTAATAGTGGTACCTGATAGTTTACAATTATATGTTAGATTATGTCCATTATAAATGGACACAACTACTCTAAGAAAACAAGGTGATTAATCACACTTCAGTGTGGCAAAGGTCATTTGACCAATGCTTGTCAGAGAGGACTGGGCCAGGAGATAGTTCGGGAACATGAGGCACTGCTTGGAAGGGCAGGACTGGATCAGGTACTGAAACTGTGTGGCATAGGGAAGCCAAAAGACAGCCTGGGGGTACTTAGAATCTAGGGGTGGAGAAAAGAGAACTCCAAGAACTCAAACTGTCAATTTATTCTCATTTTCCCACTTTTCCAAGATGGGGAAAGGCACAAGACAGATTCCCTAGAACAGAAATGTCTCGATACATTCCTTTCTTCTGTAATACTACAATTCCCACCAAACAGGATAGCCAGAAAAATTTATTTCCTAACACTACTTGGGAGGTTCCCATATCCTCTTCTCTAGTGTACTTGCCACAGTAAGCTATCTGTCTAGAGAAATTTCAAAAAAACTGGGGATGTTTCACGGGGACAACCAAAGAGACATTAATGCTCAGGGGGTGTTTTATACACATAAAGTACAGTGAGAAATATGTTAAGCAGTAAAATGATGGAGAGTAGAAGAAAGAAGAAGCAGCTACTGTCCCTGGGGAGTTTACAGTGAAGTTGGAAAATAAGATATCCTCTACACATAAGACTGTGAGAGGGAAATAAAAGAACACACACACAAAAGTTAAATAAACTGTGAAGAGCTGAAAGAATACAAATGAAGGAAGTGATCAGAATGCGGAAGATTAGGCAGGAAAGTAAAGGTCTAGAAAACATGAATATAGGATATGATTTTGGAAAAGAAAAGTTGGCACAATAATGCATGAGAGGACAGAGACCTTCTATTGAACAGCATGTTCACAAAATGATTGGGATGAAATAGAAGAGGCCTGAGAAGAGGCCTCCCCACCTAGAGTAGAAGGTTTCTGAGTTGAAAAACAGCAACAAAGAAAGTTGGATAGTCAAGTCAAGTAAACAAGCAACTACTGGGAGTCAGACACTGTACTAAGCACTGGAAAAATGAAGGCAAAGGCAAAAACTCTTGTGAAGTTCATGATCTTATGGGGGAGACAATATGTTAATTACTAAGCTCAAACGAGATATAGACATATTATGCATATATATATATATATATATATATATATATATATATATATATATATGATAATTTTAGAGCAGGAACTGATATTAAGGAGGACTGGGAAAGACTTCTTTCAGAAAATGACAGTTTAGGTGAGACTTCTGGTAAACCAGGGAAGCCTGGAAAAATAGCTAGGGGTGAAGCGATTCCTATGAAACAAGGTTTTTCTAAAGATCAGGAGATGGAATTAATTCAGAAGGAAGAGAGTGTGATGAAATAATGGGATTTAGCAGATACTCAAAGACCCACCTGGAGATTAATTGAGACTGATTGAATCAAGTGAGAGTGATTGACTGCTGATTAAGCCTACTTCAAGTTAATTGGATTGTAATCACACCTGGCTATCCCTTAAGAAGGGATTGTTCTCAGAAACTAGACTGTGAACTCAACTTGAGAACACCTTCAAAGCCAATGGATTTGGATGATGCCAACCAATCACCTTGAAGCAGTGTGTAAGGACCGCCTCTGTTCCAGATCTATAAAAAAGCTTCCACAAACAGCTTGCTAAGGAGTTCCTGATTAAAACAGGCTCTGGGGAGAGTTCCTGATTAAAGCAGGCTTGTGGTTAGTACTTCAGGAAGAACCCAACCAAGCTGGAACTCTAGGCTAGGTAGGACTTCTTTTTCATAACCTTCTGAACTCTTTGTAAATATCTGTATGCTCTAATAAATGTTTAATGCCCAAAGACTGGTACTGAAGCCTTTTAATTTTTGGTGACCACAATTAAGATTTTAGACATCACAAGAGCTAAGACAAAGTGAACTTTTTAATGATAGAATAGGATTCTTGAAGGCCCAATGAATGGGAAAGGAAGATACTCAATATCATGTTCTTTCCTCTACACCACTACTGAATGATGACATAGAATCATTACAAGTATAATAATCATTATTGAAACTATATATATATGTAGATATAATATATGCATATATACATACATGTGTATATGCATAGCATAATGACCTATAAATACTAATATAGTTTGAAAATCTTATTTGCTTTATATACATGGTTACAAGGCATTAATGGATCTAAATCCAGCCATGGTGAATGTCTTTCTCCTTTCTCTCCTCCCACTCTCCCCCAAAAGAGTAATACTTAGGACTTGAATCTAAGCATCATTCCTAAAGTGGTCCAAGAACATTTAAAGCTAGGCAACAGTTGTGACCTGGATCTTCACTGACTATTCATTATTTCACTCTCAAAAATATGCTATGATATAATTTTAATCTTGTTGTAGCAGGTACCATCATAAATATCAGATTCATTGCTTTTATTTACTTGAGGTGACTAATTATTGGGCTATTTATGGGGACAAACTGATTCATAATGAAGATCATAAGCAGGAAAATAAAACGCATCATAATATGCAAACAAAAGCTTTCTTTCTGGCATTTACTTTTCCAGTGGATAAAGGATATTGAAGAAATGATCATTTATCTTTCTACATAAGATTAGATTCAGCTTGACTTTTTTCTTTGACCTTTTTTTCATTATTGGTTATAGAGAAGTGTAGAATGTAGTCCCATTAGACCAAGAGAAAAGATCTTATGCATGCTGTAGTGACTATACATAATAAATTGCCAAACTATTCCCATCAGAACAGACCTATATATAATTATGTATGCATGTATGTAATAAAAGGAATAATGTTTTCTAGTTACCAGAGGATTCTTGCATATAGTCATGGATTAGCCCATCAGGAGAATCTTTGGCCTGCTTGATTCCTACTTTGGTTTCATTATTCAGTTGGTCCGCTCTCCTTATTCGTGGTTTCATTTGTAATTTTCTAGAGTATAACATTTCTAAACGTTCACTTATACCCAAGATGCTTCACTTCCTTTTGTTTTCCTTATTCAGCCAGAATAGCTACCATTTGCAAAATTATTTACAGTGTTTATCTTATTTGATCCTTACAATCCTATGAGGTAGGTGCTATTATTATTCCCCCATTTTTCAGTTGAGGAAATTGAGACTGAAAGGTTAAATGACATGTCTGAGGTTACACAGTAAGTAAGTATCTAGGGAGAGTGTCTTCCTGACTCTGAATCTACCACTTGGTTTTTCATGTAGGGGTAGGGACAAAGACTGGACCTGTGATTTCATTGATACAGGGAACTCCCAGATCAGGAAATGCATTCTACTAATGGAATTTGACACTGTCTCCACAGTTTGTAGTCTTAGAGAAATGCCTACAGCACCAAGAGAAGAAATGGCATGGCCAAGTCACATAGCCAGTATGTGTCAGAGACTGGAAATGAACTCTAGTTTTCATGACTTCAAGGCTTACTAAGCCATACTCTTCTTTTTATTATTTTTTCTTAATAACCTTAATTTCCTCTTTATCTCCTTCCTTTATTTCTCATTTTTCATTAGTTAAAATTGTGTACTGATTATTCTTAAAAGGTTTCAAACTTTGCCCTCCTCCTATGTGTCATGGTTTCCGATGAGATTGTCATGATAATAAAATTTCATATATTGGTGGTATGATTGGGCTTAGCCTGTTCTCAAGCATTCTATGTCTAAAACCAATCCATTTACTTGGGCTGGAGATCAAATAATTGAGTCCAGTGATCATAATTCATATCTTTAGCACCCCCTTTCCCCTCTTTCTTTACCAATCATAGTAAAGCAACTAATAAAGAAAAGTCCTGAAGCAGTGAGTCATAGGAAGATTTTTAATGGAGTTGGGACTGTACTATTTCCTACTATCATAGAAGGGGATGAAAATACCCAGAAAATGGAAAGAAATAATCTTACTTGGCTTCTATTTTTTAGTTCCTTTTTCTCATTACTATTCTTTGTTAGAGCTATCAAACATAGAATGGAAATCACTTGAAGAACTGTGGGAAAAGATGGAAAGGATGGGGTCTGATATCCATGCTGAGGCCAAGATAATACCTTAAGTTTTTGCCCAATTGTTATTTTAAATTGCCTCATGGTTGGGGAGGAGAGGTGAAGAAGAGGAATCCCTTTTGATCTCTGTTCTATTGTCTTGACCACTGGTTTATTTTTATGCCCTTAAGGCTTGTTTAGACAATATCACCAGTCCAAATACAAACTTTCTTCCTGCAACATTTATATTTCTCTCCCCTGAGAATCCAATTTATGTCTATAGCTTGGTTAATCCCACTGGGGACATATAATAATGATTTGTCTCTCTTTCCATTTTCTGTATTATTATTCTTGCACCATTAAATTCTTCCAAACGGATCTTTTATATCTAGGTTCATAAAAAAATAACCATCTCTCTTTTCTCCAATATTTACATTAGGCCTATGTCCAGCAAAGTCAGTGATATTGGCAGATGCTAACTGGTCAGAGAATAACACTTTAATCTTCTCTATTGCTACATTTTTTTGGTGGGTGGATAAAAAAGCATGATGATGAGGCCAAGGTCATGATTTTGATACTCATTTGAACCAGTTTTTCCATGACCAAAGATTTTTGTCTAAACTCTGTTTGCTGTCTTGTACTTGCATGCTTTAGGGTATATGATGGGCTGAGCAAAAGGGTGTGAATCTTTCAGTGTTTTTCTCAAAAAAAAAAAAGCAACCCACATCACCAACAATACAGACACCAACACAACCAACAACAATGTATGCGTGGAAGGTGATATGACTGGTAGTTTAGTCTCCACATAGCAGTCTTTCCCCTATGTATTTCCTAGTTGATATTGTGGTTTTTGGTTGACACCATCCTGTGTGCTTGTTTTATTAGAGTAATAATATCTGCCTACTTTTGAAGTTCTTTAAGCTTGTATAATTTTTTTACATGTTAGAAGTTCTTTAATTGATAAAAACAACTACAAAGTAATTACTCTGGTCATTAGTACTCAGAAGCTGTCTTTTCCATTTGTTTAATCTTTTTACCCTGATGATTAACAGGCAATGTTATGTTCTGCTAAGAGAATGTATATACTTAAAATAATATAATATTTTTGCAATTTTTCAGGATAGCACTCTAACATGCAGAGTTCTACCAGTTCTGATACCTCTTCCCACCAAAGCACAGGAGCTGTACAAATGAGGATCAAAAATGCCAACAGCCACCATGACAGACTGAGCCAGAGTAAATCCATGATCCTTACTGATATTGGGAAGGTCACTGAACCTGTAAGTAAAATACTGTGAATTTACTGCCATAGAAATTGTTAGTGTTAATTTTTTTCTAAAGCTAATTACTCTTGCTCTATCTGTTCTTGTAATGTGCATAAGAAAACTGCTTCTGTAATGTGTTTTATCCTTCCTACTTATAGTCATAATAACCTCTCCTCACCCCCACCCCAGTTGTGAGAGGAAGAACTGGGCTTAATCCAGAGTTATAAAATGGATTTGGTGGTAGACTGAAGAGCACCTTTGACTCATTTTAAGGGCCTCCACTATCATGCTTCAGTGTCATAAAAATAATGAGGCTATGCTAGCATGTGGTGTTTGTACTTCCAAATACAGTACATCACTTCCCAAAGCCAGGGGCTAAAATTAGCTAGGAAGAAACTGAAAATTAAAAAAATCTTCCCCCAAAGAGTGTCCCTCTTTCAAAATTGCCAAATATTAGAAGGTAAAAAATTATTGGACATTGGAATATGATGATGGTCTAAAGGACCAAAGGAGCATGGCTGCTTAACGTTTGGCAAGTTAGTCTTTTTTGTTGAGATTCAAAAGAATCTCTCCACAAAAAGATGTGAAATACAATAGTTGGAGATGAACTCTATTGCCAATTGTGTCCCTGCCCCTGCACTCATCCTGAGCTACTAAACGAACTGATTGCTATGAGTCTCCTCTGGTTAATTTTCTTCCATAATGGTGGTAACTTGCAGCTGAGGCCATATGATGTTACAAAATTATTGATGCAACGTTAGCCACTCTTTTGGATTTCATATCTATTTTGTTCTCACAGCAAGATCAAGAGTGAGAAATAGGTTAGCTAGGGATAGGCTCTGAATCGCAGTCACCTTTTTGAATCATGTGGGCTATTAATTGGATGTTCTTTTAATATAGTAGGTGCCCATGAAATATTCAGATCACTAACTGAGTTATTAAATGGAATAAACTTGCTGGGTAGCCTGTTACCAATTGTATTTATTCTGCATTTTTCATTCTAAGTTCAATTGCAAAATTAAGCCACAGCTATTTCTTCTCGGGGGCTAGAGAAATATATGATTTTAATCATCCTTTCTTCAGTCGACTTAGACAAATTTGGCATTGGGAAGGCAATGATTATATTTCTGGAGTGAGAAATATCTCTTTAGATCAAGGTAACTAATGAGAGATTCATTTCCCTTTATTTACTTTCTCATTTGAAAGTATCATCATCAGCTGGAAATGCATTGGGAACCTGACTTAGCTTTTCCACCAACGACCATGTTCCTCAACCCTGAACTCGAGACAGTGTTTACAGTAAATTATTGGAAATGCTAGAATGTATTATCAGTAAGAACTGTACCTTTGAAAAAGTTTAAAAGTTAAGTATATTTAATGATGCCTAACATATTTTATTGGCTGTGTTTAACAAAAGGCACTAGGCTGCAGTTGTTTTTGACAAGCATGAAAACATCACAGCATGAGACTGCAGAAGGAATTATGTAGAGAAATTACAAGTGATCCATCTCTCAATGAATTATCCACCTCAATAGCCTGCAGAACTCAGCTACCAATTAACACCTACTTTATTACATGTTGGGATGTACTTAATAACTTTCATGTGTTTATGCACTATTACCTTGACTGATGCCTCTTGTACAATTAGGCATAATTGGCATATCAATATGCAAAAGTTAAAAGGATTAACCCTCTTAAAACTAATGAGCATTTCTGTATCCAGCTGCTAAATGAGACAAAATTAGCATTTTTCACTTTTGGGCAGGATTTGATCATGCAGTTTCTCATTGTTGATATTACCTTGTTACATAACTTTAGTTTAGGGGGTTGTATGCTGGACTGGTAGAGAGTAAGAGTTTGGTGAAGTGAAATGAGATGTAATTATCCTAGCTTCCATTTCAGAATCCTTCGTGTGGACCATGTATATTTCTGGGTAAGGAATGAAAAAAGTTACTTTGGATTATGTCTACTCAGTGCATAATCACATAAAAGGGGTATTTTCGCTAGGATATGTCATTTCACCAAGAAAACTTGGCTCAGATGTGCGATATTGAAAGCTTGCCATGGCACTAATTTCCTTTCTGTCTCAGTTCTTTTCATCTCTTTTTGCCATGCACAATTTTCTGACTAGATATTGACAGAATGAAAAGTATTTTGGCATATTTATTCAAACAAGCCTGTTAAAGTTATCTGCTCAAGCCAAACCAAGAGCTCAATTGGGGCCAGAGGGGGGTGGTGGTGGTGGTGGTGATGATGATGAGGGTGGTGGTGGTGGTAGAGAGACAAGATGAAGGCAAGGAAATCATTGAATCATAGATTTAGAGCTGGAAGGAGTTTTAGGGTTATTAGATCCAACAATCTCCAGTTACAGATATGGAAACTGAGGTCCAAAAAGGTTAATTTACTTGCTCAAAGAGCACAAGTAGTAAGTGACAGATCTCATAAGGAATGAATGTAGATACTCAATTAAAACATGATTTCTAAGCAAAGTATACTGAAAGCCTTGCTTTAAGTGGGCAGTGATAGATTTGACCTCACGCAGACCAAACTTTGAAATACTTTAATAGCATCTTGGATACAATGGTCATTATGTGAGGCTCTGTGAGGCAACTGGGTGTAACAATGAATCAAGTCCAGGGACTTGGAGTCAAGAAGACCTGAATTTGCATCCCCTTCTTTGGCACTTACTAGCTATATGACACTAGACAAGTCACTAACCCTCTCTGGACCACAATTTATTCGTCTGTAAAATAGGGATAATAATAACACCTCCTTTATAAGATTGTTACGAGGATGGAATGTGTTAGGATATGTGAAACACTTTGTAAAACCTAAAATCTTATATAGATGTGTATTCATCATGTATTTGGTGGTAGCAATGATGATGGGAATGATTTCTAAAGAGTGAAAAAAAACCTAAATATTCAAATAAACTGTGATCTCATTAGTATGGGTGTTTCCTACAGTTTTAGGGACAGAAACCTAACCTTTTCTGCCCAGTATGTGAGACTTAGATTTTTTCTTATTTTATTGATATATATACATATATGTATATATGTATATAAATATATATATACATACACACAAATACATATATATATATTTACAAAATCAATTAATAACTATAGCACTTTGTGACTTTGTTATTCAGGACACTATTTAGAGCATAGTGTATCATTGTCTTATTAGTATATAATCTGTGTTCTGACCTATAGCTTGAAGTAGGTAAATATGTTAAAGTGTATAGTAGCCACATTAATTTGCACCTAATATATGTGCCTGTGAATGTGCATCTATTAAGCTTATTCTGTTTTTTCTCTCCTTAACTTCCTAGAGGCAATTTAGATGGAGAAAATCAGTTATCAATGCCCCTGTTATTATTGTATTGCTAATCTTTTAGAAATATATTAAATATGTCTCCTGTTTTCTTTAGATACCAAGTAATCATTTTTCACTTGATCAATAGAGTAAAGCCTCTGCAAAATTAAAATAGCAATCTGAGCATTGCTACCTGGGAAATGGTGTGGAGCATGGGAGTATATCAATGAAAACGATCTAGTAACCTGTATCGACAGGGAAGAGCTCACTGGTCTAAGTAATCAGTAATCACTTCCACAACACCCAGAATTTATCTGTCTCAAGGTGGACTGATTCTTCTTTTCCGTAGTGTGACAAGATAGGCAAAATGTTCAGCTTATATACATGCAGAGGCAAGTGAATTGTGCCCCTTTAAAAGCTAAAAACGCTAATATGCAATACAGCAACTGGCTCATTTGAAAAGCTTAGTGCAGTTTCTCATGCTTTCTAGTTGGTCTTATTTATAATAGGAATGTGCTAGCATACTAGACAGTTTAGAATAGATATTAATGAAGAGTTTAAATAGAGGAAATCATGAAACTGCAAACACTGGCTTTAGCAAGCAAGAGCAGTTTCTACATCTAATGCTGGTATCTCCTCCACAAAGCTGTATGAATATTCACTATTTTCATCTCTTAAACCAGACTGAAGTTCATTGCTTCATTCATAACTAATGCAAATAATTCCGAGTCTTTTTTTATTGGTATTCTGATTGAGACTTAGGAGTCTCATCATTCAAGAATGTTAACATATCAGAGCCCTCTTTTCTGTTACCAAACAGCCTGTGTTGTTTTATTTCTTCTTCTTTTTTAAAAAATATGTTATTGGGAAGACAGGAAACACTTTTCTTTTGTTCCTTATTCCTGTGATCATAGAATACTTGCCAAAGTTGTGGCTAGCCAAAAAGGCAGACATAAAAATTGCTAAAAATATAAGCCTTCTGTTTAGCAGAGTTTTGGAGAAATATTATGAGATTCCCGAGCTTGTCCGTGTTTACTTCAAATCAAGCTTATAGTCAAGTATGAGGCTTTGTTTGTATAAATTGTCCTGAAGTGGATCCTGATATTTAATTAAAATGACACTAAATCACATTGAATTGATAAGACTTGGCATCTCCAACAAAGGTAATTGCCCGTATTGGTTTTGTACAAAAATAGAGCTGCTTGGAAAATGTGCAGCCAACACAGACTGTCAACTCCATTTATAGATCGATATGTGAAAACCATTGATCAGGCAGGCATGTGTAACAGTAACACTTTGCATTTATTTGTGTGTTTTTTTTATACCACATTAAGGCTTACAGGATTATAGGCTTCCTAAATATTTTGACTTCCTCATAAATATATTATCTGTTGCATGTTAATTAAATGAGAGTCTGCAGCCATTTCTAAAATTGTTTTTAGTTTGATGATTTCCTTTTATTGCTGTGGATCGTCTGATCTGAAAATGGATTAGTTTCCTTCTGCATAAAGATTATTAAAGCTTATTTTAATGTGCCCTATTTAGTGTAAGATGTTGATGTGTTCCTGCTTTGAAAAATAGAGATACTGACAATTATTTCCTCTTAGCAAGTGGCTGATCATCTTTATTAACTGGGCATTCTCAGCATCCAGCATAAAATTATTTCCTGGCACCACAGCACAATATTATTTTGTCGGCGATTCAGAAAACCCATCTCATTGATTTCTTCTGATAGACTTGTCTCTGTCTTTCCTTGATCCGTATGTATATGTCTGTCATATCTGACTTGTTTAGCACAAAGATCTGATCAAACAATCCATACAAAATAAGTAAATTAGATGAGGCAGAGTCTTAAACAAAGATGATTCCTGTTGCTCTCATTTGAGGCTACTTCTTATGGGCTCCCTATATATGCTGCAGTCCGCAGTTAACTCTTTCTTATCTCATCATTATAAGGATAGTGTTTTGTTCCTAATCTCTATTGGACTGTGGAGGATGGCACACATAAGCCATTTTGGTTTTCAAGGAGAAACTAGAGCCTGGTGGAATGAGGATCAAGCTAGATCTAACCTGCAGATAGGATTTTGCAATAATGTTCCTTCTAATGGCGTTTTCTTTGGCATGGAGAGGTCAATTTTGTTGTGAATATCTTTTAATCCTGCCTATCTACATTTGCGAGTGTAGCTTTCAAGATAATACTTCTGCTCTTGCCTTCCTACACAATATTACGAGTATAATAAAGGAGTCAGAATGTCAGAAATAGTAAAAGTCCAGGCGACATCAGATTCAGGCATTACCAAAGCTAACTGGTCCAGTGTATTCCGCACAGACAAAAAGCTTTAATAACTGGACTTTTGACCTTTCCACAATTTGCTGCAGGATTGGGGGAAAAGATTAAAAAAAGCTTTCAATGCTTTTTATTTCCCTTTGCTGTTGCAATCCCACATCATCTCATGCTGTGAAAATCTTTACTCTGTTTACTAAGCACAAATTAGGCTTGCCAAAGGTTGAAAAAGTTTATTAGTTCGGTTTAGAGGCCGGCACTTCAAAGAGATAGCTCTAGTCTTCCAAAGGAGTGTCAGTCTGTGCAGGGCCCGGGACTATTGAAACTTGGACATAGCTAAATTTGTTTGTGATGTCCTACTGATTGAACATGGCTATGAATGTACATGAGATACATTTTTTAAAGTTAGTCCTCTGATTACTAATTTGAATCCCAAACTCTAACCTTGTTAGCATCTGGACTTATTTCCATAATAACAACCCCTTCAGAACCTACAAAGTAATGAATAATTGACAACAAATGAAATGTTTTGATAGTTGTCGGCACAAAGCATGTTTAATGTTTTGTGTTGCTTCCTAGCTAATTATGTAGATGACACATTTGTCAGACCTTGACTGCCATTAGAAACGTGTTTCCAGAGGGGAGAAAAACAGGCTATTCATAGAGTAATTAACTAGAATGCTCAATGACCTGTGAGAGATTCAAATAGCTGCCAGTTCAGACATTGTTTTGTTACAGAAGCAGAGGGGTAATTAAAATTCCAAATTACAGTGCTATGATGAAGCATTTGTTTGTTGACAGTATACTCTTACTCTAGTTTGTTAATTCTTTTTTAAATTGCTTCTAATCCATTTTATAGCTTTAGGAGTTCCGTCTTTGAATTTACTGACAACTAATATTATGGTAAATTGTTCTTCAATGGAGTACTGCATGCTTGGCAGTTCCATGGGAGCACAAGGTGGGTGGGATGGAATAGCTATTCTTTCCCTAAACTGGCATACCTTATGCTCTCATTGCAACACACGGACCACTAACAGGGAACATCTTGTTAAATATTATGTTCCTAATTGTGCATTAGGAAAAATGAGAAGGTGGGGAGCAAAGGATTTTTTTTTTTAAGGAAAAGGGTATTCTAGAGACTAATATCCAAGAGAAAAATATCCACAGCTCTAGCAAATGATCTTGAGGGGGTATGTTGGGATAGTGGGATTGACTTGTCTGTAGAAGATGCAACAGTCTGCAGGAAAAGCCTGAGCAGATCACACAAAGCACGGCACACTTCACGTTAGTAGCTTCCATCTGATGCCAGTGCCAATACAAGGCAAGGCACCACAGTTAGTGTAAGCTAAAATGTCTTTTCAGTGAACTGGTAGGGGCAAAGGGGGGTAGAGACTGTTTCCAAATGCAGAGTTCTCAGATGGTTCATGCTATAAATGATATCAAGCTTGTTTAAAAAAATGTATATATATATATATGATTTGCTAAATGTGGGAATAGAGTTTTATTAAATAGATCTGACAGAAGTAACATGGTGTTTGATGCCGGGGAGCTGACAGCGGCATCGAGTGAGCTCTGATTATCCTGAAGACATTGTCAGCTAGGATTGATTTCCACTTTCTCCGTTTATGTAACGGTTCCTGTAATACAGCTGACCCCGCATCACGTTACCTTGTCATTTCTCTGCATGGATCAAGACGAGATGAGCTGAAAATAGCTAGACACTGACCTTGAACTTGCCAGAAAAGTGAAAAGTGACAGTGGTGGGGTTTTTTTGTTTGTTTGTTTGTTTTTTTTTTTAGTTCATGTACAAAGATGAAGGCGAACTCTGATTCTGTTGAGTTCACTATCATAGCACAAGGGGGCAGAGCAGTACTGGAGATTCCAGGTAAAACAGATTCTACAGGCACATGTGATAGCTCTGAGATCTGAGAATCAGAGCCAGAGGTCTCATTTTTAAATCTTAGTATAGACATAAAGGAGAATTACTGATGAATCAAAATCTTAGGTCCCCTAATGTTCATAATCAGTAATTTGAAAGTATATATGCTAATTAAAATGGTTACCTAATACCCCATATGGCATCAACCACACTTCTCCCATCCTCCAAATTATGATTTTTTTCTCCCTATTCCCTGCTTCTAATACCTTTCAATCTTAAAATAATTTGGAAATCTAATAAAAACCACTTGGAAACATACTGTAGATGGGGTTTGATAGCTAATGTTCCAAATGAAACTTGATTTAAAACATGCTTTTGTGTGGGAAAGCAGGGAAGAATATTTTTTAAAATGTATTAATACAAAAAAGTTAAAGAATGGTATTGTGAAGATTAAAATGTGTATGAAGTGTTGGAGGAGAGGAACTTTGAGTTTAAATTACACAGTTCATCACCTTAATTTATAGATGAGGAAATTGAAGCTTAAAGACTTGTTTTCTTCATCTCATTTTCCCCCAGCCCTGTCCATCTCAATCTCTAAATAGCAAAGATAAATTGAGGAATTCTGATTCAGTTTTTCCTATATCTATGTAAAATAAGCCCCCCCTCCAGCAATAAGCCTTTAACTACTAATTTTATTTACTTATTTGGGGGAGATCAGCACTATTTATTAAAAAACATGTACATCATGATGTACTTGGAAAATATTTGACTAAATGCCTTTCTCAAAATTCATATGGTAATGGCATTAGAGATGGATGGAATTTCATAGGTTATTTTACATAAAAGTAAACAGAGGCCTGAGGAGATAAATGCATTTTTCAAGTTCACACAGATAGTAAGTGGTAGAAGTGAGATTCACACTTGGGTCCTATTGTATAGGATATTACTTATGTCTTATAATTAGCACTATTTGTATCAGCACAATTTCAAAATGAAGTAGATAATGGAATGTTAGGGGAAAAGTTCAAGAGAACATATTTAGATATTTATCGGAATGTTTATCATCCATTTATCTGTCTGTCTATCCCCCCAAATGTCTAAAAAATTGCTCATATTCATACTTCACCTCTGTAGATATAGCTTGGGGGTATTTTGAAGCTTCTACAACATGCAGAATAAGTTGGAGTATTTTGATGAGATTCTGGTGGATCACTAGTTTTAGGGATGAGACAGAGAAACAGACACACACAGACAGAGAGAGAAACAGAGAGAGAGACACACACACACACACACACAGAAACAGAGAGAGAGACACACATACAGAGAAAACAGAGACAGAGAGAGACAGATAAAAACTGAGAGACAGAGACAGAGAGAAACAGAGACAGAGAGAGAGAGAATGAGAACATAGCATGGATGGGGTCAATTTGCAACTATTGTCTTCATCTGATAAAAATTATATTTCCATTATCCAGACTAAAAAGAACAAAGAAAATTTCTTCTCCCTAATTCATGGTTGCCATCTAAATCCTTAAGTTTTTCTGTTTTATTAGGATACCCAGACTTTGGGCTAAAAGCATAAACTGCCTGAGTTGCACTTCCTGATGACATAGACTGCATTACTATAATTTAAGGCTATTAAATGCAAAAGTTAAACATGAAATTCATTCTCATTACTTTATAAGAACAGTTTGTAGTCTACTCACACTCACTTAGTTTGTACTCTAAGCACCTTTTGTACTCTACTCAGATTTAGGGGGTTGGGTGTGGATATACCCCATCTCTCTTGGGGAGTGGTGAAGGGTTGAAATGGCTTTCTAAATATGCTATTAGCCCCTACTCCTGAGGTACAGGCTGGCTCAAAGGTGCTAGCTGCTGAAACCCTTCCCCAGAGTTTTTTCTTTCCTTCAGTGTTTGCATACTTTTAATAAGGGACTCTAGTCCCTGATGTTTTGAGATTCGGTTTATTGTTACCATCTGTTTAATTACCCTCTCAGGTTTGTGTTGGAAGCATGAAAGTATTTTATCCAGTCTCTGAATCCCTGTGTTCCTAAAGAGATGTGGGTAAAGTACACGTCAGTTTTCAAAGAGCACATTAAAAACTGATAAACAGAACCATCTCCAAACAATAAAATGTAAGGAAATGGCATTATTTTTGACATTAATGTGCATTTCTTGTAATTAGCAAATGTACAGTGATATGCCACTGTCCCAGAAATAACACCATCTTTTTATATATAATCTTGTGTACTTCCTTCCCCTTTTGAGATGATTGATTTTTATGACTCTTATTCACTTACAATGCATAGATACTATTTTTATTAGAGAAGTGGTATGGAATTTAAGAAAGAGCAAAACATAGGGATGGAATATGTCAAAGAGTTTTAGGGATGAGCTAAAGTTTTAAATGGAGAAGCAATGTAACAAAGACAAGGCAAAGAGCTCCTAGGCTGAAATAACACAGGGGGAGGAAGGAGATAATATGCTTATGCTTATTCTTGTTCTTTTTATTATTTCCAAACTACCCAGGAATTTGCTGAGGTAGAAACCCATGGAGTCACACCACCCTTGCATTTGCCTTTTCACCTGACATTTTATTTTGGTTTCACATACTTGTAGCTACAATCCAGCAGTTGAAAATCACAAATCAAATAAATCAATCTTGGCTATCTGTATCATTTTACATAGGAACATGAGGGTACAATAAAAACACATATCAAATTGTGTTAGGTCTTGGCATGAAGTTAGGGAATGACTATCAACCTCAGATATTTTAGAGGACTAGTTCCTTAATCAAATATGGAATGTGAAATGCTTGCTTTTTTAATGAAGGAAGCTTTAGCTAAATTTATCGAATAAGAAGCAAAATCAATTCAATGGTACTCTTTGAAATGAGCATCTTGTCTGGGGTTTCATGATTACATTAAGACTTTTTAGAGTGCATTTGAAAACATCCTGAAATTACAATCTGATTTTTATAATCATTGTAATGAACAGAAATTTTGATGTTTTTCACTCTATGGAAGAATTGCTGTTAATTTCAAAATGCTACAGCATCCAAAAAAAATGCAGTGAGTAGCATAGAGCTGATCACAAAGTTCCTTTAGCTACTTTTGGGCACCTGACATATTTTGCTTCCCACAGGGTAAAAAACAAAAACAAAAACAAAACAAAACAAAATACTCAACTGTTTCTTTAAATCTCCAATGAGAAGGGACATGTGTCTCCTTGCATTCAGTTATATTATATCATATCATGGCACAAAGTGACCCAATATAGTATGACAGGAGAGAAAAGCAACTCTTTTTTTGGCCGTGTTTATTTGCTGTGATTTAAACCACAAAATGCAAGGCAGAAACAAATTATTCGGGCATACTTTTAGACCACATACTTTGGGTAACAGGTTTTTTGTTCTTTTCAGGGGTACTTAACCTAGGCTTTGTAAACTTGATATAAAACAATATTTTTGGATCACTATATTTCAATGTAATTGGTTTCCTTTGTAATCCCACTCAGTTTAGTCTTTTAATAATATGATTCTGACAAAGGGTCTATAGGCTTCACCAGAATGGCAAAGTGGTCCAGGACAAAAAAAAGAGTAATGACCCCTGCTTTAAATTGATCTATTAGAAGCAAACTGCATATTCATGAATGGAAGTACAGCTGGTAATTCAGGTTAATCTATATACCTCAGTCTCAAGCTGGGAAAACAAATAATTAATAAGATCTGTTTTGAAGTTCATGATCAAGTATTATCTGGCTGGTATATAATGATCCATTATTTACAGTGGTCCTACATATTGATTACATAGTCACTATGACTTACCTTATGGAGACTTCCTCTTTTACTATGAATTATTGACACTGTTAATGCCAATAACACATCAATAAATTTTCAGGAAAGAACGATCATTCCTGGATATGGTCTCCTTAGCCTCCATGTTACTGACATCACTGTCCTAAAATGGAAACTTCTCCCTTTGGTGAAAACACCACATGAAAAAGACTCAGCTTTCATTAGAAAGAGAGCAGGTATTATGGGTCCCATTTTTATATGTCTATGCCCTTCCATTCTTCTCATTTTGGTACCAGATTAGAGAAAAGGGCCTATGAATGGTGACTTTCTGTGTCTGTTTGTACATGTGGAGAAACATTATTGTATATGTGTTCTGTAAAATACTTTGTATTCAGTGTGCTTTGCATTTGGACATGTAAGCATATATAAGTATTGCCAGGAACTCTTGACCCTGGTGACAGTTCTTTTCCTTTAACATTATACCTCCCCTACCCCTGAAATAAGCTAAAATAACATGTTTTATAGCACTTTGTGAAATGCTTTCCTATTAGACTATGAGTTCCTTGAGAGCAGGGACTGTCTTTTTTTTTTTTTTGCATGGGGCAGTGAGGGTTAAGTGACTTGCCCGGAGTCACACAACTAGTAAGTGTCAAGTGTCTGAGATCGGTCCTCCTAAATCCAGGGCGGGTGCTTTATCTATCCACTGTGCTACCTAGCTGCCCACTGGGACTGCCTTTTGCCTTTCTTTATATCCCCAGCATTTAGCTCAGTGTCTGGCACAAGGTAACTGCTTAAAAAATGTTAGTTGATTGCCTGGCTGATAATATGGTAAGGGTGGGCAGCTAGGTGGCCCAGTGGATAAAGTACCTGCCCTGGATTCAGGAGTACCTGAGTTCAAATCTGGCCTCAGACACTTGACACTCACTAGCTTTGTGACCCTGGGCAAGTCACTTAACCCCCCATTGCCCTGCCCCCCCAAAATATATATTGTAAGGGTGATGGCAAAGGTATTATTTTTCTATTACCAACAAATCTCATTTCAGACCCAGGAGAGTTAGGGTCCTTGCTGTCTTTCACTAAGGTGCCCTTGACTCTGGGCTTGTGCTCTCAGATCTGGTTTCTTTTTCTCTATACACTCTTGGCTCTGTAAGCTCCTCATCCATGCCCCCCCCCCAAACATCTCCCAGAACCCTGGGGGAAATCATATGATGCTTAAGTCTGGCTCATCTTTAGGGTTTCCCCAAATGGGAATATAACCCACAACAGTGATAGGTCTTACTAAAAGCTGTTCCTCCAACTCCCTCCCCGACCTGATTGGCCTAATTGATTTGCCCTGGTTTCCCTAACATAGCTTATTTCCCTCCTCTCCCCTCCCACTTTATACAACCAATATGAGACAGGCCTGGGAAAAAGTTGGCCCTGGAATTTAATGGAATCCAGCTTCTCTGATATCTATGGATATAAAAAGTCCCAGCAAAATGGAATGTAGGACCCTCAGACTTGGTGAATTTAAGTGCCATCATGCCTTTTTTACATATCCTGGCTGTGTTAGAGCAAAGTAAGCATCCTTGTGTTCAATGTTCAATGAACTGTGAGTGCCCTATTTTATCCCTTTATAGAATCCTATCTGAGTGATAGTGCTAGAGCCACAAGTCCAGCAGTCACTATTCTCAGTGAAAGAAACACAAAGCTGAAGAAGTGGTCAAAGGCCTAAGGCCCAGGTTCAAGTTTACCTAAGGAGCAAATGTACGCACTGCTGCTATGTGTATCACTGTTAGGGGCAAGAGGGGTCCTTCCCTTGCTGCAGCTCTTCTCCTCACTCATAGGAGGTCCGTAAAAGAATGCACCTACCGCATCTTCCAGAATATGAGAGAGAGAGAGAGAAAGAGAGAGAGAGAGAGAGAGAGATGAATGGGAGAAGTGTAATTGTCTCTTCTTTTAAAGTTTTCTGAGTGAGTTGTTTTTTGTTTTGTTTTGTTTTGGTTTTTTTTTTTTTGCAGAGCAATGAGGGTTAAGTGACTTGCCCAGGGTCACACAACTAGTAAGTGTCAAGTGCCTGAGGCTGGAATTGAACTCAGGTCCTTCTGAATCCAGGGCCAGTGCTTTATGCACTGTGCCACCTAGCTGTCCCCTGGTTTTTAGCTCTATAGCCAATCCTTCTGTTGCTTCTCCCTTCCCCTGTTGTCATCACAGGGTCCACCACACCATCCCCAAACACCAAGTCCTTAATCACTAAGCCCAATAGAATTGGCCAATTCTTCTGTAAATTGGAAGAGGGGTGGGGTTTGAGTTAATTATACTTATTATATTCCCACCTTCCCAAAGGGAGATTGAGGCTCAGAAATGAAGTGACTTGACTAGTTAGCCATTTTGTTTGTCAGTGGAGAGACTTGAACATGGGTCCCATCTCAAGCACTAATGCCCTTTCTTCTACACTACAGTGCTTCCTGTTTGAAATCCTATGGGATTCCCAATAATTCCTCATAATATTTGTTATTTTTAGAGTAGCACTTTCTTTGAAATCAGGAGATGTACCTTGCTCACACCAGCATCCTTCTAAACACATAGTGATTTGTGAAGAAGAGTTAAAGAAAGTATAGGAGGCTTATGCCTATTTGAAGCAAGACATGTTCACATTTCAGAAGTTAGGGTGAAAAATAAAGTAATATGCAAACATCGGAATGAACTAGCCAATTAACTATTTAGAAATGTAAAAGTCCAATGCAATATTTTAAAAAATCTGTTTAGAATTCTCTGTCTCTCCATATATATATATATATATATATATATATATATATTAGATTTTGTAACAGTTAACTTTTAATGTCAACTATATGAAAATGGTTCCTTTATAGGTGTTTTTTCAAAGTCTAGCTTTTATATTAGAAACTTGCTTTTCCCCAGAATTTTTACAGGTGCAGACATCCTCATTGTCATCCTGTATCTCTCTTTTCTGTTTCATCTAATCGTTGCAAAAGCTATCTAAACTCCATTCTTCTACTTCCTTTCCTCTCACTCCCTTCTAAACCATATGCATTCTGGCTTCTAGCCTAATCATTCAACTGAAACTGCCTTCCATAAAGTTACTAATGATCTCTTAATTACCAACTCTAATGGCCTTTGCTCAGTCTTCATCCTTTTTGACCTCTATGGGATCTTTGACATTGTAGATCACCATCTCCTCCTGTATACTCTCTCCTCTCTAACTTTTTATAATACTGCTCTCTACTAGATTTCCTCCTACCTACTTGACCACTCCTTCTCAGTTTTGTTTGGTTTGGTTTTGTCTTTTTTCTGAATCTTCCTGTCATCATGACTAACTAGATGTAGGTATTCCCCAAGGCTCTGTCCTGGGTGCCCTTCTCTTCTTGCTCTGTACTCATCAGCTCTCTCATGGGTTCAATTATCATCTCCATACAAATTATTCTCATATCTTTATGTTTAAATCTTATCTTCTGCACACCAGTCCCACATTATTGTCTTTGGGGCACTGCAAATTGGACGTCTCAGAATCATCTCAAACTCAACATGCACAAAACAGAATTCATTATCTTTCCTCCCATAAGTTTCCCTTTCCATCTTCTCTATAATCATTAAGGATACCATCATCATCTTTGTCACCTACCATCACAAGCTTGGTGTCATCTTTGATTCCATCTGTTCCACATATCCAATTTGTTATCAAATTTGGTCATTTTTACCTTCATCTTTAGTGCATGTTTATATATATATACATATATGGATATGTATGTATATATGTGTATATAGGTATATGTGTATGTATATATGTATGTGTGTATAGGTATATGTGTATGTATATAGGTATGTATATGTGTCAGCTAGATGTTATGGTGATAAAGTGCCAGGCATGAAGTCAGGAAGATAGAGTTTAAATCTGGCCTCAGAAACTGGCTTTGTGATTCTGGGCAAGTCAATAAACCAAGTTTGCCTCAGTTTCCTCATCTGTAAAATGAGATGGAGAAGAAAATGGCAAATCACTCCAGCGTCTTTGTCAAGAAAACCCCAAATGGGTTCACAGAGACTTGAACATGACTGAAAAATGACTGAGCAACAACCATATGTGTGTGTTTCCATTTTATAGTTGAGGAAACTGAGGCAAAAAGGACAAGTGATCTGCCCGTGGCCATAAAGCAAGTAAATGTGAGTCTGGATTTGAACTCAGGTCTTCATGACCACAGGCCCAGCATTCAATCTAAAGTGTGTTTCCTTCCTACTCAAAAATGTCCAGTGGCTGTCTGTTACTGCCAAGAATCAAATATTACATCCCCTGTTTGGCCTTTAAAGCCCTTTACAACTTAGCCCCTTCTTATCTTCTAGTCTTCTTACACTTCACTCTCTTATTCTCTCTCTGTAATTCAGCTATGCTGGTCTGCTTACTATTCCTCACACATGACACCACATTTCCCAATTTCACTTTCCTTTATACTTGGACAGTCCCCCTCCTCACCTTTGTTTCCTGATTTTTCCTAACTTCCTCCAAGACTCAGGTCAGTTCCCATTTTCTTGGGTAGATCTTTCTTTTTTTTTTTTTAGTGAGGCAATTGGGATTAAGTGACTTGCCTAGGGTCACACAGCTAGTAAGTGTTAAGTGTCTGAGGCCGGATTTGTGCTTAGGTACTCCTGACTCCAGGGCCAGTGCTCCATCCACTGTGGCACCTCAGAGAGGTCTTTCTTAAGATCACCAGTTGTTAGTACCTTGCCTTCTGAGATTACCTTCTATTTACTCTGTTTATCTTGTACGTACAGAATCTTTTCATGCATAGTATGTTGCATGTTAGGGGCTACTAGATGGTTTGGTTTCTGTAGTGCTGAACTTGGAGTCAGGAAGACCTGAGTTCAAATCTTGTCTCAGAAACTTATTAGTTGTGTGACAATGAGTCACTTAACTCCTCTGTGGCTTTCTCTTTATCTGTAAAATGGGGATAATAATAGTACCTACTTCTCATACTCATTGTGAGAAATTAATAAAATGACATGTAAAGTGCTTTTCAAACCTTAAAATGCTATATATATATGACGATGACGACAATGATGATGGTCTTCCTTATTAAAATGGGAGCCATAGAAGTCAGGGATTGTCTTACTGCTTTTCTTTTTATCCCCAGCATTTAGCACAGTGCCTCGAACCTAGTAAGTACTTAATAAATGCTTTTTGCTCACTGGTTATATGTAGATATAATCACTAGATACATTGCTAGATACATACCTGATCTTATCCTTAATATGAAAGAGTGGGGGAAGGTACATGCTCAATACCCTTGATTTCACAGCAGAGGGAGCTCTGGGAAAATGCCAACATTGTACTGAGAACCAGTGCCCTTCTCTCCCACAGTTTCATCTCTCTCTAGATAGCCACATTTTTAAAGAATAGTTTAAAGACCCCATCTCATAGGAGCCCCCATGCTAATCCCTGAAGCTGTTTTATTTCACTAAATCCAAGGCTTGGAACCATGTCACTGGCTGGATGAACAAACAGACATGCTTACCTGTATATAGCATCATTCATTCATCTATACTTGCTTGTTTACTTATTTATTTATAGGCATAGACACACCAAAAGGAATAAAATTAGAGGTATATTTAAATAATTACAATACATATAATGGACCTGCAGCTTTTCCCAGTTTTGATTTTTTACTTTCTTTCTCTAGAGTCAGAGTGACATAGAAGATGGTTGGCCTTGGAGTTTGGAAGACCTAGATTTTCTGTCACATACTGATTATGTGACCCTGGACTAGTCACTTAACTTCAATGCCCCAGCATCTCTCTAAAACTCTTAAGTTGTACAGAAGTTGCTGATATACATGGGCAAAGGGAGTTCCTTCTCCAAAATATTCCCTACACCACTGAAATAAATCACCTGTCCTATCTCTCTCTATCCTTCTTTCTTCTCTCTCTCTCTCTCTGTCTTCTTTGTCTCTCTGTCTCTCTTTCCATCTCTGTCTCTATCTCTCTATCTCTGTATCTCTCTCGCCAGTAGCTGGCATATAGTACATACTCAAATGTCTATTGATTGATTAAAATATGGTTTCCAAATGCCAAGCCACTCACAGCCTTATTTCTGGTAAGTTGTTAGGTGGGCAGTAGAAATGCATATCCCAACTCCCAGTGCTATCTCTCTCTCTCTCTCTCTCTCTCTCTCTCTCTCTCTCTCTCTCTCTCTCTCTCTCTCTCTCTCTCTCTCTCTCTCTCTCTCATTCTCTCTCTCTCTCTTTGCCCACAGTTCTGTTTGTAGGAAGCAACCTCCAGTTTTCTCTGACTGCTTCCAAGTAGACAGTTCATCAACTGGGCTGAATAGACTTTGATCTCACTGCCTGGCTTGCTCATTGCCTGGGTATCCGTGGAATATAGTCAAGGGTAGGCCAGATACAAAGGAACATTTTCTGTGGCCTGATTGATCTCTTGTGTTCTATCTTCCTCTGTGTCCTTATGGCAGAGATCTTTGTCATTTCCATCTAAATCTCTTCTGATCTGCCCTTGCTTCCTCCTTCTCTGCCCCCATAGTCACCTACAGAGGGGGTGGAGAGAGGGCACTACATGGGTACAAAATTTTCTATTGAAATCCCAAATGTTCTTGTTGAAGAGGCCAAAGGTTCTTTCCCGTGAGAGATGGCTACCTAAGAACTTCAAGTTCCAGAGTTCCTTAGTTCCTGTATTAGATGCTACTCTGTCTTGCAAAGTTGTTGCAATTGGTCCCTGTTGAATAGATACAATCTCATTGGATTAGTATCCATGGACCTTGATTCAAAATCTACATCTACCAAATAACTAGCTATATGAAATTTAGCAAGTTATTGTGTCCCTTAGAATGTTTCCTTACCTGTACAATGGAATTCAAAAGAACTGGTCAGGCTTCCCCACAGGTTTGTGGTTAGTCTTAGGTGAAATAATGTATATAACATTATATGCCAGCTTTTGTGGTCTCTTTTCTTCTTGTGGTTGAAGTATAGAATAGAATGGAATTGAAGAGCAAGTACTGCTTTCTTAGATGCTTGGCAACAAGCCACATGATTTTTTCCTATTTTCAAACCTTGTAAGAATTGAAGAAATGGCCATTTCTTTGTGTCATCAGACTCTGAAATCAATGCTGACATCTACCTAAACTATGGCATCTTTGAAAGTATGCACTGTTAAGTCTGAATTGTCCTAACCTGGACTAGATGCAGTCAGTTAAAACGACAAAAGAATTGGCCCTGACTTAAGACAAAGTGCCTCTCACCTCCTCCAGTTTCTTTCATCAAGTAATCTGGGGTATATACTGAAAAATCATTATTTTGGGATCCTGGTATTTCTTATATTTCTATTCTTCCTTCCTAGTTGTAGAGAAATCTCAATGTTAATAAAGACAAAAGAAAACTTTGAGTCAGGGTGAACTCTGGAGACTGGGTTCTGATCGTAGTTACCCCCACTTACTAGTTGTGTGACCTTGGGCAAGTCATTTAAATTCTCATGACTTTGGTTTCCTCATGTGTATAATGAGGAGGTTGGGCTTGATAAGCTCCACTGTCTATTTCCATCCTATCTCTAGGACTCTATGATTTTTCAGGGCACAGATTACTGACAGAGAGGAAAACAATTTCCAAGTATGACTGAGCAAAATGGTGACTCTCTTTCCACTGATCAGAACAACTGCTCCCTTTTGGAACCATTATATTTTCATTGACCACATAACTAAATAGACTCTAAGAAAGGCAACGTTTGTCAAGATTACCTTTGCTCTGCTCCTTGTCATTCTAGCCCATGTCCTGGTTCCACGTAAGGGAAGGCCATTGTTTTTCATATACAAAGCACTTAATAATTGTTTGATGATTTGAACTTTACTGAATTAAACTAAGGCTGTCTTTGCTCACTGCAAAGTTCCTTTATCTGCCTATTTAGTCTGCTTTTAAAAATAACAATCCTGAGTCTTAGTTGTGTAAGACAGAAGAGTAAAATTGTCAGCTACAAATCTTGAAGTTAAGCTTTGGCTGGAGCTTATATATTGAACAGCTTCTATTATGTATCATGACCTTCTCCTCCAAGCCAGTTTTCTCACTTCTGTCCAATTTTGATTGTTGGGTATTTTCAATATTTTAAATTTTAAATTCACGTGTATTTCCAACTTTTTGGACATTCTTTTAACAATGAAAATTGTAATAGAGATTTTCTGGGAAACATTTTGTCTCCTATTTGTATCTCTCTTGACATATCTATGATATATTGACTTCAATAAAATGTATTTCAAATGAAAATTTAATATAGGTATTGGTAATTTGTTTTGCTTAAAATCATACTGAGCTGTTTTCAGGTAAAGCAGAGGGATTTTCAAGTAAATTAGGATATTTTTAAAGTCATATGGGAGGGGCAGCTAGATGGCACAGTGGATAGAGCACCAGCCCTGGAGTCAGGAGTACCTGAGTTCAGTCCAGCCTCAGACACTTAACACTTACTAGCTGTGTGACCCTGGGCAAGTCACTTAACCCCAATTGCCTCACTTAAAAAAAAAGTCATATGGGAAAGAAAGTCTCTTTTCACATTAGAAAATGGAAAATGAACGTACTAGGTAATATACAGTATTTTGCCCAGCCTTCATAAACTAAATGAAAAAATTTAACTTATCAACAAATTATTCTTCATTTTGTCTAATTAAAAGTTAAGATAAAATAGGAATATATAATTTTTATAGATTTGTTAATATTTTTACATTTTACCTAGAGTTTCACCTATTAAAAAAAATCTTTCTAAAATCATGAAGATTTCCTCCATATTTTACTCCTCCTCTCAGAAAACCATCCCTAATAACAACAGAAATATTATTAGAATAAGAAGAATAAATTGGTATGTGGGAAAAAACAACACTCTGACAATATAAACAATGTAAACTCTACCAATGCCCTATCCCTACCTCATATCTTTTCTTTGAGGCCAACCTTATTTTTTAAAATTTTGCGACATTCTTTAAAAAAAAAACTATATTTGGTTATTATTCTTTCCCCCATTTTATTGTCCTTGTTGTCATTGGGTATATTGGATTCTTGGCCCTGCTTATTTCACTTTGTAGATTTTCCTGCTTCTCTGCATTCTTCATATTCAACATTTCTCATAGAACAGCAATATTATTAGGCATTCATAAATGATGGGCCTCTATTTTATTTTCAATTTTTTTGCTAACCCCAAAAAGTGCTGCTATACCTAATTTGGTGTACATAGAACCTTTCTTTTTATCAATGACCTCCTTGGAGTAAACACACAGCAGTGGAATACATGGGTTAAGAGGTACAGGCATTTTAGTCCCTTTTGCATAATTTCAAATTGCTTTCCATTATAGTTGTACTAATTTACAACTCCATCAACAATGCATTAGGATGCTTATTTTTCCACATACCCACCAATATTGATTGTTCCTGGCTTTTGATGTCTTTGCCAATTTGTTAGGTGTGAGGTGAAACCTCAAGGTTGTTTTGAGTTACTCTTTTCTTATTATCAATGATAAAAAGAATTCTTTCATATAGTTGTTTTTAGTTTGCAATTATTTTGAGTACTATTTGTTTATATCCTTTGACTACTTATTTAATGGGCAATGACATTGGTTCTTACATATTTCTTATAAGTCATTTATATATTTTGGATATCAAAGCCTATCAGAGATATTAAAATAATTTTCCCCATTTGAGCATTTCTTTTCTTATCTGAGATGCATTAATTTTGGCTGTGCAAACATTTTAATTTCATTTAGTCAAAATTCATAAACTTCAATTATGTATTCCTATGAAAGTTATAGACATACTTATTTGACTTATTGACTCAGTTTGGATCAACTAGAGCTATATTTGTTTGCTCATCCTATTGGATTGTAGCTACCCCTTTGATATACCTATAAAAGGGGACTCATAATTTTTTTTTTTAGTGAGGCAATTGGGGTTAAGTGACTTGCCCAGGGTCACACAGCTAGTAAGTGTTAAGTGTCTGAGGCCGGATTTGAACTCAGGTCCTCCTGAAACAGGGCCAGTGCTTTATCTACTACACCACCTAGCTACCCCCGACTCCAGGCATTTTTAATGACTTTCCTTCTTATCTGGAATATTCTTTCTCCTCATCTCTACCTCATGGTTACCTTGGATTCTAAGTCCCAGCTGAAATCTCACCTGTTAAAGGAAGTCTTTTTTGATCCTTCTTAGTTTTAGTGCCTTCCCTCTATTGATTATTTCCAATTTATCTTGTATATAGTTTGTTTGTACATAGTTATTTTCATGTTATCTCTTTATTTTCTTTTTTTTTTTTTATAAATGTTGATTTTACTGTGTTTTTTGTTTTTGTTTTTGTTTTTGCAGGGCAATGAGGGTTAAGTCACTTGCCCAGGGCCACACAACTACTAAGTGTCAAGTGTCTGAGGTGAAATTTGAACTCAGGTCCTCCTGAATCCAGGGCCAGTGCTCTATTCACTGTGCCACCTAGCTGCCCCCCATGTTGTCTCTTTCACTGGATTGTGAGCTCCTTAAGATCAGGGACTATATTTTGTCTTTCTTTGTATCCTCAGCACTTAACTCAGGGCCTGGTACTTGTGCCTGCTAAGGTGGGCAATTAATAATTGTGTATTGACTGACAGTTTGACCATAGCTTTTAAAGCTTACTGTAGGGCAGAAGCACGTGGAATTATATGTAGACTCACTCAAGTTTGAAGAGATCTCCTGGATGTAGAGTGCCTGGATTCATCCTTGGAGAGGAAGTGACAGAGGTACACAGGTTCTTAACCATATAGTCCCTGGAGAGAATCATCACAGAGTAAAGTAATGAAACTTACTTTACCCAACCTTACAGAAAGAGGAGAATTTGGGCAAGTACTTCTCCTTGGGAAGAAACGGATTGTGCCTTTTGATCCTTAAAGCTGGAAAATGAGAAAGGAACAACAATTACAATATAGGGTGACTTGAAGCTTAACCTTCTCCCATATTACCATAAGTTATTCAGACTGAGGATTCAGTGAGGGGAAAAGGCTGGTTGCTTGTCTCGTTTCTTTGTCAGGTAATACTTTTAGACTGTATTCTCCTTTGAGTCTCTGTGCTACCGTAATATTCACCACATATTGAAATAATGTTCCTTAGCAAACTCAAGTTTATTTCTCTTCCAATTTCAAACCAGGGTGTAGCTCTATGAGTCTACTGCATAGGCCATAGAGAGAAGCCAGGACTCACTGAAGAGTGAAAGGGAATCATAAGGACAATTTAGGAACTACCAGGAATCCTTTAGGTTGTTTTTCCTTTTTTTGCTGGGTGATGAGGGTAGTGGTAAGGTTGGAGAGGGAGGTGAGTGGCTCTCTTCTACCCAATGTAAATTTGGCAGCCCTTTTACCTAGATATGTGAAGACTTCAACAAAATCAGTTCTATTTGACATATATTCTGAGATTGGCCAAAACTTCTTTTAGGGGATAATGAAACAGGAAGAGAGACAGAGAGACTCAGAGGAAGAGGAAGACAAAGATGGAGAGACACACATAGAGAGACAGAGACAGAGAAGGGAACTGGAGGGGGAGGTGTCAATCTAGTCTAATTCTTTATATATGGTAAACCAGAAGCCCAAAGAGATTTAAGTGATTTGTACAAGTTGTGTCCAGTTGTTCAGTCATGTCTGACTTTTTTGAGGGCAATGCTTGGGTTTTCTTGGCAAAGATACTAGAGTGGTTTGCCATTTTCCTTCTCTAGCCCCTTTTACAGATGAAGAAAGTGAGGCAAACAGGGTAAGTGATTTCCCCAAGGTTACATAGCTTGTAAGTGACTGTGGCCAGATTTGATAACTTAAGAAAGGTGAATCTTCCTGACTCCAGGCCCAGCACTCTATTCATTGTGGCACCTAGTTGCCTTTTATCCAAGTATGTACAGGTAATAAGTAATAGAGGCAGGATTGAAGCCAGGTCTACTGTCTCAAAAAATAACGTAGCCCTCTACCCTCAAGTTTGATGTAGCAAGCTACTAATTTCTTGTAGCCTTTGGTCTTCTATTTATTTTTAAATTAATTATATATCATATATATAATATAACATATTATTTTATATTATCATATTACTATCATATCAACAATATACTATCATATTGTATATAACATATGATATATATGTATAATTTTTATATCCTCTATGTCTGAAAATATAACCCTTCCTCATCTTCTACCAGGTTGCCATCCCTCATAACAAACATTTTTTTAAAGTGGAAAAAAGAAAGCAGTTCACCAAAATTAACCAATATATTGAAAACATCTGATATTATATGCAATGTTTACACCCATGGTCTCCCATCTCTGCAAAGAAGTATAGGGGAGTACCCTCTCCTTCTTCGAGGCCAGGATTAGTCAGACATTTTAATTGCTCAACATTTAGTTTCAGTTGTTTTGTGGTTGTTGGTTTCCATTCATATTTTTGTAGTTGTTGTGAATATTGTTTTTCTGGTTCCATTTATTTCACTTCCCATCTCTTCCCATGGTTTTCTGTATTCATCACATTCATCATGTCTCACAGCATAGCACTATACCATTACATTCATATACAAATTGGTTAGTTATTCCTCAATCTATTAACATTTGTTTTGTTTCCGATCATTTGCCACTATAGGAAGTGCTAGTATGAGTATTTTGTTGCATATGAGACCTTATTGTTGTCACTGACCTCTTTGCAGTATATGCCTGTTACTAGGATATATGTTTCAAAGGTTTGGGACACTTAAGAGTACACTTCTTCAGAGGATGTACAAGGTGAGAGGGAGGGCAGTATCAGAGAGAGTGGGGGAGGAGGAAAAGCCCTGTGAATGAGAGCTACACCCAGGGAACTAAACTGTCTGAGCTTCCTATAGAATGCTGACTTTGTCTTCTTTCTTTTCTCCTTTGATATGAGAGAGATTTTTGTTTCTAACTTATTATAGTGATCATGTAACTAAGAAAAGGAAAAAAAAGTCTTTCTTTTGCTGGAATAATGTCTGTGATTATAGGTGAAATATGGCAATGTAAAAGCAACTTTTGAAGTGTGTATATACGTGTATATGTACATGTGTATGTGTACACATATATACACATATAAAAGTTCCTTTACCACAAATACTGACAACCATGCCTCACTCAGTGTCAAATAAAATATAGTTTATGAACAACTAACAAAAAAAGAGTACACTTCTTCTTTTGTTGTTTTTTTTTTTTTTTGGTGGGGCAATGAGGGTTAAGTGACTTGGCCAGGGTCACACAGCTAGTAAGTGTCAAGTGTCTGAGGTTGGATTTGAACTTAGGTCCTCCTGAATCCAGGGCCAATGCTTTATCCACTGTGCCACCTAACTGCCCCTAAGAGTACACTTCTAAGGGGAATATAGGGGTATGTGATTGATTGACTCAGAGAAGAAACATCTTACTTAGAATCATAGACTCAAAGTTGTAAGGGTAGTAGAGATCATTTACAGAATGATTAAGTATGATAGCCATATATCCTGATCATAGCAGAACTCTGCACTTCTCTTGGTTAACTAAACCATTTACCTAGTCTATTTAAAATGTTTTTTTTTAATCTTTGAGTGAGGATAGGATTCTAAAAAACAAAATATGTAGTTAAATATCTAAAGCACAGACTATTTTCATGAATGAAACTTTTGTAAACCTTACCTATCATTGATACTCAGTGACACTAATTAGGACCCCTGTGGCACTCAAGTCTTCACTGAAAATCAAAGATCCAATCGGTAGGGTAACCCAGTAGTGTTCTGTCCCTATAGGTTGTCCCTCTAGGTTTAATCTGAGATGTGTCAGTGGGCAGTGCTCTGAGGTAGCTAATGTTTCTGCTGCTTATCATTTGGTAGATGTTTAGAATTTTTTGGTGCTGTCAACCTAAAATGTTTCATTCTTCTAATGAGCTTTGAAATACTGACATTTGTGGTTTTATTGTTTCATTGCTTTTATTTTGTTTTTAATGGAATTCGTGTTTTCTTCTGAAAGCATATAAACAGGAATTAGGTGGTATCATGTTAATATTTCACTGCTTACATGATTGCTATAACCTTCACCCCCTATTCAGACCTTCATCACCACTTACCTGGATTAATACAATAACTTTCTAATTGGCCTATTTGATTGTAATTTCTCCCTCTTCTGACTGCCAAAATCATTCTCATTTAAAGCACAGATTTCACCCCAACCCTTGCCTCCTCAAAATCCTGAGTGTTTTTCCTATTACTTGGCAGACTGCCATTTAAAGTCCTTTATAAACTAGCTATTTGCCCACAAACTTACACCAGGCCAGATAACTTACTTGAGGCATGAAGGTATACTGGAAGAGAAATAGAAGATAGCATATGCCAGGCATCATCAACCACTATCGACCCAAATACCACTTCTCTTTGGTCCTCTGTAGTGTTAAGTCAGGATCCAGAATCCAAAATTCCTGGTAGAAGGAGAACTAGCCATCAATCCTTGTCCAACCCCTACAACCATTATCTAGGGAGAAACTATAGTGGATGTATTCGACCCTGTCAACTGACTCTGGTAGTTTGTTAGCCCCTCCCTCATAAATAGTGACAACTAATGAAGACCTGGAAAAGTTCTTGCCTCCAAAGTCCTTGTCACTTTCATGCCACTTTCATGGCACTTTGATATCACTAAGAGATATGGTTTTATTAACAGAAATTATACTAAAGAAAATACATTACCATCTGATTTTCCACTGTACCCTAAGGACAGTTGAGCCTTGTCATTTTCTCTTGTAGCTGAAGTCCCCCTCATGTGTTGGCTTGCTCTTATAGAATATGAGATCTTTGATATCAGGGATTATTTTGCTTTTCTGTTTGTGTCTCTAGTGCTTTTCACAAGTCAGCATTTAAAAATGCTTTTTCATTCATTCATTCATTCATTCATTCATTCATTCATTCATGTTCTCATAGTACAATGCAAACTCTTTGAAGGCAGGAAAAACAGTGAATATTTTTCATTCATTTTTGTTTTTTCAGCTCTAACTCCTAGAATGGTGAACTATACATAATAGGTATTGGGAATGAATACCAGGTTTTCACATATGATATTCTATGGTAAACTGCATCTTTACAAGTCATATAATTGCGTATATTCACATACTGAGAATGCCTGATACCAAAAAGTATTTGATTTGGCAAAGCATATAGCCTCAAAGAGCAGGGGTAACATGATTCTCATATATTAAGATCTTGTGAGATTTCTCAATAGTCAGCAAACATTTATTAAGTACTTGGTGTGTGAGAGATATAATACTAAACACTGGATATACAAAGAAAGAATAAAACATGGAGAGAAAGAGGGGGGAGGAGGAGAGATGTAGAGAAGGAGAGAAGAAAGAGGAGTTTTGTTTGGAAATGTTGAATTTGTGATTCCTGCAGAATATCTAGTTTGAGGTGTGAGATGTTACAAGACTGGAGCTCAGGAGAGAAGTTAAGGTTGACATAGAGATGAAGTAAGCATTTGCATAGAGATAAAACCATGGGTGTCTATGAGATCACCAAGGGACAAAGTACACAGGGGAAAGAGAAGAAGGTCTGAGATAAGACCTTGTTCTGAGAGAAACCCATATTTAATGTGTATAACCTTGAGGAAGATCCAGGAAAGGAATCCGAGAAAGAGTGGTCAGAGAAGTTGAAAGAGAGCCAGGAGAGAACTATGTCACAAAAACCTAGAGAGGAAAGAGTATCCAGAAAGAATTGATGACCAACAAAATAAAATCCTGCAGACCTTAAGAAGCAATAAGATTGAGATCATTAGATCTGGCAATTAAGAAATAACTGGTAACTTTTGAGAGTGATTTCAGTTAAAAAATAAATGCAAAAGCTAGATTGCACAGAGTTTAGAATTGAATAAGTGGAAAGGAAGTGGGGGCACTTTTTCAAGGAGGTATGCCATTAAAGGGAAAAGACATATTGAATAATAGCTAGCTGAGATGGTCAGATTAAGTGAGGGATTTTTTTTTTAATGAGTGTTCTTGTAGGAAGCAGGGAAGCAAATCAGTAGACAGACACTGAAGATTAGTGAAAGTGTGGGGTCACAGAGGGAGTAATCTGCTGGAGCAAATGTGATGGGATGGGATCAAGGGTGTGTGCAGAGGAGTTTCCCTTGGCAAGTAGGAGGGCTATCCCTTAATGTGAGACAGGAATGAAGGTGGTAATGGTGAGGGAAGAAGTCTGAGTGATGTGAAAAAAGAAGATTGAATAAGAGGGAAATAACATTTTTTTTTTGAAGGATGAGGTAAAGTATTCATCTCAGAGGGTAATGGAAGAGAGGAAGGTGGTACTATGAAAGACTTGAGGAGAAGTGAAAGGTTGAGAAAAAAGAGTTCATAAACTTTTTGACCAGGACCCTTTATACTCTTAAATATTATTGAGGACCTCCAAATATCTTTTGTTATATGGGGTATATCTATTGAGGTTTACTGTATTAGAAATTAAAACAGATGAATTTTTAAAATATGTATTTATTTAAAATAACAAAAATATGGGGGACAGTTAGTTGGCACAGTGGATAAAGCACAGGCCCTGGATTCAGGATGACCTGAGTTCAAATCCAGCCTCAGACACTTGATACTTACTAGCTGTGTGGCCCTTGGCAAATCACTTAACCCTCATTGCCCCACAAAATAAGATAAAATAACAAAAATAAACCTAATACATCTGAACATATTTATGAAAAAACCATATTTCCAAGACAAAAAATTATTGGATTTTTTAATATATATCTTTAATGTCTGACTTAATAAAAGACAGTTGGATTCTCATATTTGCTTTTACATTCAGTCTTTTACCATATGTTGTTTTGGTTGAAGTATCTGAAAAAAATCCAATCTTACACAGATATATAGTTGGAAAAGGGAAGTATATTTTAATAGAAAAATAAAGTCTTAGTATTATTGTGAAAATTGTTTGACCTTTTCAACTCCCTGAAAAAGTCTTGGAGACCTCTAGGGTTCTACAGACTACACTGAGAACCACTGGTTTGGAATAACCATTATGGTGAATGGAATAGATTAGAGAGGTATAAAAGGGTTTCTTTGTTGTAGTGATGGCCATTGGAGATTATACAACATAAACTTACTTTGGATACAGTCAGAATATTTTCATTATTTTTTCCAACTCCATTTTTCATCAAGTAAACAGGAGTCAAGTTAAGAGGCTAGTGGTAGTAAACCAAGGTTGAGGCTTGCTGAACATAATCAGTGTTAGGACAAGGGAAGGGCCTTGAGTATAGAGAAAAGTATAAATTTGAAGTGATTCACTCAGGGATCAAAATAGTGAAGAGAGGCAAGTAAAGCCAAGGTGAGGGTTATAGTATGATTAAGAAATGAGAGGTAAAGGGATTGGAGGTCACATACAGGGAAAACAACAAGAATAGGGGTTATAAGGCAGAAGGAAAGATACAATAATAAAAGATTATGACCAAATTAAAAAAAATTGTAGTTTGCTAACATGAAAGTGGAACACTTGTAGGAGATGGCAAGATCAAGGGTATGACTATAGGAAAGGAGACTAAAGAATTGGGTGGTTTTGAGTATTTAAGGGAATATCAATAGACATGTTGAAGTCCTCTACATTGAGATCAGGACTCGAGGCTAAGAAACAAAGGACTGTAGATCAGGCAAGCAGTTCATTGAGCAAAGAAGGATAACATCCTGGGTGCCTATAGATAACTACTGAAATTGATTGGGGAATAAATTTGAATTATATGTCATAGCAATAAAGGTTCCTGAGTGATGTTAATAGGAGAGGGAAAGTGACAGTGAGGAATATGGAATATTCAGACTTCCCCTCACCACAAACTCCAAGCTTCTTCCTTTATTAAAATCTCAGATTATTAATACCAATCTTCTTTCAATGTTTCTATATGGTGCAAATTACAGAATACTATTATCTCTGAAGAATAATTATAAGCCCACTAAATTAATAGGCTGCCAGAGACTACCAATGATGAATTAGGTGTAAAGATTGCACCTACGACAATGATTGGCACATAGAAACAATAATATTGTGATTGTTAGATTAAAAGATCTCTCCTGACCATGACCAAGTCACTTAACCCCCATTGCCCTGCCCCCCCAAAAAAAAAGAAAGGAAGAAAGGAAAAGAAAAGAAGAAAAGAAAAGAAAAGAAAAAACATCTCTCCAAGAAATATAGGATTAGAAAAGGAGGTAATCCCTTCATGTCCTAACAATAATTGTCATTTAGAAAATGATTTAAAGTTTTCCAATTGCTCTGCATACATTATTTCATCCGTACTGTCCAGAAACTGATAGAACTAGAAGAAGCCTTAGAAGTCATTAGATCCAACCCCCCATTTTAGAGATTAGAAAATTTATACCCTGAGGGCTGGGCCTTAGTTACTTATCAAAACACAGCTACAAAGTGTTTAAGACAATATCTAGACATAGGTATTTGGGACTGCAAGTTACCTTAGCTGCCCCTTCTACGATAATTATTATTTTCATTGAGATACATAGGCTCAAGAAGGTTTAGTAGCTTCCTCATGGTTGTACTATAATTAGAGGAAGTATTAAAATCTGGGTCTTCTCAAAATACCAGGATTCATTGCATTAAAATATGCTGTTATCATCCCCTACCCCATGATGCATTGGTAGTACTCAACAAGCATTTATTTAGCTACTTAGTATATACACCAAACATTATGCTAAGTGCTAGGGATACAAAGAAAAGGCAAAAACATTCTCTTTACTCAATGTGCTTATAGTCCAATAGGGGAGATAATATGCAAAAAAAAAATGTCCATCCAAGATAAATATAGTATAGGTAAGCTTAACAGGAAGCCAATTTCTTAATTAGAAAGGTAATATCAGAGGCAATGATAATTGTAGCTAGAGTTGGATAGGAGTAGGAACCAAGAAATGCTTCCTACAAAGGATGTACTTGAGCTGAATCTTAAAGCCAGGGGGCAGCTAAATGGCGCAGTAGATAAAGCACTGGCCCTGGATTCAAGAGGACCTGAGTTCAAATCCAGCCTCGCACACTTGATACTAGCTGTGTGATGCTGGGCAAGTCACTTACCCCTCATTGCTCTGCAGGGGGAAAAAAATCATGAATAATACTAAAAATGAAAGAAAGCCAGGGATGCTTTTAAGAGACCTATATGATTTCACCCAGAACACTGGGTTGAAACTTTATGAAGGATTTAAGGGAAGACATGGACAAGTGCTGCACAAGATGAAGTAACATGGATAGGCTCTGGTCTGCACCATTGGAAGGTGTGCCCACATCAGTGAATTCACAGATCTATTGATGATGTGGGCTTTTGACCAATTAGAGCACATTCATAGGAGAGTATCAAAATGGTTAAAAGTTTTGAATCATATCATCTGAGGTATATTAGAAGGAGCTGGTGATGTTCAACCTAAAGAAGACTTGTTTGATACATGATAACTATTTTCAAATGTGTCAAGTGTTATCATTTACAAGAGGGATTAGAATTATTCTATGTAAAAACCAGGATAAAACTAGGACCAAAAGTCAAAGTAACAGAGAGGAAGATTTTGACTCAATATAAGAAAAAACTTAGCAGTAATTAACTGAGATAGAATAGGAAATATTACTATGGTATTAGTTCTCCATCATTGGGAGTGTTTGTAATAGGGCCTGGGTAACCACTTTTTCCACTGATGTGTAGGGAATTTCTGCATATGATAGGATTTTGGACTCAATGCCCTCTAAAATTTCTGACAATTCTAAGATCTGAGCTAGAATTTTCAACACTTTTCCAATTCTACTTCTGTGGGTTTTTTTCCCAATAGAAAAATAGAATAAGGCTATTAATATCTACTAGAAATGTTTTTTTTAATAACCTCTGGGTAGGTATTGGCACAAAATCTCTCCTTCAGGAGATGAAGATTTGCCTTATAAAATTCAAAATCAACTAGCCTTTGAATATGCAATTATCTTGACCTATATGAATAAATTAGGATCTGATTTAGGAAAAAAAAATACTAAATTGTGTACTTATAGGATGCTAGTAACTTCAAAAAAGAGACGGGTATATTGAGTAGTAATGTCTAATGTATAGGCATGTATAGCTCCAAAATTTTTTCTATTTAGTTCTTTAAACAGCATCCTTGTTTATTTGCTAACTTCACACCTTGGTGGTACAGTGTATCGAGTGCTGGGCCTAGAGTCAGGAAGACTTGTCTTCCTGAGTTCAAATCTGGCCTTGGGTACTTACTAGATGTACGACCCTGGGCTAGCCACTTAACCCTGTTTGCCTTGGTTTCCTCTTCTGTAAAATGTATTGGAGAAGGCAAACTACTGCAGTATCTTTGCCAAGATAACCCTGAATGAGGTTACAAAGAGTCAGACACAACTGAAACAACTGAAAAAAATTTCTCCCATCTGAAAACAATGGAAATTAAGTGACAGTTCCAAAGATAATTACTCTTTGAACAAAATTCTTTTCTGTCCTTCATTCCTTTTTGCAAATTGAAGGAATTCCACAAAGTTTTTCAACAACTTGAGGCTTATGGGTGGATATGTGGATGGGAATACTGTTTTATTCAGCAATAAGGATTTTACATGTTGATTTACATACTTATTTTGGAAGATATGCTTAAACTGAAGAGTAATACGTATACACAATAAGACATATGTTTGACCTTGACTCATAGGTTGTAAGTGAAGGCCTTTTATTTTTCTTGGTTGTCACAATTGGAAAATATGGTTTCCAAAGTATATGGGAGTCCAGAAACTTGAGTGACAAGATCACAAATTGGACAGAATACAAACTTCCTCTCTCCTCCTCCCCTTCTCTCCCCTCCTCTCCCCTTCTCTCCCCTCCTCTCCCCTCCTCTCCCATTAATTGTAGATGGGTATTAGGGCAAAGTAGTGGTTCTCAGGTGCCCAATAAACCCAAACCTCTTTTACCAATTATTAATTAAGGAAAAGTAGAAAATATGGGACTTGGCTCATTCATAGGCCAAAAAGAACTACTTCCCTTCAGACACTAATTTAGGAAAATCAGGGTCTTCAGGGAAAGGTTGACAAAATAAGGCTTAAAATAGGATAAAATGACAGGTTTATTCTTTGCTTAATAGTTCTACTCTTTTAATTTTATGAATTTTGTGAGACCAAAGAGGGGGCTCTTTTTATTTATTTTTGTGCATTAACTTATTACTTAGAGTAGCTCCAAAGTTACAAATGTTTTTTCACTAAACTGCTAGTGAAACTCATTCTGTAAGCTTTATGAGGGTAACTAAACTTTGTACCTACTCCGCAGAAATATGCCAAATGTTCTCTATGCAAAAATGAATAAACAAATATTAATGAATGAACTATGTGATAAAATCAATTTTGAGTGGTAAAATACTTTCCAAAGAATGAGAAATAATTAGAAGATCAAAGTCTTGATCTCATATGAACCAGAAGTATCAAATAATCCAATCTAACATTGTTTCTTCCATTTCTAAATGGTTCTGTTATAATTTTAAGTTGTGGATGCATATTGATTGTGCCTTGTATGAATCTATACATCAAATGTGCATATAAATCAATATTTGTATTTGTACTTGGGAAATATCTGAGTGGTATCATGGATCATGGGGAGTTTTTAATTTTAAGAGCTTTTCCCCCTCAGCAGAGGACAAAGTAAATTTGTTTTATACTTGTAATCTTCCAGTAAAATGTATAAGATTCCAGTTAGTAAAAGGAGCTACCTCATGGCTATATCACAGGGAAAAGAAAAATGTCAGTAAAGTGATTATTGCTTTTAACATGCAAAAGAAATGGACAGGGATCAAATAAAAGGGCATGACATGAAGGCAAAAATGAGGAAACTATGTGGGGCTAAGGAAGTGATGTGTAAAAAAATGTAAAAAGAAAATAAACTTTTCTTTCTCATTCCACAAAATGAATGAGCAAGTTATTTCCATTTAGTCTGCCCAGGGAATAAAGAAGATCTATTAATCAGTAAAAGCTAATGATATATCACTTCTTTAGTAGATAATAGTCTTTTGACCAAGTTGCTTTTAATTTCTATCAAAGCGTATCATACTATTGTACCTCAGGAAGCAGCAAATTGCATCAAAATGTCAGCAATGTTTGATTTTACCCACTTAAAAAATCCCACAAGGAACATTCTAAGATAATGGAATGCTTAAAATTAACCACTTTTTAAGGTTCTTTTCCAGTTTTATTTTCCTTGGTTGAAGTCCTTCCTCAATTTGGATCCTGGTTACATGATCTCTCATTGGAGATCTGTCGGTAGTAACTGTAAGAGAGCCCACCTCGAGTCTACTCTGTATTCATCACACAATTCCCTCTTACCTAAAAATTCCCAATATAGTCACTATGAGCAATTCTCCTTTATTTTGCTCTCCATTTGTACCTGGTGGATTCTATATTACATTAATTCATTCAGAGCCAGCTCTGCCAGGCTCCCTATGGTTACAATTATTAAGCTTGTAACTGAAATTATATCTCTCATATTGATCTTCAACCAGAAGCTCTTATCCAGAAGCTTTTGTTTCACATTAAAGACACTAATGATCACCTCCCCCCACCAAATGAGCAGCTTAATTGTCACAAAAAGTTAAATAGAAAGATTTTGATTGTCATCCTTGATAAAGTTATAATCTAATCCCTTTCAGATTCAGTATCAGTGAACACTATCTTTTATTTTATAAATACAAAACAAAACACTGACTATAGTGACCTAAAAAGAAGTCAACCATTTAAAAAAAAATCATTTTAGAAATAAAAGCTGTATCTGTTTTTCAGGTAAGTCTGGTGCTGCAGGCTGATTTTCTTCCTCTGATTTTGAAATATGTCCTTGTTTTCTTTGTCTAAGGCCTGAGGTGGGTTATAATTCCAGTGAAAGTGATAGAAATTCTGTAGTGATTTAAAGTGCCTTTATGATTTATTTGTTCAAAGAATTGGTCCAGATTAATCAGGGTAGTCTCCCTTATGTATACAGCAGCGGTGGAAATACTCAGTGGTTCTATCATATTCACATCTCCTCCTGGAAAATGAGAATAATGACTCTATAATGAAGCCCTTATACAAACACAATGTATCCTGGAAATATATTAATGATATTTTTGTAATTGATCAATTGGGAAAAATCTCTTTAGGTATTAATTAGACATATTAACATTATTCACTCGACTGCAAAATGTAACAACACTATGGAGACCTTTTGGATCCAAGTTTTAAATCAACTTCATATTGTAGACTATTAATTTTCCACTGGAAACCTGCAGATGCACAGTTTGAAAATGGACGCTCCATAGTCATCGACAGAGAACAAACTAGGAAGGGTTAAAAGCACCAAGCCTGGCTTTATATGGATCATTAGAGCCTTAATGCATCTCCTGGGCTTTTGGAGCCTATGAGCTGGGAGCCTTGGGAAGCTTCTATCCTGACCCGAGTGGAAGGAATGAGGGTAGGCAGAGGTATTAGTTGTGCCCTCGGCTATTAAAATATTCACAGAAGACTAACTGGGAAATGTATTAACCACAGAGTAAGTTAAAGTCCTGTCACAGATCAAAAGCTGGGTTTGAGACAGGAAGCAATTGGTGGAAGTAATTGGTCAATGCTCAGGGAGGAAAGTCGAGAGGAGAAAAGGATGAGACTCAGAATGGCCTGAAAGCTTTTTAGCCCCTTCTGGTTGACAAAGACCACAATGTTAAGTGTCTCTTTCCCCTGGTATATCTCCTTTGAAGAAGCAAATGCTTGAGAAAAAGAGGTCTGTCTGCCTAGCTGAAGAAGATTCTATCCTCTTTGTAGACCAAGTGAAAAGAAATTATCTGTATACCCATATTAGTTTTTCAACCACAAGGTCTCAGTGTTCATTAAAGCCATCTTTAGAAGCAAATGAAGGTCATTCTCTTCTTTCTTTCTCTTAGATGCCAGGGGTTTTATGTCAGAGATACCTCCTTAACCTTTGGAAACCACCAATTATGCTAGTGCTATAAGTGACCACGGAAATCATTCAAAATTCAACTTAGTGGCAACTGAAGTTCCCCACAAAAACAACAATAACAAGACACATTTCAGATTCAAGCCCAGACTACAGTTTGAGATTCAAGAATATAATCTGAACAAGCATTTTCTGTGACAATAACCTGATAAGTGAAAAGATTTGGAGGGAAAAGATACCAAATGTATTTCTTCTTTGAAGAGAAAGTGATTATTTTTTACCTTGACAACTCTCAGTAGAATCTTCTGACTTCTACTAAGCTTGGGGGAAAAAAGGTTTCTCTTCTTTGATTAATTAGCCAAAGATGTTTCTCCAGACAAACACTAATTGGTCATGTGTTAAGGAGAGAATTTCTTGACAATGGGGCAAGATACTTCATGATGCTCTTGTCATCAATGTAGAAGAATAAAGATACTGGGCACTTGGGATTTATGAAAACTTTTCAGATAGATAATGCTACATAGAAACTTGCTCTATTGTTCACCTGTATCACCCATTGTAATGTCCCCATTATTTATCACAATTTTAGTTGCAGGTTTCAAAAACAATTAAGGAAATTGCTCAACAAGAAAATAAATCTAATTATCTTGCTAATTGAGGTTATCTGCTTCACATTATTCAAAAAGAAAATTGAACTGACATTCATACCCAGGAAAAATCTATTAATAAATAAAGTCAAGATATATCATAAACAAATCTAGGCTTTGGGCTGTTGGTTAAAATAATTCAAAGGTAGCCACAGAAGATACATTGTGAGGTTTAAGTAGCAAAAATCAAGCCCCAATAAAACCTACAGAACTAAATTTTTAAGAGCTATATGCCATCTATAACTGGTATTCTTTTTATTCTCATTCTTTTTACATTATTTACCTGTAGAAAATGAGTAAAAAAAGACACCTCAATAAAGCTTTTTTTTTTAATAGGAAGGGGAAAGAATATGATACTGTTTTTCTGTTTTAATCCATGCTTTAACATCTGTGTTGTCTTTGTCAAGATTATTTAAAAAAAAAAACTTCAATGAAAGCAAGGGCATATATTTTCATAGAATTCTACATTTCAAACCAGAAGGCAAATGAGATACCATTTAGTGCGAGCTCCCCTCATTTTACAGATAAGAATAGTGAAACCCAGAATAGAGAACTGACTTGAACAAGGTCATTCAAGTCAGAGCTATAAGAGCTGAGCTTCAAATTCAGGTTATTAGTGCCCTATAGCTCTGTGCTCTATCGTATACTTTTTAAAACGATGATTCTAACATTAAGATGCTTGAGGCACTTTGTTTATAGAAATGGTCTAGCTGAAATAGTGCTATGACAGTGTTGCCAGTTGGCCATGTAACCGTTCGTGTGTCAGAAATGAGAGTCTGTTCATTATCTCTGTCCCCTACAACTCTTAGGCTCCCATCTCTATATCTCTATACTTCCCTCTAGTATGATTTGATTGTTTGCATTTCCAAAAAGTGTGTGTGTGTGGGGAGTAAGCTGATATTTCTCTAATTTGTTGCTAAAAACTAAACTGACTAAAGAATAGGAGAAGTAGTTGTTCTAAATCTAAATTTACATCTATTACCAGTGTAGATAGGCAAAATGATTAGGAATAGAGAATTGGGCTGGGGTGGGGAAGGAGAAAGAATAAAAAAGGGAATTGTAACTAGGAGAGAAAAAGTGGTCCTCAACTTTCTCCTTTGCAATTTTTCTTCTTGCTTTCCCCCCACTTAATACTGAGCCTGAGTTCTATCTAGGACTGTTAGCCTGAGGCAGTAGTCTGAGGATGAGGAAGTCAGACATCACTATAGTGCAAGCTGCCTATGGAAAGAAAAGAAAATACAAAACCTGAAATGACATGGCAGCTGATACAGCTTGTTGCTCGGTTTGGTTAAATCTTGAAGTATAGCATGTGAGCTGAATTGCAAATAGCAGTCGACAAGGTGAAGGGTTGTCCACAGTAAAGATGAAGAGAAATGTATTTGGTGAGGTGAAGGCCAAGAGCCTTCAGCATCAGATACAAGTCTCTCTATATCCATGAACTTAACATTGAATAATGTCTCTCTCACACACACACACACAATGAAATTTAGCAGTTTCTAAACTTATACACTAAATGAACAAATTTGTTTAATTTGGCGGTATATTCAATGATTTTTACTTGCTGAAAGAACAAATATTTTCTTCAAATCATACAATGTTGTATCCACAAATTTACCTTTGATATCATTTGGTCCATGTGGGAGACTTAAAAACCAAGGATTTAAGAAAGTAAGTGAATTGCCTAAATTCCCATAATCAGTGACAGAGACAGGATTAGAACTGGGGGGGGGGGGCGGGGCGTCTCTCCAAGAGCAATTGTACTAACACCTCATATATAATTTTATACATGCCATTAATAGTTTTATGGTCCAGTGTAAAAAAAAAATCAGGAATCCATTCTAATTCCAGTTGTCACTGATAATGCAACCTTGGATAAATAACAAACTATGATTTGGTTTCATTGTTCATGAAATGGTTGGGTTGGGGGTCAGGCATGGGATGATGTCTACACCAGAGGCAGTGTGGTATTGTGGAAATAACACTGGATCTGGAGTCAAGAGAGTTTGGGTTGAAATCCCATCTCTGATACTTCCTTTGTGAGTTTGGCCAAATCATTTATCCTACTGAAAGCATGTTTTTTTTCATTTGGAAAACGAGAGGGTTGGAGTAAATGTCTTCAAAGGTACTTTTAGCTCTGGATCTATTCTATAAGTGCATAAGATCAAATATGGTAACAGACATAAAATGTCAATGTTAAGAACCTGTGATTTTGGGGGGCCATTAAGGGTGGGGGTTGAAATGACTTCTGCTCCCTTAGGGGACTTGCCCATGATCATCCTGCTAGAAAAAAAGTGTCATGCAAAGGTAGGATTATGATCCTAAGTCTTCCTGATTCCAAAGGTGATTACCTATTGCTAAGATATTTCTCATAAAAAAAAAAAAAGCAGTGAAGGGGAAGCCAGGTGATACAGTGGATAGAGCACTGGCCCTGGATTCAGGAGGACCTGAGTTCAAATACAGCCTCACACACTTGACACTTACTAGCTGTGTGACCCTGGGCAAGTCACATAACCCTTCTTGCCCCGCCAAAATAAAATATCAATGAAAACAATGTTTAAAACATTAAACAGTTGTATTGTGTCATCATTTTCCATTTTTAAATGAAACTATATGAGCCCCTTTCTCATTTAAAAAACAACTACAAACTGAAACTGTTTCCCTACATGAGTTTGTTATATAACTAGAACCATGGAAAAACAGTATTAACCTAAGATGTGAGCTAGATGATAGTACAATTATTAGTTGCAATGAGGACTAGTTAAATGTCTAGACTCAAAGAATAGTTACTAATGATTCCATGCTGGCTTGGAAGGAGAGCTCCAGTGGAGTATTCAAAGGATATGGGCTGAACCTATTCTGATTATTTTTTATGAGTGATTTGGATGAAGATTTCAATGGCATGCATAACAGATTTGAGGATGGCACAAAGCTGGACAGGATAGAAACACAGCTTGATAGATTGAGGATTTTTAAAAATTGAGGATTAAAAAAAATACTTTGATAGGTTAGAACATTGCACCAAATCTAATAATAGGGACACATACCCTTTGATATGGATAAATTGATTTTAAAAATTGACTTGGCAAAATACAGGATGGAGGAACCATGGATAGGCAGAGGTTGTTTTGTTTTGTTGGGGTTTTTTTTGTGTTTGTTTGTTTTTTTCTGAAAAAACCTAGGAGGATATGGACTTCAAGCTCATTGTGAGTCAAAAGTGCAATGTAGCACCCAAATCAATTTATGTCATCTTGGGATGCCTTAATAGAATTTAGCTGACAGTACCTAGAAGGCAGTAATACACTTTGTCATGGGAAGACCACACTAGAGTACTCGGTTCAGATCTAAGTGCTACATTTTAGGAAGGCTACTGTTAAAGTGAAGAACATCCAAAGGAGAGCAACCAATATGTTGAAGGGCCTGGATTCCATGTTATTCGAGGATCAGTTGAATGAACTGGAGATGTTTACCCTGGAGAAAAGAAAAGAAAACCTCTGGCAACATGACAGCTGACTTCATGTAAGTGAAGGGGAGTCATGCAAAAGGAGGGATTAGACTTATTCTTTCTTCCCCCAGAAGATATTTCTAAGACCAAAGGGTAGAAAAGACAAATTTAGGCTTCATGTCAGGAAAAGCTTATTAATAATTTGGACTCTTTCAAAGTAGAATGGACTGCCTTAGGAACTCCCCTTCATTGGAGGTCTTTAATCAGACCTCAATATCCATTTATCTGGTATGCTTTTGTCAAAGTTTTTTTTTTCTTTTGTGACATATAAGTTGAATTTGATGGCCTCTGGGATGCTATATGACTCTAACGCTTTGATTTGGGAATTTCCTCTACCCTTTGCTCTTGATTTGAAATATTTTACTGTAATTGAACGATTCATATTTTATCATCTCAAGTATCATCTCTATGCAGATGACTCCTAGAACTAACTCTCTAACTCTCTCTCTCTCTCTCTCTCTCTCTCTCTCTCTCTCTCTATATATATATATATATATATATATATATATATATGTGTGTGTGTGTGTGTGTGTGTGTGTGTGTGTATGTGTGTGTATGTATGTATGTAGTCCCAGTCTCTTCCCTGAGCTCCAGGTCTTTTCCTTCATTTGTCTATTAGAAATTTCTAACTGGATATACTGCAAGCATTTCATACTTAGCAGATCCAGAACTGAGCATTAATGTTCTCTTCCCCCCACCAAATTCACCCCTCTCCCAAACTTCCCTATTTCTGAGAAGGGGATCACATCCTTCCTGTTACCCATATATATCTTGGTGTTGTTCTCTATTCCTCATTCTGCATATCTAATCAGTTGGTAAATTTTGTCTTTTATGTGTCCACATTTCTTTCACATGCCTCATTCTATTCATTTACATAGCCACCATCCTAATAGAGCTCCTTGTCCTTTCTTGAATGACTTCCCCAATTCTAATAAGGAATTTGTGTCCCTGCTAAAGCTTCTCCCTTGTCAACTACACACCCTCCATATAACAGCCATCTTCCTTTTCCTAGTGGGTAGGTCTGGTCATGTCACCTCTTCACCTGGAAAAAAATCCCAATTATACCCTATTACCTCCAGGATAAAACATAAACTCTTATTTTTTGCATTTCAAGTGTTTCCCTGTCTGGCTTCATTTTTCCTTTCTAACAATCTTATACCTTTCCCTTAGACACACTTTATTATCCAGTCAAAAAAGCCTGTTTTCCTTTTCCTCACATATACTTCACCTCCTTGTTATCACATCTTTGCACTTTCTTCCATGCCTGGAAGGAACTTCCTTCTCATCTATTCCTGTCAGAATCACTGATTTCCTTCCAGACTCAGCTCAAACATTACTTTCTACAACAGACTAACCCCTTTCTCATCTCCCTCTCCTCCCACCTAGTTGTTAGAGTCAATATAGCTCTGGGTATGAAGTTAGGAAGACCTAAATTCAAATCTTGCCTCAAACACTTACTAGATGTGTGACTCTATGCAAATCACTTAACCTCAGTCTGCTTCAGTTTCCTTAAATGTAAAATGAGGATCATAATAGAGCCTATCTCCTATGATTGTTAATATTTGAAAAATGCTTAGCACACTGCCTGGCAAATAGAAAGCACTTTTAAAATCCTTGCTTCCTTCCTTCCTTCGAACTGTTAGTGCTATCTCTTCTAAAGTTATTTTGTATTTGTTTCACCTTTGTAATTTCAGTGCCTAGCACAGCACTTTGCACATAGTAGGCACAAAATAAACAATTGCAGTTTTACTGATCATGATTATAACAATTAACCTCCCTATTCCTTTTTACTTCTTATTCAGTGCTGCCTCTATCATAGATACTAATTTCTATCCTACAAATCCATTTTTGTTCAATCCAACACCATCAAATTAGTAATATAAAGTATTTGAAGATTTTTCTCCTTAACCAGAAACTCTAAGATATGTTCTATTAATTTTTGTTTTGTTTTGTTTTTTTGTTTTTGTTTTTTGTTTTATTTGGGGCAATGACGGGTTAAGTGACTTGCCCAGGGACACACAGATAGTGTCAAGGGTATGAGTCCAGATTTGAACTCAGGTCCTCCTGAATCCCAGGGCCATTGCATCACCTAGCTGCTCCTATGTTCTATTAATTTTGAGAAAAAAGATGTTTTCCTCTTTCATTTTACTATGGCAGGAATGGAGGTAGTTTTAACATTCTCTCACCCTAAGACTCACTCACTTTTCCAAAGTTCTCACCCTCCCAATTACATTTTCAACTCATCCCTTCCATTCCTGTGACAAACATATAGCTTCCTATAATTATGCCTGCTTCTCAAAAAAAAAAAATTATGCCTGATTCTCAGACTACAATCCAAACTTTGTACCTTCAGAAAGAGTAACAATCTTGCCCTACCATGCATTTCATGACATTTCTCCTAGAAATTTTGCCCTTGATTCAGCATTAAAGAATTTAAGTGTGGGGGGCGGCTAGGTGGCGCAGTGGATAAAGCACTGGCCCTGGATTCAGGAGTACCTGAGTTCAAATTCGGCCTCAGACACTTGACACTTACTAGCTGTGTGACCTTGGGCAAGTCACTTAACCCCCATTGTCCCACCAAAACAAAACAAAAAAAAAAAGAATTTAAGTGTGTTGAACTTTACTGTTAGAGATTCAAAAATAATAGCCATCTTTTCTCATTTTTATTGCTTTTGGGATGGACTAGTCTTCTATAGGGCTTAAATGGGGGGAATCAAATCAATGGAAAATCCAAAAGCTGCCCCCAAAACTTTAAACTATGGGACCATAAAACTTTTATTTCCTTTACTTATAGATAATAATTAGGAATTCTAATGTCTTGACATCAATTTTAGTCATAGAACTGCTCGAAAAATAAGAACCAGACCTATTAGAGAAATGAGAATGATAAACATTACATAGAATGATCAAATTTTTAAATGCTGATTATCTACCGAGCTGAAACTATTCATTGTTAAGTTTAATCAAATAGTCTTCATAAACTATCAAATCTGAAGGGACAACACATGTTGTATAATCTAAGCCTCACCTGAAACAGAAATCCCTTCTATACCACTCCCTACAAACAATGTCACAATATCTATGTTTAAGCTGCCCCAAGACAGGGAACTCATGTCATCTGAAGCAGTGCCAACTGTTAAGAAGTTTTTCATATTTTAAATATGTCTTTATCTTTGTATCTTACACCCATTGATCTCTGGGGCCCAACAGAACAAGTTGAGTGATTTTTTTCATATGATAACACTTCATGTACTGGATGACAGCTATTATGTCTAGAATGCAGAGCACTGGCCTCAAAATCAGAAAGACCTGGGTTCAAATTCTGCCTCTGATACATACTGGCTGTATATAACACTGAGCAAGTCATTTAACTACTCTGTGCTCCAGGAAACTCTCTCAGAATTGACATCTTAGAGAGTGCTCTAACCTATTGTCCTCTATACCAAGGAAATCACAGATCCAGTCTCTATCCCTAACCCTGTCATGTCTAAATCTTCTCTTCTTAGACTAAATATTTCCAGTTCCATCAACCACTCCTGACATTTTTTCAAGTCCAAACCAGATCATAATCTGAACTTTTTTCAATTTATCCAAGTCCTTCCCCAAATTTGGCACCCAGAACTGAGCACAATATTCTAAAGAGTCAGTGTGGTATAGAAGATAGCATCCTGGTCATCAGGTCAGGAAGACCTGGGTTTGAATCCTGCCTTGGGTATTTGCTAGTTGTGTACCCCTTGGCAAGTTGCTTCACTTCTCTGGGACTCAGTTTCTTCCCCTACTAAATGAGTGAATTGACATCTTAGGCTCCTTCTAGCTCAATATCTGTGATTCTATAATAAACTGTGATCTGACTAGGATAGAGTGTAATGAGATTCTGACCTTCATTCTTTGAGACACTAGGCTTCTATTAAATTAGTCTGATGTGAATCAAGCTATTCATTTGCCATATTACTCTATTAACTCATATTGATCTCATATTATACTAAAATGTAGAGATTAATTTTTTCATTTGTTTAGCCATATTTCCTTCTTCCTCTATCTATATATTTTCTTTGTTTACTAAGCCAAGTATAAGACCTTACATATTTCTATAAATTTTAAATTGTCTTCTCCATTGTTCTAGCCCCTAGTATCTTTAGCATCCTTGTGTTCTTATTCAGTTAATTAGACCTTCTTTATAGCTTATTATTATCTTTAAATTTATAAGCATGCTATCTACATCTGTCTTCATGCTACTGATAAAAATTTCGCATTTACTTTCAAATCCATGTCAAACATTTTTGCTCTAGACCTTTCAGTGTGAAGATGATTTTCCTTAGTAGAGAAAACAAGCAAAATGCTAGTAGTTGCTTCATCTCTTCTCTGTCATCTCTTATGATCAATCTGTTTGCTCCAGAGTTCTGATCATATTTATGATTTTCCTCTTGCCTATGCATAACCTTTTGTGACATTATTCTTACAAAAGCACATATTATTTTGTATTCTTCCCCAGATGCTTGACTTTGCTTCTAACTTTTGGACAAATGTCTTAAAAAATTCAAGTTAGTCATGTGTTGCTTTTGTAGCTGCATTATTCTATTTATACAATACTTTATTTAATCCTCCAATGGAGTCATATATGGTTGTGTTTTCAGAATTTTCTTCTTCAGAGACTCCCAAATTTCTCAATCCAACTGCTGTTTTAGAATTTGAGGAGTTAGAACCCTTGTTATTCTGAGTTTTCTAAAAATTGTCTCTCTCTCTCTTTCTGCATATAGGGGGAGTCTCAGAATATGCCCAATTTACTCTTCTTTATCATGAACTCCAAGATAGCAACATTACTACATCCCAAGGTCTCCATCATTTTTATCACAAGAACAGAGTATTTATGTATGGGGGAAAAAGCCAATGGGGATGATTTAATCCTTGCTCTTCATTTTGAAGGTGAAGGAATTAAAACTTAGAAAAGTCAAAAGATTTTATGAAGTTTCACAGGTAGACAACCACATAACATGGATTTTTATCCAGTCTTTTTGAATCCAGAACAAAGGTCCTCTGACTTTGGCAATTGGATTCTCCTAATTGAGCAGAATTAGGTTTAGAATAGGAGTTCTCTTCCTTAATTCTTTGGAAGAATTGAATTCCCTGTAAGGCAAGTGCATCTGGGCTTGTCGAACTTATCTTGTAAGAATTTGACACAAATTTTAAGGTCCCATATTTTTGTCCCCTTTTCACGATCACAGTCCAAGCCCTCTGATTCCCTGTATTCAAAATGTGTTTTTGTAACTATTGCATGATCTTTCAAATTCACATCCCCAATCCCATGTAATGGGTAATCGATGCCACTTTTCTCTCATAATATTCTCTCTAGATCATATATTTTATTCACTTTCTCTGCAAAATCTTTTAAATGACTCAGAAAAGACACACCCCTAAACCCAAGACCACAATTTGGGAAACATTCCTCTATGTGACTGATTTTTCCCCAAACAAACACTTTGATCATTTAAAATGATGGCACTAGCTGAGCACTAATGAGCTAAACTCATACATTGTGGTATATACACAATGGAGGATAAAAAATTGGCTCTGAAATAGATTCTCTTTTTTATGCATCCAATGGGAACATTAGTGAGAGAGTTATTTTTTAAAAATTAATACTATTTTGGCAGCTTCCTTTGATTTGAAAGAGAAAGGTTTTAAATGACTATTGGAAAGCAATCTTTTCTTAAGAATGTGACTGAGTAAAAGAATTGAATTAAAAAATATTTTGCATACATATACTGAATCAGTACTGTTTATGTGGATGTTTGTGTGTGTGTGTGTGTGTGTGTGTGAGAGAGAGAGAGAGAGAGAGAGAGAGAGAGAGAGAGAGAGAGAGAGAGAGAGAGATCCATCTATCCATCTGTCTTCTGGCTTTCCAACCATCATATAAAACCCAGTCTCAGCTCTGGAATAAGAACTAGTCTTATGCTCTATTGAGGATGAAAAAGATGTAAATATGATCAGATAATACAATGATATGCTATATTCCATTCATAAATTTAAATTATTTTTCAAATACTAAGTCACTTCTATATCTGTGCTTGTAGGTTTTTAACCAGCAATTTTATCTTTGACCAGTTTCATTTGTCTGCCCAAAGTGCTCATTCTATCACCAAAGGCAAATGGAATAGTAAAACAAGAGAAACAGAAGTGATAGTATAGTCCATCTCCTCCACTCTTCTCTCCTTTGAAATTGATGACTCTCTACTGTATAAATTGTGCATGTGTAGGAGAAATGGGGGTGGTAGGTGGTGTTTTTTTTTTTTCATTTTAGGCTTACTGAATCATAAATGAATTTTTTTTGGATTAAAACTTTGCAGGGTTAGGATGAAGAGCTTAGGGATAAAATTTTTAGAACTCTGATGTTGAAAGCAGCATATTTTTAGGTCACTTGGGGGATGCTTCTGTGTCACTCCTATTTAATGAAATATGTCGTGATAATGATTCTGTTTTCTAAAGGAGAAGGTTGCTTGGAAAAGAGGATGTAGGAGAACTTGAGTTTAAAAAAAAAGGAAGAAGTTGTGGAAGTTACTTGAAGGGCTCTGGATATTTCTAAACAGCCAGACGTTGAATTTAGGGAGTAGAAATATTTGAAAAATTCCCCCAGACTAATCATGAGGAAAAGATAAGGAGCTGTGGGCTAGACAATAGACAGTAGTGTGATTAGATGGATGCAGAACTAGCTGAATGGCTAAATCCAAAGAGGAATCTTTTTTTTAAAATCTAGATTATTTCTTAGGTCTCTCCCAACTCTATTCTTGTGTTCTTTTTCTTTTTCTTTTTTCTTTTATATAGTTTATTTTTTGCAGGGTAATGAGGGTTAAGTGACTTGCCAAGGTCACACACAGCTAGTAGGTGTCAGGTGTCTGAGGCTGGTTTTGAATTCAGGTCCTCCTGAATCCAGGGCTGATGCTCTATCCACTGCACCACCTAGTGGCCCCAAAGAGGAATCTTTAATGGTTTGCTGTCAATTTTCAAGGAGGTATTCAGTGGTGTACTCAGATGTCCAACATTTTTGTCAATGACTTGGATAAAATCAAAGAGACAGCAGACATTTTTTCAGATGATACAAAACTGGGATAATTAACATATTGTATGATAGAATCAGGATCTAAAAGAATCTCAATAGGCTAGAATATAAGGATCAATCTAATAAGATAAACTTTAATATAAAGAAACATAGAGAGAAATAAATGTAAAATCTTATCTGGAGGCTCAAAATGTTATTTTACAAGTACAGAATAACAGCAGATTCTCTCAAAAAGACCCAAGTATTTTAGTGGTCTACAAAGTAAATCTGAATTGATATTATGAAACCACAGCTGGAAAAGTTAATGTTATTTTAAGCTAGTGTCTAGAACTAGGTAGATGACAGTTTTATTTTAGTACACCCTGGTCTCACCACATCCAGAGTATTGCCTTAAGTCCTGGGAGCCATATTTTAGAAAAAACTTTGATCAACTTGAGAACGTGTATAGGAGGGCAATTCAAATTGAGGAAGGACTTTCATTCATGCTATATGAAATTATGTTGAAAGAAAAGATTGAAGTATAATTTTATTTTAGTTCCTCTTGCTAAAGTTATGCTGTTGGGGCAGCTAGGTGGCGCCGTAGATAAAGCACCAGGCCTGGATTCAGGAGGACCTGAGTTCAAATCAGGCCTCAAACACTTGACACTTACTAGCTGTGTGACCCTGGTTAAATTACTTAACCCTCATTGCCTAGCAAAAACAAAACAAAACAAAACGGAAACAAAAAACACACAAAATAAAGTTATTCTGTCTATTTTCTTTCACAACTTGAGTAATGTGAAGATGCTTGGCATAATTGCACATGTATGACATATTGAATTACTTGATTCCATAGGGAGGGTTGAGGAGGGAGGGAGAAAGAAAATTTAGAACACAAAGTTTTTTAAAAATCAATGTGAAAAGGGGCAGCTAGGTGGCACAATGGAAAGAGCACTGGCCTTGGAGTCAGGAGTACCTGAGTTCTAATCTGGCCTCAGACACTTAACACTTACTAGCTGTGTGACCCTGGACAAGTCACTTAACCCCAATTGCCTCACTAAAAAAAAAAAAATCAATGTGAAAAAACTATGAGCAGGTGGATTTCAGAGAAACCTGGAAGAACTTACATGAATTGATGCTGAGTGAGATGAGCAGAACCAGGAGAACATTGTACACAGTTATCAACAACATTGTGTGTTGATCAACTGTGATAGACTTGACTCTTAGCAACACAACAAGACAATTTCAAAGGACTCATGATGGAAAATGCTCTCCAAATCCAGAAAAAAAAAAAGAACTGTGGAATATAGATGCAGATTGCACCATAGTATTTCTACTTTTTTTTGTTTCCCTTTTATAAGGTTTTTTTCCTTTTGCTCTGATTCTTCTTTCACAGCATGAGTAATGCAGAAATATGTTTAATGTGATTGTACATATATAACCTATATCAAATTGCTTGCTGTCTTGGGGAGGGAGGAGGGAGGGAGAGAGATTTGAAACTAGAAATGTTATAGAAACAAATGTTAAAAACTATCTCTATATGTGACTAGAAAATAATAAAATACTGTATTAAAGAAAGAAATAGTAATAACCTGAAGATTTGCTGACTTTCAATACTCAAAAAATTGCCATGTACAAGAGATGAGTACTTATCCAGAGTAAATTAATGGGGATTCTTTTTTAAGAATCTCATTGGATTAGATGGCCATTTCCAATTTTGAGGTCATGTGATTCATTCAGATTTTCTGGAGATCATGTGTTAGCCCTGATGCAAATTCCCAGTAAATTTTCTCTTGTTTCTGGTTCCTACATGTAAAGTTGATGATACTTTCATCTGGTTGGAAGCAATATATATATTATCTTTTCCTCACAAATATTATTATTTGAGTTTTATCTGTAGCTCTCCTACATAGTATCCAAGACATGAATGCATATACAATCCTCTGATTTTATGAATCATTACATAGCAATCTTTCATATTCATTCATAGTCCTGTAAGTTATACTCCATTAGCCAACATCATGATTTTCTTGCTTCTTACTGGTATAGTCAATCAGTAAAAATGAGTGCAGTGTACAGATGCTAGTTCTCGTGCTAGATGTTTCCCAAAATATAAGATATACTTCCTCCCCTCAAGAAGCTTATAATCCAATTGAAAAGGCATGTGTAGTGGTTATCTTGCATATGCTCCATCCTCAGTTTAGTTTTCTAAAACATTAATTTTGTAGGGAGGAAAGAGCAGAGTATCTAAAATTGTTCTCTTAAATTTTTAAAAAAATGTTCTCTTCTTTTCCAAATAGGTTTGAAATATGAAAGTGGGAGAAATGATTTGATTCTTTTAGGATAAGATCCTGATAAGAAGCTTTGAAAATGATGACAGAAAATGGTAGGAGTTATAAAATGTAGAGCTCATTTGAATAAATGTGAATTTGAGATGATAAGATTATAAATTTATAGCTAAAATGGAACTTGGAAGTCATCTCATATAGATATCTCATTTTAAATAAGAAAATGGAGGCCCAAAGAGATAAGTTATTTATCCCAGGTCACAGAGCTAATAAGTATCAGAGCCAATGTTGAATCTTAAGTCCTCTGACTATAAATCCAGTCCACTGTGTACCTCCAAATACTTTCAAGGCTAATTAACCATTGGTTTAAAAAGAAGAGTGGGGCAGCTAGGTGGCACAGTAGATAAAGCACCGGCCCTGGATTCAGGAGTACCTGAGTTCAAATCTGGCCTCAGACATTTGATACTTATTAGCTGGGTGACCCTGGGCAAGTCACTTAACCCTCATTGCCCTGCAGCAAAAAAGAAGGAGGAGGAGGAGGAGGATATACCTTAGGGTATTAGAAAGCCTTAGGCAAGGTTTAGTCCAATTTGCCACCCAAGGAGAAAAATGAAGGAGGAGAAAAAGAAATGAGGAGATAGAGACAGCATGGTACAAATCATGTAAAAAGCTTGCCATGTGCCAGGCACTGTGTCCTGTAAGGTACAATGGAAAGAGGGCTAGATTTTGAATCAGAGAACCTTAGTTCAAATGCTACCTCTGTCTATTACTACCTATGTGACATGGCAAGTTTCTAAAATTTCTGGTGCTAGCCCTTAGTTTCCTCCATCAGAAAATGAGGATTTGGGGTGGCTAACACCTAACCCTTCCTAGCTCGTATCTATGATAGTATAGGTAAGACTTAGATATCTCTCAAATGATCAATTTAGACTTAGGTCATGAAATTTGAGTTTAAAAAATGTGAATTTTATCTAAACTTTTTTGTACCCAGAGAAGAGCCTGTCCAGCTCTTCTTGTGAGGGTTTAGCCTTCTTACAAATAAGAGGACAAAGATATTTTCACTTGAAAGAGGGAAAACCTCAGAGTTACACTCTTGCACACTATCCTTGACAATGATTCTAGTTTGTATTCAGTGACTATTAATGGCTATTATGCCCAGTAGTCTACCTCAGGTCAGTTTTCTGCCATCTTCTCATTATCCACAAAGACAAACTTAGGGAGCCTCTACCCAGTGTTCTCTGATCTACCAGAAGTGTAAGACAACTCATAATACATTTCTTTTATGCTGATATGGTCTAACACAGAGGCACAAAAATTCATGCAGTAGGTCAAATTAAGGAGGGCTCCTAGACAGTGAAGAATTCAGGACTATGTTTCTCATTGATCTAAAGATAAATTTGTAGTTCCATTAAAAAAAAAAAAAAGGCATCGCCTAGGATATTATTGTCCTCCTGAGAAAGGATGACAGAATCAGATCAGCAATGTTTTGGAGGTATATCCAGTGCTTGTTCTTTTGGGATCAGATTAAATATTTCCATTGGGGTTAGCAGCTTCTCAGCATATACTTAAGCTTTGTCACCCATATGGCTCTTCTGCCACTTTCTGACTGCATGTTGATCAGTTTCCTTCCTGGTTATTTCTGGTATTACAAAAATACCAGAACCCCAGGAACTTTTATGGGTTTCCCTTGGCCCTGACTGCTTCCTTATCTCTGTTCAAAGCTCAGAAACTTGCCAGACCATCTCAAAGTCACGTTCATCTAAATATTTTTGAATTATTTTATATTGCTTGGGATTTTGAAAAGTTCTCTTAGATAAAATGCTTAAGATTAAATTAATTCCTGAATTTCCATCTAGAAAAAAATGGATGGATAATTAGTGCATTCTTTACCAATAAAATAACAAACCCTTAACAATCATGTGTTTTGTAGCATTTATTATATTGAAAGTCAGTGGCTTGGTGGTGGCACTTAGGGAAAAAAAGTCAATAAAACCCATGAAGGTATCTACAGAAATCCTTTCTGATTACAAAGGAAGTTGAGCTAACCTTGACTTTCAACAGAAGAAATTTCTGCACTTAGGCATCTTACAACTCTATTCAAATCACAATTTTGAATTCTTTGGTTCTGGCCACTGGGTATTTAGGCTTTTTCCCCCCCTGACTAGGGCAACAGAGAAGCTTAATTTGATTCTTGAGCCAAAAGTTTTTAGGCACTGATCCTCTGAAACTTGGACTCCAGGATTTGGCAGCACACACAGAGGAGAACAGATCAAGTAGTCACACATAACTAACTGACTCAACAAAGCATACTCAGGAAGAAAGATCATGGCAACACACTGGATAGCCATTCTCCAGAGAAAACTGACAACACCCAGAATTCAATCATCCTTAAATAAACACACAAGATAAGCTTTTGCTATACCTTCCAGCAAGAAGCTCTCCTGCCTCCTGATTGGATCGAGTGTTATCGGCAGGGCCACCAAGGCAGGCATTATTTGTTGTTCATTTGTGTCTGTCTGCTGTCTGCTAACAAGCTTTGGATCATTAAAGTCACAACCTTTCTATGCCAGTCTATTTTTCTCTATGGGTTTACTACAGGTTAGAAGGAGATATGCTCTGTCCTTTGCTCTTATATTTAGTTTAAACTTCTAGTCAGGATGATTTCTTAGGCTTAGATGACCTTTGTTCTTTTTGTGTATAGGACTTCAGATTCCATTGGGCTTGTTCATTTTTCTTAATTTTTTATTTGTTTTTACCTTTTGAGTGAAAAGTAGAATTTCATTCCTTAAAAAGTAACTTCCTTACATCCCCATATTTTGCTTTATGTTCTTTTTGTTTTAATCCAGAACTGTTATTTCACTGGTATAGAAAACCCATAGTGAGGAAATTCTCCCTGCCAATGCTGAATAGCAACTATTCATCAACTTGGAATATTAAAACAGGGGTTCTTTAACTTTCTTGTGTGTCATGGACCCCTTTGGCAGTCTGCTGAATCCTATTGACCCCTTTTCAGAATGTTTTTATATGTGTTAAAATGGAAGCCAACTATATTGAAAAAAAATTACAAAAAAGAGTTTTGAAAAAGTTCATCGACACCATGTTAGGAATCCCAGTCTTAGAAAATTGTCTATCGATATATATATTGAGGGTGTCACAAAACACTTCATGAAGTTTTTAGTTTTTTCAAGATATCCCAAAAGTCCGTACAAATTTAAGTTTTAATATTTTTTGTAATAGTTTTGAATAGCTTAAAATTGTCCTAATACTTTTGGAATGCCTGTGTTATGTATTTACTTATCTGTGTGCCAAAAAGTGGCCCTTGACCCAACCTCAAAAAAAGGAGCTGACAATGAAGTGCCACACTAAGTGTAAAAGATGCATTCATACCAGCTGGTCTTTTTCTACAAATACTATCTGACAGGATAAAGAATGATAGGCCACCTCTCATGATGACATTTAAAATTTAGTTCAGTGAGTCCAGAAGAAACCAGCTCCTGACTAGAGGAACAGAAGCATGAATCTGAAAGAAGGGAAATTATAGGAAGCCTTGAGGTGCTATGAGAATAAAAACTTGAAAGAGGAATGCACCACAGGGGAAAAAAGAGGAGACCAGGATTCTAGGAGTGAGATGGGGTATCACATATAATGGCTATGTGGATGATTGCTCTCTTCTTCCAAATATAGACTTCAAAGTGTTAACCCCGCATCTTCTTTCTGATTCATTCAAGGCACTGGGATCTCTTAATGAGACCATACTTTTCCAACGAGTTTAATTCTCCCTTGGGGGCTCACTTTTTGCAGTGAACTCTGGGCTTTCAAGGCCTACTCCTTTACATAAATGCATATGTTGTTTTCTTTTAGTAGACTGCATGCCTGCTAAAGGCAGAGGCTATGTTCATTGTTGTCTTTATGTACCCAAAATCTAGTACAGTCCCGGATATGTAACTGAATTTTGAAAAATGCTTGTCATAATGAATAGTTGAAATGTACTGGTATTATTTCTTTCTATGAAAGTACCCATAGGATTCATAGATTTCACTGATACAGAGAACTAGATGAAGAAACTCTAACTATGCAAATTGGCACCGTCTCTGCATGTTCTAGTCTTATAATGTTATACTTTTACTGTTGGCAACTTCTAGTGTTACCAAAAGCATAGAAAAATTAAGTGGTTTACTCAAAATCATAGTATGTGTCAGAAAAAGGACTTGAACCTGGGTCTTCTTGGCTCTGAGGTCAGCTTTCTATCCACTGCCTATGTGGGAACTAATACCTATGGTAAATATTTTCTGACAGACTCCAGGTGGTTGGAATTTTCCTAGCACAACCTATTTCAATGTTAGAAATCATTTGAATAACAATGGCTTCTTCCCCTTCCATTTTTGTTGTTAGTGGAGGATTATGTATCTTGTGTGTGGCTACAAAGATGTCCAAATGTCTATATGGGTACACACATATCCACATTTGTAGTATTGTGGTGGGAAATGGGGAATGGGGTCACTATGCACAAGGATGTACTTCCTTAGTGCAAACAGAATGAGGTTCAAGAGGGAGGGGAGAAATTGTCACTTGTAGTATTATGCAGGCTGCCCATCTAAACCCATCATTGCCTGGCACCTACACACTAAGGGCAAGGATCCAGCCAACTTGTGAGTGGGCAACTTGCCATTTGAACAGATGGGCATGGAAGTAGGCAGCCAGTAGACCATGTATGTGCATCAACTGTGGGTGTTGAGGGCAAGATTCCCAGAGGAGAATGTCCTAACAGCTGTCTGGCCTGAGCCAACATGCCGACGACCAAGGAAAAGTGCCATCCTTTAGCCCTGCTGAGTTGGACCAACCTTCAAAACTCAAATTACTTCTCAAGCAGCATAAGGTGGGTTTTTAGTCTGGGCAAACCTGGAAGGATAAATTTTGCAAAGCAGGGAGGTACAGTTACTGGGTATCTACCAAAGATGCAGAGTGTTAAACATGCTTATTTTTAGTGACTCCCTAGGAGGAGAAGGCTGCTCACCCCTGGCAGGGATATCATTGTTCCTAGTTGTTCTGCTTGCCTCCAGCAAGGTAGTGTCTTTCAGAAGTGACATTTAACACTGTGGCATAGAATTTCCAGGGAGTAAATGCCTTTCTGCAATGACACTAAAATATAATAAAGTATCTGTGGGGATAGATACAGGTAAATTCCTGAAATGCTGCTGTTAGTGGTTGGGTTTTTATTGCTACTTTTGCTAATACAAATGTTTCAGTCTCCCTAACCAAAGAGATAACATCTTCAGTGTTTGAACAGTTTCATTTAGGCATTCACATCAAGGGGAAAAAGAGGTGTTTTTTCCCCATGATATTTCTTATTGAGTTTCCTATAAAAGAGAAAAGAAGCTTATTTTCAGGACTAGAGATAGAATATTATTATTATTGCAAAATATTTTATATCCTACCAGACAGCTGAACACCCTGATATTAGATGCAGGAAGTATCTATGCAATATAGTCAAGTGCTGAATTGGCAATGACTTAGTTCATTTGATCAATTAAGGCAGCCAATGTGCATAATTCAGACCCCAAAGTAATGACCCAGATTAGCAGTCTGTGTTGATGAAATCACCTTCTCAACATTCTATTTTTAATTTGTCTTTATTGATAAAGTTAATTCTTCTATTTAGTGAAGGAATTCAGGAATAAGTGAACAATTTTAATTGATAAAATATAAGAATAATAGTAATAAGTATTCTGGATGATACCAACAGTGGATAGTAGGAACTTCAAAAGACCTTCAGGGTACTAACATAGTTGTGGAGTGGACAGTGTTTGGGAGTTGAGAATAAGGAAGACCTGGAAATAAACCTTGTCTTACCAGCTTTGTGACCATAAGCAACTTATTATATGAACTCTCTTAGCCTTAGCTTCTTTAGCTATAAGAAGGGAGATGCTAATATCTGTAGAATTTATCTCGCAGGGTTGTTGTGAAGATCAGATGAGATAATTATATGCAAAGCATTTCTTCCAGTGTCTACTATGGTACTGATGTCATCATACAGTAAATGTATATGTGTCTTCATATTAACCATTAGTGCTTCCTACTGTCAATTTAGAAATGATTGACAACATGCATGTGACCTTATGCATAGGACAAAAAAGTCATGAAATTTAATTTTTTAAGGTTAATGACTTTTTTTCAAGATCAGTCATTCCTAGCCACAGACCATCTGAAACCTTCACTGCTCAATGTGCCTCCTCTTGAAACAAAGAAAAACAATTAAGCAAATCCAATAAATTCAGAGTGTATATGATAGCATATATGATATTCTGCTTATACTAGCCCCCATTTTTCCAAGAAAAGACAGGTTATATGTATATAATTTTGAGGGAAAAATAAACAGGAATAAGTACTCAATGTTCAGCCCCATGGGCCCCAATATTTTCCTAATTAACTTTCTGATAGTCCCCCTCTCCCTATCCCTGCCTGTTCTTCATAGTCTTCTGCAATGGATTAAGCACTGGATTTGAATCAGAATACCTATTTGAAGTTCAGTTTTACTTTTTATTTTATTCCCTTTGTGACCCTGGATAAGTCACTGAAGCTTTCTGGGCTTCAATTTCCTTATCTACAAAATAAAGTGAATTGGCTACTCCAGATAACCTCTAAGATGCCTTCTGGCTCTAGATCTGTGATCTATAATTCCATGATCTATAATAGCCCTTCTAGTTCTAAACCACACAATATGATCCTATGTATATAGCTGTAATTAAATGAACAACCAGCTAATCTATGAAAGCAACATGAGTTACAGCAAATACTATTTTGATTCCAAGAACTTACTGATGGCACCTCAAAGTCTCAGCAAATTCTTGAAGAGGAACATTTTAAATTGGAAGCATCTGGAGAATAAATGAAGGAACTGAAAAAAGTAAGCTAGGGCAGTCAGCAAATGTGCGTGCATATCTATGTCCCACGTATAATTAATTTTATTAAAATTGGAGAGTTGTAAACTAGGTTTGATTTATTCTGAGAAAAACACATGTGTAGCAAAAAGTAGGACACTGGAAAGATTCTTTAAGGCTAGAGTCACTCCAGAAGTGGAGGGGTCCCCTTTGGCTAACTGGGGTAGGCAGGGGTGGGAGGGGGAAGTCTTGCTGAGGCTGAATTTAACTAAACTAGACTTACCAGAGATATGTGAGGAATCACTGAGCAGCTTTTGAATGCTGCAGGTGACATTGCTGCTGACTGAAGAATGCTTATCAAATCAAAAAACTGCCGATTAGCCAAGTTCAGTATGACCTCAAGATGGTCCCTGAATCTTCACTTTTTACTCTTTGCAGGGAGAAACAGAATGGAGAGGATACTACATTTATGATCAGAAAGACATAATCAAAGTAACTTGAAGGAACAGCCTAGTAGAGAGCAATTTGTTACAGGTGATCAGAGATAGCAACTAAATAATGTAGAAGACAGAAAGGAAACTTAAAACATTAATCATTTACTGTCTGAACATTATACCTTAACCAAACAAAGGAATTTTATATTGCTCTAATTTGTACAATTCATTTTTTTATTGTTAGCTATATTTGTCAGGTTTATAAATCATTTTCTTGGTGGTCTAAACAGGATTTTGTTGGTGTAGGGAATTCCCTTGACCAATACAGATGGATGACTGTTCTGCAGCATATGGTCTTAAAGAATTGCCTGAAGGCCATGAGAGGCTAAGTCAGTTGCTTAAATTCACAATACTAGTAGGTATGAGGAGTGGGAAATGAATCCAAGTATTTCTTACTCTATCCACTGTATGTGAGCCTCTCCCTGAAGCCTTATAATATAATTGACATTACTCTGAATGGAAGGAAAATTAGAAAATTGGCTTCTTAGCAAAGTCAAATGCTTTAAATTAGACTTTCCAGTGCTCTTGTTAAGAAGTACCTACCACATAGATTTGGGGTAAACAAGTTTGAAACAAGCTTAGGTTGCTATGTTTGACATTTGGGAGAAAGGAAAGTGCTTGTGGCCCAATGGCATTTTTGCCAAGACTCTACATTCTAAGCATAGCTCACTTCAAGACTGATCTTTAATTGCTCATTGGCTTTTTTCTAAAAACAAACAAAAAAACAATAAAAAACACCCACTTTTGTTTGACCATTCTAATGAATAAATATTTGAACACAAGAGTAAAGATACCTCAAGAAAGTATATTGTTTGAGTAAAAGGGAAAAGGAAAGCTAAACTTTATCACAGACAAACTTTGTTTTCTAGCCCCTGAATAAGGATCTTGCTGGTGGAAGCTATATCCCCAAGAAAACATGGGTATACATTGAGAAAAAGCAGTAATGTTTTTCAGATAATTTTTATCTTTTTTTTGTTTCAGTCTTAAGCCATAAGAAATCAACTTTCATCAAAAAATTGTTATCTGTTTTAAAAAAGGATTTGCTGTTGAATGTCTACATTAAATGTATAACTTTCTGTCATATTCAGAGTAGGCCCTCCTACACAAAGAAAATAATAAGCACAAATCCTGTTATTGTTATAGTAGGCAATATGTCAAGTACATCTATTGGTTTTATTTTCTTTAAGTGGGTCAAATAGAAAAAGAATGGGGAAAAACTATGAAGATACTTTGGAACAGTAATTTTTAATTCAGTTTTTTGAAGGAAGAAAATATATTTGAAATATTTGATTGTTATACATATGCTAATGAAAGAATAATGAATCTAAAGAGAAAATATGTTTTACATAGTCCAAGTAATTCATTTCTATCATTAAAAAAAAAAAAGAATCTTTGAATTCCTGAGTGAGGTGCGGGATGAGAATGAAGAGAAAATAATTTGATTCAATTAAAAATATTTCACAGATATATGTCTCATTGATGGGAGGTTTCATGAGAAACCCCAATTAGAAGGCAACTCTCCAGAAGTTCTTTCAATAGCATCAGCAAATCATTCCAGTTTACTCTACGTGCTAATAAAATAGGAATGTGACACCACTGAAAACAAGATTGCAAAATACAGACAATGTGGTCTGACATTTTTTTCTCCCCAAAGGAAGGACTGCCACTAACGAAAGTATTTCTTATGAAGGCTCAATTGCTTAAGATGCAGAATATTGAGAGAGAAAAACACTTTAGGACACAGCCATGTCACCAGCTGTTACTCATCCCTAATGAAACTGTTAAGTGATATTCTTCATAAATAGGTCAGAAAGACTCCAAATTGAAAAAAAGAAAAAGAAAAAGAAAAAAAAGATTATTTTATATCTTTTCCCCTGAAAAGTTTGCTAATTTCAATGAGGAGCAAATAAATAGTAGTCAGGTAGAGATTTCAGATTTTTAAAGTATTAAAATTAACAAAGAAATATGAAGGCTCTGTGTACTGAAAATGTGTTTTCTGCATACATACATGATCAGCTATTTTTAGATACTGGGCCTATGTACTAATTAAGAACATTTGGAACTCTAGCAGATGTAGACATTACAGATAAACTAAATTTATTCTGGCTTCTTTAGAATTCTGTTAGTACAATATGATTAATGTTTTTGGTCAAACTATATTTAAACTCTAGTGCTAATAATCATTTCCCACTAAAATTAATGATCAAAAGTAGAGTATACATGAAGCCTTGTATAGTATTTAGGCTATGGGATTGAGAAAATAATATATTAAATAATGGGTTCTATTGTCCTTAGATTTCAAAGATTGAATAAGGAAGCAATTTGTTGAGTAAAACATAGGTCATTATTGAAATTATAACATCCTGAGGGTTATAAACTCACATTGTTGTGATACTCCCTCCAGTGACAATCCATCCATTCCAGCTTATCCTATGTTCATATCCTTCTGTAAATGTACCATGTAAGGAGCCATCGTGTAGATTTCTTGACTTTGTATACATTTCATACTAAATTCACGAGACAAAATATAATTGCATGAAAATTAAGATTCAGATTAAGAATAGAGCCTTACTGTATTGAATTATTGTTCCCAAATGCTGTGTTTTTGCCCCATAGATGAACTGTCTTACTTCCCTCTTTATAGTGACAAATCCAGACTTACAGAAGAAAAGAATTCCATAATAATGTGGATGAACCTGGGTATATACAAATCTTGATCTTGATAATTGTAGGTTGTGGTATTGATTATATAATGGCTAAATGTCATAGTTGGGAAAGTTGCAATGGCAAATTACCTAATGAGGTCTTAGCCCCAAGATTTATTCAAAATGTTGGCCTTAAATAAAAGCAACATGATAAAACAAATTGACTTGAAACCACATAGCCCTCCTAGCCATCTATGTGAAACAATTAAATGGCACATTCAGATATATATCCAAATTAGTTAAAACAATTCAGAATTTCCAGAGTTCATAAGTGACTTTTCGTGACTTTGCCTTAATTTGAGATCATGTATTTTTATAGATGTAGCATTCTACTGTAGATGCCATTAGTGTAGGAGTCATGAAATAAAAGGTCTTTTCTGTCAACTCCTTCAAAGATTGGTTGTGCATGATAGATTGCCTGCATTGTTAATAGAAGAATGATACTATTTACTGCCTATCCAAAAGAAATAGGGGAAGAATTCATAAAACACTTGTAAATGCTTTCTACTTTGTTGTGAAAATGTGCTTTAGGTTATGTTTTACTTTTGAATTGGTTTCTCTCTAATCAAGTGTTGGCTAAATGCTATCTCTGGGTACCCACGGGGAATTGTCTCTTATATGTCTCTAGAGGGGAGACATGGGATTCAGGCCTTCCTGTATTTACTTACAATAATACAACTTTTTTAATATTTTAAGCCTCTCTCATTTCTCCAGTCACACAAATGAGGCTTCCTCTATATCTTAGTTGTTGAATATCATGATTTGCTATGATGAAATACCACATAAGTGTAGAAGAACCTCTCAGTGTATTTGAACAACAAAGGTGGGATTTATTGTTGGGCTTATACCCTCAGCCTTTCCTATCTGGCAGGACATGCCAAAGCTTGTGATCCACTGACATAGTCTCCAAGACCCCAAGGTTACCTCTAGACCAGGATGAGGTATTGGAGTGGCATTTTAGTGGGGGTATTTGCATTTATTACCATATCTTTATTTTGTCATAATGAGCTGGTATTGATCCATTATATCTGATTCTCCCCTTTCAAGGGTCTGCATGTGGGTTATTGTAATGATATCCCACCTGATTGAGGGAGATCAATACTCTATATGTCTTACTAGCATGGATGTAATTGTTTCCAATATTTTACTCAGGAGGAGGCTACTCAATGATTTCGTGTCACCAAAAGCCTGACAGAACCCCTTAAAAAGTGTGAACCACAAGGGGGTAGGGCTCACAGCACATATAAAGGAAAAGGAACCCTCTACAACTACTTAAACTAAGTTTATACTTCAGCGATTTCTAAGCCCACTTTAAATCAGTTGTTTTGATATTGAGGATAATTATTCTCATTCTAAGTATAGAAGCCTAGCAATAAAAACATTTAACTCCCCTTTATCTCATACCATATCACCTTTGGTTATTTGGAGGAAATTATTTGTGAGGTATAATGCTGTGTTTTGATTATATTCTCATCCTTCCCATCATTGGAATTATTATCTTTATTCAGATGCCCCCAAAATCTGTATATCCAGCTCTTACTCCTCTGCTGAACTCAAATACTCTCATTTTAATTAACTTCCAGACATGGACATTTCCACCAACATATCTTATTGACATTTAGAACTTAACATTTTCATAATGAAGCACATCTTCCTTAAACTCTTGCTCTCTAAACTCCCTGTTTCTATTAAAGGCACTCTGGTAACTAGGTGGCAAGGGAGATGAGGTCAGGAAGACCTGAGCTTGAGTCCTGCCTGTCTCAGATACTCTGTATAGCTTGGTAAGCCTGGACCAGCTGCATAAGCTCTCTCAGTATTTAGTAGACCTTAATTGGTAAAATACAGTGCAAACCCTTTGGGGCAGCTAGGTGGTGCAGTGGATAGAGCACTGGCCCTGGAGTCAGGAGGACCTGGGTTCAAATCTAGCCTCAGACAATTAACACTTACTAGCTGTGTGACCTTAGGCAAGTCACTTAACCCCAGTTGCCTCACTTAAAACAACAACAACAACCCCCCCCAAAAAAAAATACAGCACAAACAAGCTACCATGAATGCAATAATCCTTTTAAACTAATTAAGACTTTGTGGCAAAGTGACACCCAAAATGGAGGGAAGAAAACTGTATTGATCGTTCATAGGCTAGAATGGGTCATTTTATGGGTTTGCATTTGGTTATGGGCAGCTGTGAGTCCTTTTCATCTTCTAAATTTTCTGTGTGGTAAAATAAAGGCAATTCTGTATCCAGTTTCAAGAAGGAACATTGTTATAAAAGTTAGAAGCATTCAAATTCTCTTTGTTCCCTGTTGGGTAAGCCATTTACACTCTATGACTCTGTTTCTTTAGCTGTAATTTAAAGGGAGTTCCTTAGCCTCCTCAACTTCTGTAACGTCTATTTCTAATTTACCTCAGCCATGCTTGGGAACATTCCTTCTCACTATCTATTACATTAACTATCCATTCCAGTTCTAAATCTATGATCCTTTAAAACCTATCTTTAACCAGAAGGCTATAGCAGAGATGGCCAGAGTCTCAGAGGTGAAGTCATGGATTGTCGGAGCTCTTTCTAAATGAGTGATTGGACATGTGCATGCTCCAGGAAGAGCATAAAGATAAGATTTTGTTATTAGGCTTAGGTCTGAGCAGAATTAAGGCAGCAAGCAAGTCCAGGACAGTGACCCAGAGTGTTCATGTGTCACCAAAAGGGAATAAAAGAAACCCACTGCAGAACATTCTTGTACTGGCCAGGGCTAGGTGGAAATAGAGGTAGGTTTTCTTGCTACCTTTCTTCCCAATTTAAGCAAACAAAAGGTGTCACCTGCTAATTGTGATATTTCTAGGAGTATAGGGTGAGATGGGGACACAGCTATAAAGTTATTGTAATCAATATAACCCAGGAGAGTACCAAAAGTGGCTAGTTTTTGTGCCTGACAGCCCCCAACCCATCTTATAAAAAGTTAAGTTTTCAGGGGCAGCTAGGTGGGGAAGTGGACCTGAGTTCAAGTTTGGCCTCAGACATTTGACACTTACTAGCTGTATGGCCCTGGGCAAGTCACTTAACCCTCATTGCCCTGCCCCAAAATAGATAGATAGATAGATAGATAGATAGATAGATAGATAGATAGATAGATAGATAGATAGATAGATGGATGGATGGATGGATGGATGGATGGATGGATGGATGGATGGATGGATGGATGGATGGATGGATGGATGGATGGATGAATAAATAAATTTAGCTTCTATATTCTTCTGCCTTCCCTTTCCATTATGCCCTCTGGAATGCTAATGTAGAAATCAAACTCATCTTCAGCCTGGAACTCTTCCTTTCATATTCTAACTCAGTTTAAATTTCACCTTCTTCAAGATGTCTCCTTTTCTCTCATGAGTGCTGTCCCTCTTCATTTGCCTTTCATTTACATTTTATTTTAAACATACACACACACACACACACACACACACACAGAGTTGATTACATGTTGTCTACCCCCTTAGAATGTAACCTCCTTGAGGGCGGAGAATTTCTTTTGCCATTCCTTGTCTATTGCTTAGATAATGCCTGGAACATAGTAAACGTGATAAATGCTTATTGAGTAACTAACTGCCTAAAGTCACCATATACCTTGCTTTTAAATAGATTTTATTGATATCTTTTGTTTTTAACTTCACATATTTCACCCTTTACCTTTCTCCCTACCCCTCCCAGAAACCCTTCACTTATAACAAAGTAGTTTTAAAAAGAGAAATAAAATAAAATAATTAAGAAAATTCACAAATACATTGGAAAAAATACTATGCAATGTTCCATACACATTGCCCCACCACTTCTGCCAAGGCAGGGGAAAAGTGCTACATATCTCTCAGGACCCTTTATAAGACTGACTGCCTTCCTTTTACTTCCACTGACCCACAGGACCATGTGGAAGACTTACATACACCTTGTTCCCCTCTACCACTTTTAGACCAACCACTCTGCCACCATAACAAAGCGACCAGCAACACCCCTTTCCAGTTCATTTTATACTACTTCTATCTTTGCTGTCATCATCAGTAGCTATCTAGGTCATTCTCCCTTCTCTCTTCTTCCTAATAAGTTCAGGAAGTGGTTCATAGTTGCATTTTCTATCACATACCTTTGCCCTTTTAATACCCTGTGCTTGATATTCCTTGGCTTTTATATTCTCTATTTATAATCTACCTCAATCATGTTTGGGATCCATCAATCCTACTATTACATCAACTGATGTTTGCTTTGGGTGCTACAATTTCTCATTGTGGCTTTGCCTCAGAGTTTTCCATTTCCATCTATTTCATATACACACCCCTTATCCAATCAGTTGGTAAGACCTTTCAACTCTAGACCTCTTCAATACACTGTACATCCACTTCCTTCTCTCCACTTACAGCCACTATTACCTCTTGCCTGGACGATTGTAGTAGCCTCCTCACTGAGTTTCTCGCCTCAAGTCTTTCCCCTCTCTAATCTATCCTCTATATCATTGCTAAAGAAATCTTCCTGAGGAAGAGGTCTCAGGAGATCACTCCTTTATTTAAAAAAGCTTAGGTGGCTCCAAATTCCTTCTATGATAAAATGAAAACTCTTTGGCCTGAAATTGAAGGCTTGCCAAAACCTGCTTCTGCCCTTCAGCATTGGACTTGCGGTCAGGAAAGCCTAAGTTCAAATATTTCTCAGCCACTTACTAGCTATATGTCCCTAGGCTAGTCATTTAGTATTTCTTAGCCTTAGTTTCTTTACCTCAATATAACATGAGACACTCAGACTTGATGGCTTTAGAAGTCTCTTCCAGTCCTAAATCTTTTTACCTTTTATCTACCATTCTGGCTTTATCTCTTTTTACTCCCCTTCACACAGTCTGTATTCCAACCAAATTGGAATTTAACTTAACATTTTACTCACTACCTCCATGTACTTGCATTAGGTACAGCCTATGGCTAAGATGTCTCTCTTCTAATTTCTGTCTGCTACAATCTTTATCTTCATTCAGGGCTCAGATAAACATGGTCTCTTCCTTGAAACCTTCTTAGAGCTTCCAAGTCCATGCTTTTCCTTTCTGAAATGATTTTTTAATTTGTATTTATTTATTTATTTGTTTGTTTGTTTGTTTGTTTATTTTTTTGGGGGAGGGCGAGGCAATGAGGCTGAAGTGACTTCCCCAGGGTCACACAGCTAGTAAGTGTCAAGTGTCTGAGGCTGGATTTGAACTCCTGTCCTCCTGAATCCAGGGCCAGTGCTTTATCTACTGCACTACCTAGCTGCCCCTTAAATGATTTTTGTATCATACCTCTTCATGTACACATTTTAGTACTCCAGTAGAATATAAGCTACGTAAGAAAGGGAACTTTTGAATTTTTCCTTTATGTAGTCCACCTAGGAGAAGACAAGGGCATAAGTATTGATATAGTATCTACAAAGTGTCAGGCATTATGCCAAAAGTTTCACAAATATTATTTCATTTGATCCTCAAAAAAAACCCCCCAAAACTTGTTCTTATCCCCATTCTACAGTTGTGGCAAACAGAGGTTAAAAGACTTGCCTGGGGTCACACAGTTAGTAAGTGTCTAAAACTGGACATGAGTTCAGATCTACCTGATTCCAGGCCCATTGCTCTAACCATTATGTCACCTAACTGCCTTCTGCATAGCATAGTTCTCTGGCTGTAATAGATGGTTATTAAGTCTGTTTAGTTAAGTTGAATGGAGCTGAATTGACCTCTAATATCAATATTTCTGCAGATCTCTCGGCACAGGAGAAATCATTCCCAGCATGTCTTGAAGGACATCATTACACCTCTGGAACAATTGGTAAGCATCAACATTATATTAATGGTTGAATTCTGATATAATTGAAGGTACCATTTTAAATAAATGCATAATTTAATATGCTATATTGCAGTCATAGGAACATTAATTTTTTCTTGAATAATCTTAATGTAATCTTTCATACATTAATATTATCCTCTTAAACATAACTGTGACTTTTTTGCCATCTTAGTTTTTGTTTACCCCTCTGATTCATTCAACGGTGGTCACCAATCCCATAAATCCTGGTTCTTTGATTTGAAGACAACACATTATTGTGAATGATCACCTACCTTTCCTATTGTTCCTCCTTTTTTGTCTTTGCTAACTCCTCTGCCTCTCCCATCCTTTATAAGTAACACCTATAGCTTAAGCTCTTTCCTTTTTCTATAGTCTCACGAACAAAAATACCTTACTAATGACTTCCAATATCACCTCTATTCTAATGACTCCCAAGTTTATGCTGTCATTTCTATTTTCTCGGCTGTTTCAGTCTCAAAGTATATTTGGCATTTTTACTTTGGTATCTTTTATTCACTGCAATGTCAACAATTTTGATTAAGTATCTCATGTCATTTTTATGGACAAGGGAATCACGATATATGGATTAGACAGTAAAACAACTGAACAAATTTGGAATTAGTTGGATGACCAGCCTCAGAAAAGTCTTTGTTAGGAGTTCAATTTCAAAATGGCAAGAGAGGTCTCCAGGGGCATACTCCAGGAATCTCTCTGGCCTTGTGACATTTTCCCAATGACTTGGGGGAAATATAAATGTATTATCAAATTTGCAGATGACACCAAATTGGATGCAATGAATAGCCAACACATTGCTTGGCAATTAGTATCCAAATGCATCTTGACAAACTAATACATTTGATTGAATATATTAAGATGAAATTCATTAGAGATATGTATAAAGACTTACACCTTGATACAAATAATCAACTTCACAAATATAGGATTGAGAAGGCATAATTAATCAGTAGTCATTCTAAAAAAAAAATACCTAGGGGTTTTATAAGGTCACAAGTGGTGTGATGTGGCAGCCAAAACAGCTAATGCAATCTTGAGCTGCATGAAGAAGAGCATAGCTTCTGGGAATAGGGAAGTGATGCTCACACTAGAGTCTGACTTCATCAGACCTCATCTGAAATGTTGAGTGGTGAAAATGGGAATTATGGAAAGGTCATGGAGTTGTTCAAGGAGGGCAATAAAGGGGCAGTGTTGTCCTTTGGGAGAGAAATTTGAGGCCATTTAAGAAAAATGTTAATGTTTCCTTGCCTATAATATAGTCGAATAAGGATATGGATAAGCTGGGAAGTGCCCAGAGTGGGGCAACCTGTTGATTGTGAAAAGCCTTGAGTCCTTGTCACGTGGACATGTTTAACCTGAATAAGAAAAGATTGGATGGGAGGGTGCAGACTAGTTATCTTCAAGTATCTGAAAGGCTAGCCTGTGAAGAATGGGTCAGGTTTATACTCTTTTACCCCAGACGACAAAAAAAAGGATGGAAATTGAAGAGGCTAATTTGAGCTTGGTACCAAGAAAAACTTACTAACAATTAGACCTGTCTCAAAGTGGAATGTGTTATTTTGAGGGGTGGTGGGGATCCCTTTCCTTGGAATTCTTCAGGCAGAGGCCTGTCAAACACTGGTCAGGTATGTTATAGTAAGTATGTCTTTCATGCATGAGTTGGACTAGATGACCACTTGAGTTCCTTCCAACTCTCAGATTTTGTGATTCTATAATGGAATTTTCTTATCCCTCCCTCCCTCCCAACTTAGCTTTGTATTGAAATGCCCCTATCTCTGTCTATGGAAAACACTATTCCCTCTCACACATTTATACCAGCTTGAGGTACTTGACAAAGTTCTCTTTTACTCTGTTATCATAAGCCACAAAGTTCTATGGTATTTTGATTTGAAATGCTTTTTTATGTCCATCATTTTTTCTCAATTCCCATTGATATCACCTTAATCCAGGCCCTCATGATTGCCCATTTAGATAAATGCAAATGTCTTTAATGGGGACCTCTTACTCCAATTTCTCTCCTTTTTAAATCTTCTTTAAACAATTATTACATCATATTATTCACTTATCTAAAAGCTCCAGTGTATCCCCATTTTCCATCATGTCAAATCTTAACTCTACTATCTGTCTTTAAAGGCCTTGCAAAATCCAACCTCTCCATAATTATAGGTCTTCATTTACCACTACTCCCAAATATTTACTTTTTCCTCTAGTAATAATAGCTTCCTTACTATCTCAAAAGTTTATCATTCTCATTGTTGTTTCCAAAGTTGTCCTTAATCTTTTGTTTTGTTTTGTTCTGTTGCCTAGAATGTTTCTCTCCTACTCCAACTTTGATGCTTCCCTCAGTTCTATCAGTTCCTACAAACATTTAGTATGTACTGTACAATTTATGTTTTTTTCATTATTTTTAATGTGCTTTGCCTTTTAATTTGATTTGGGGGGGGGGGCAGGGCAATGAGGGTGAAGTGACTTGCCCAGGGTCACACAGCTAGTAAATGTCAAGTGTCTGAGGCCGTATTTGAACTCAGGTCCTCCTGAACCCAGGGCCAGTGCTTTATCTACTGCACCACCTAGATGCCCCCCTTTTAATTTGATTTTAAGGTTCATGAGTGCAAGAATCATGTCCAATATAGTATCTCTATAGTATATCTTACTGTGCTTAACAGATTCTAGGCACAGCATAAAATACTTGATTGACATAATAACAACATATTTGAAGCTTACTAAAAATAAAGTTCCTTTATTTCACTTTATTATTAGAATTTTATTGTTAATATCTTATTTATACAACCTAAATTTTCCAATGTGTCTTTCCTCCTAGAAATCCATCCCTTTAAGACAAATCATAGGGAAAAAAAAGAGAGAGTAAAAGCAGTTCAGCAATCATTTTTAGTATTACACATCAATGACCTCCCCACTGGAGAAAAGTAGGGTAGGATGCTTTCTCATCTTGTATTTGAGGCCCAACTTGGTCATTTTAATTTTGCAGCACTCAGCTTTAATAGCTTTATGGCACACTTTCTATCTCCATTGTTATAGGGAGAAAGAGAGAACCCCAAATGTAACAAAAGTGAGGTCCTACCTGTAGTGAAAGCTTTCCTAATGTGTGGTTTCTTAAAGGGAGGCAGAATGATATCTCTAGTCTCTTCTCCCCCCATCCTTCTCCAAGGGGTCCTATTATTCTTGCTGGGAGGGGAAGCACGCAGTTGGGGCCTGAGTTTCCTTAAATATAAAATGAGGATCATAATAGCACCTACCTCCTAAGATTGTTAAGTATTGGCAAAATGCTAAGCACAGTAGCAGGCTCATAAAAAGCACTTAATAAATCATTTCTTTCTCCCTTTCTCCTTCTTTCCTTCTTACTTTCCTTACTTCTACCTCACTTAACTTTCCTTCTCCCTTCCCCCTCCCTCCATTTATTCCTTCCTTTTCTTCTTCCTTGCTTCCTTCCCTCCTGCATGCCTATCTTTCTACCTTGTGAATTCCCTTTTCCCCTAAAATTACTGAGCCTACTACAGCATTTAGATCTTCTCTGCTTCTCAATTTGATCTTTGAATGTGATGGTGACTTTTTGCAATGGCAATCAGATAGAAGTTAAAATATATAGGATAGATTATAGAGGTGGAGCCAAGATGACAGAGTGAAACCAGGAAGCTGCCTGAGCTCTCACAAATTTCCCTCAGAAACAACATTAAATTAAGCCTCTCAACAGATTCTGGAGCTTCAAAACCTAGGGAAAAAAAACTAAACAAACAAAAAAACAACAACAGTGAAACAATCTTCTGACTTAAGTTAACTTAGAAGATCTTCAGGAAAATCTGTTTCATCTGGATAAAAGGGGAGCACAGCTCAGTGCAGAGGGATGGCTGAGCAAGCCAGCAAAAGGCTCTTAGTCATAGCACAGATCAGCAACTGAGGACCCGTGGTCCAGGCCCAGCACAGCAGGCCAGTTGTGAGGCCTCCAACCCCAATGCAGAAGGCAGCCTGAAAGCTGGGGTATCAGCTACCCAACAGGCCTGACTAATCTGGGCCATTTCAGTGCAGTGAGAAGCTGCAAGCTGTTGACACCTCAGAGCAGAAAGCTAGTGACTCGGCCCCCGACACCCCAGCAAAAGAAGCTCAGGACAGTGCATGCTGTACTCCAGGAGCAGAACTCAACCTTAAAAGGTGCAAAAGATGCTAAAATAAAAATATGGATAAGAAACAAAAAGAACTCTCACCATTGACAGTTACTATGGAGGATCAAAACATAAACTCAGAGGAAGACAAGAGTGATAAAACTCTTACATGTTAAGCCTTAAAGGGGAAGAAGAATTGGTCTTGAGACCAAAAAGCCCTCCTGGAAGAGCTCAAGAAGGATTTTATAAACCAAATAAGGGAGGTAGAAGAAAAATTGGGAAAAGAAATGAGAGTTATGCAAGAGAAAGTCAATAGCTTTGGGGGCAGCTAGGTGGTGCAGTGGATAAAATGCTAGCCCTGGATTCAGGAGGACCTGAGCTCAAATATGGCCTCAAACACTTGGCACTTACTAGCTGTGTGACTCTGGGCAAGTCACTTAACTCTCATTGCCCCACAAAAAAAAAAAAGTCAATAGCTTCAAAAAAAAATAATACTTAAAAAAAAACAATTGGAAAATTGGAAAAGAATAATTGCCTAAGAATTGGGATTGAGCAGATGGAAGCTAATGACTCAATAAGACAACAGGAAGAAGTAATGCAGAACCAAAAGAATATAAAAGTAGGAGAAAATGTAAAATACCTCTTCAGAAAAACAACAGACCTGGAAAATAGATGCAAGAGGGACAATATAAGATTAATTGGACTAGCTAAGGACCATGATCAAAAAAAAAAAAAAAGCCTAGACAGCATATTTCAGGACATTAACAAGGAGAATGGTCCCAATGTCTTACAACCAGAGGAAAAATTAGTCATTGAAAGACTCCACTGATCACTCCTGAAAGAGACCCCAAAAGGAAAACTCCAAGGAATATTGTAACTAAATTACAGAACTACCAAGTAAAGTAGAAAATACTGCAAGCAGCCAGAAAAAAAAAATTTAAATACCACAGAAGAACAATTAGAATTACACAGGACCTGGAAACTTCAACATTAAAGGATCAGAGGGCTTGGAATATGATATTATAGAGGGCAAAGGAACTGGGATTATCACCAAAAATGTACTACCCAGAAAAATTAAGCATAAACTTTCAGGGAAAAGATGGACAGTCAATGAAATTTAAAACTTTCCTAATGAAAAGCCTAGAACTGAACAGAAAATTCAATCTACAAATACAAGACTCAAGAGACACATGAAAAGGTAAAAAGAGGGGAAAAACATATTGCTCAATAAAGTTAAAATGTTTGCATCCCTACATGGGAAGAAAATACTTGTAACTCTTGAGTACTGTGTCTTTTTTGTTTGTTTTTGTAAGGCAATAAGGGGTTAAGTGACTTACCCAGGGTCACACAGCTAGTCAGTGTTAAGTGTTTGAGACCGGATTTGAACTTAGGTCCTCCTAAATCCAGGGCCAGTGCTCTATCCACTGCACCATCTAGCTGCCCCCATACTATGTCTTTATTAAGGCAGATAGGAGTACACACAGACAGAAGGTGTGGGTGTAAGTTGATTCTTATGTGATGATATTAAAAAAAAAATTTAAGGGGTAACAAATAGGATTATACTGGGAGAAGAGGAAAGAGAAGGCAAAATGGGGTAAATGATATCACATGAAGAGGCACAAAAGACCTGTTACAATAGAGGGAAAGAAGGGAGGAGTGAGCATTATTTTGACTTTACTAATCTGATTTGGCTCAAAGAGGGAATAACATACATATTCAATTGGCTAAAGAATTTTATCTTACCCTATAGGGGAGTAAAAGGGGAAAGGGGAAAGAAAAAGGTGGGGTGTTGATAGAAGAGAGGGGAAAACTAGGAGGGGAAAGGGGAAAGGACAAAAAGGAGGTGGGGCTGATAGAAAGGAGGGTAGAATGAGGTGGCCAAAAACAAAACACTAGTGAGAAAGGACAGGGGGAAAGGAAAGAGAAAAGTACAAACAAGAGAAAAAATAGGGTGCAGGGAAATACACAGTAATCATAACTGTGAATGTGAATGGGATGAATTCTCCTGTAAAACAGAAGCAGATAGCAGAGTAGATTAAAAAACAGAATCCTAAAATGTGTTGTTTACAAGAGACAAATTTGAAACAGAGATACACACAGAGTAAAGGTAAAAGACTGGAGCAGAATATATTATGCTTCAGCAGAAGTAAAAAAAAGCAGGGGAAGTAATTCTTATCTCAGACAAAGCAAAAGCAAAAATTGACCTAATTAAAAGAGATAAGGAAGGAAATTACATCTTGTTAAAAGGTACCATAGGGGCAGCTAGATGGCGCAGTGGTTAAAGCACTGGCCCTGAATTCAGGAGTACCTGAGTTCAAATCCGGCCTCAGACACTTGACACTTACTAGCTGTGTGACCCTGGGCAAGTCACTTAACCCCCATTGCCTGCAAAAAAAAAAAAAAAAAAAAAAAAAAGGTACCATAAACAATGAAGTATTATCAATACTAAACATGTATGCACCACATGGCACAGCATGCAAATTCTTAGAGAAGTTAAATGAGTTACAGGAAGAAATAGATAGCAAAACTATATTAGTGGGGGACCTCAACCTCTCCTCTCACAACTAGATAAATTTAACCATAAAATTAATAACAGATTAGTTAAAGAGGTAAATAGAATTTTAGAAAAGTTAAAAATGATAGACCTCGGGGCGGCTAGGTGGCGCAGTGGATAAAACACCGGCCCTGGATTCAGGAATACCTGAGTTCAAATCCGGCCTCAGACACTTGACACTAGCTGTGTGACCCTGGGCAAGTCACTTAACCCCCATTGCCCCGCAAAAAAACCCAAACAAAAACAAAAAAAACAAAAACAAAAACAAACCAAAAATGATAGACCTCTGGAGAAAATTGAATGGAGATAGAAAAGAAAATACCTTTTTCTCAGCGGTTCATGGCATATACACAAAAATTGATCATGTATCAGGGCATAAAAACCTCGCAGTCAAATGCAGAAAGGCAGAAATAGAAAATGCAACCTTTTTATGTGTAATAAAGGGCCATGGAAAGATAGACCAAAAATTAATTGGAAACTAAATAATCTCATCCTAAAGAATTAATGGGTCAAACAACAAATCTTGGAAATAATCAATAACTTCATTCAAGAGAATGACAATAATGAGACAACATACCAAAACTTATGGCATGCAGCCATAGCAGTCCTTAAGGGAAATTTTATATCTCTAAATGACTACATGAATAAAATAAAAAAAAGAGGAGATAAATGAATTGGACATGCAAGTAAAAAAGTTAGAAAAAGAATAAATTAAAAATCCCAATTAAATACAAAATTGGAAGTTCTAAAAATGATAGGAGAGATTAATAAAATTGAAAGTAAGAAAACTATAGAATTAATAAAAAGAACTAAGAACTGGTTCTATGAAAAACCCATAAAATAGATAAAACTTTGGTTAATTTCATTTTAAAAAAGAAAGAATAAAACCACATTACCAATATCAAAAATGAAAGGGGTGAATTCATCACCAGTGAAGTAGAAATTAAAACAATAATTAGGACCAACTCTATGCCAATCAATTTTACAATCTAAATGAAATGGATGAATATCTACAAAAAATATAAACTACTCAAATTAACAGAAGAGGAAATAAGATCCTTAAATAAGCCTATTTTAGAAAAAGAAATTGAACAAGTCATCAATGAACTCCCTAAGAAAAAATCTCCAGGGCCAAATGGGTTTGCAAGTGAATTCTACCAAACATTTAAAGAACAATTAATTCTAATACTATACAAACTATCTGGGAAAATAGGTGAAGAAGGAATCCTACCAAATTCCTTTTATGATACAAATATGGTGCTGATGCCTAAATCAGGAAGAACAAAAACAGAGAAAGAAAATTATAGACCAATCTCCCTAATGAATATTGATACAAAAAATCTAAATAGAGTATTAGCAAAGAGATTCCAGCGGTTTATCACCACATTAATACACTGTGAGCGGACAGCTAGGGGGAACAGTGGATAAAACACTGGCCCTGGATTCAGGAGGACCTGAGTTCAAATTTGGCCTCAGACACTTGACACTTACTAGCTGTGTCAAGTCACTTAAACCTCATTGTTCTGCAAAAAAACCCAACAAACAAATAAAAAAAAGAAACCAATAATACACTGTGACCAGGTGCAATTTATACCAGGAATGCAGAGCTGATTCAATATTAGGAAAACTATCAAAATAGTTGCCCACATCAATAACAAAACTAACCAAAATCATATGAATATCTCAATAGATGCTGAGGAAGCTTTTGACAAAATACAGCACTCATTCCTATGAAAAATGCTGGAGAGCTTAGGAATAAAAGGAGCTTTACTTAAGATAATCAACAGTATCTATCTTAAACCATCAGCAATTATTATATGCAATAGGGACAAGTTAGAGGCATTCCCAATAAAATCAGGGATGAAACAAGGATGTCCATTATTACCCCTATTTTTCAATATTGTACTAGAAATGTTAGCCTTAGCAATAACAGAAGGACAAAAAAAATGAAAGAATTAGAATAGGCAAGGAAGAAACAAAACTATCATTCTTTACAGATGATATGATGGTATACTTAGAGAATTCTAAAGCATCAACTAAAAAATTGTTTGAAACAATTAACAACTAGCAAAGTTATAGCACATAAAATAAATTATCAGCATTTCTATATGTGACCAACATAATCCAGCAGAAAGAGATAGAAAGAGAAATTCCATTTAAAATAACTGTAGACAATATAAAATACTTGGGAGTCTACCTGCCAAGCCAAACCCAGGAACTGTGTGTTTGTTTTTTTGTTTGTTTGTTCTTTTTTGGGTCAGGACAATGAGGGTTAAGTGACTTGCCCAGGGTCACACAGCTAGTAAATGTCAAGTGTTTGAGGTCCAATTTGAACTCAGGTCCTCTTGAATCCAGGGCCGGTGTTTTATGAACTATGCCATCTAGCTGCCCCCACCCAGGAATTATAGGAATATAATTACAAAACACTTTTTACACAAATAAAATCAAACCTAAACAAATGGAAAAATATAAATTGCTCATCTAATATAATAAAAAAGACAATTGTATCTAAATTAATTTATTCAATGCCATACCAATTAAATGACCAACAAATTATTTCATAGAGCTAGAAAAAATAACAAAATTCATCTGGAAGAACAAAAGGTCAAGAATATCAAGGAAAACAATAAAAAATGCAAAATAAGGTAGCCTAGCTGTACCAGATCTAAAACGATATTATAAAGTAGCAATTATCAAAATTATTTGGTATTGGCTAAGAAATAGAGTGGTGGATCAGTGGAATAGGTTAGGCACACAAAACACAGCAGTAAATGAATATAACAATCTCTTGTTTGATAAACCAAAAGACTCCACTATTTGACTAAAACTGTTGGGAGAACTGGAAAGCAGTTTGGCAGTAACTAAGCATACACCCACATCTTATACTATATACCAAAGTAAAGTCAAACTGGGTATAAGATCTAGACATAAAGAGCAATACCATAGGCAAATTAGAAAAGGAAGGAATAATTTACTTCTCAAATCTATAGAGAGTGGAAGAATTTATGACCAAAGATGAGACAGATAAGATTATAAAATGCACTAAGGATCATTTTGACCACATTAAATTAAAAATTTTTGCACAAACAAAACCAATGCAAACAATATTACAAAGAAAGCAGAAAGATGGGAAACAATTTTTACAGACAGTGTTTCTGATAAAGGCCTCATATCTAAAATACATAGAGAACTGAATAAAATATATAAGAATACAAGTCATCCCCAATTGAGATATCATCAAATGATATAAAAAGGCAGTTTTGATATAACAAAATTAAAGCTATCTACAGACATATGAAAAAATGTTCTCAATCACTCTGAAATACCACCTCAAACCTATCTAATTGGTAATATGTCAAAAAAAGGGAAATGCTAAATATTAGAGATGTGGGAAAATTGGAACATTAATGCATTGCTGATAGAACTGTGAATTGATCCAACCATTCCAGAGAGCAATTTGGAACCAAGCCCAAAAGGCTATAAAAGTGTACATACTCTTTGACCCAGCAATACCACTACTAGGTCTATTTCCCAAAGAGATGATAAAAAAGGGGAAAGGACCCAGAGGTACAAAAATATTTATAGCTGTTCTTTCTGTGGTGACAAAGAATTGGAAATTGATGTGATGCCCATCAATTGGGGCAATGCCTAAACAAGTAGTGGTATATGAATATAATGAAATACTATTGTTCTGTAAGAAATTATAAGCAAATGGATTTCAGAAACAACCTGGAAAGACTTACATGAATTGATGCTAAGTGAAATCAGCAGAACCAAGAGAGAACATTGTACACAGTATCAAGAACATTGTGTGATAATCAACTGTGATATACTTAAGTCTTCTCAGCAATGCAATGATCCAAGACAATGCCAAAAGACTTATGGTGGAAAATCCTCTCCACATTTAGAAAAAGAACTATGAGGGGCAGCTAGGTGGTGCAGTGGATAAAGCACCAGCCCTGGATTCAGGAGGTCCTGAGTTCAAATCCGGCCTCAGACACTTGACACTTACTAGCTGTGTGACCCTGGGCAAGTCACTTGACCCCAATTGCCTTACCCAAAAAAAAAAAAGAAAAAGAACTATGGAGTCTGAATGCAGATAGAAGCATACTATTTTAAATTTTGTTATGTTATGGTTATTCTTGTTTATTCTTTTTTGTGTTTTTTTTTCTTTTTGTTCTGATTATTCTCTTATAACATGACTAATGTGGAAATATATTTAACATGATTGTAATGTGTAATGTATATCAAATTGCTTGCTGTCCTCAGGGAGGAAAGGGAGGGTGGGAGAAAAATTTGGAACTCAAAACAATATCCTTACATGCAATTGGAAAAATAATTAAAATAAATATTTTTTAAAAAATAAGATAATATATTTGTAAGCATTTAAAAAAACCCACAAAGCTTGCTACAATGGTATTTTACTTCAGTACTTTAGTGGATGTAGAATTCCATTCATTCACAGAGGCAAATTATAACTTCTCCAGGCTGAATTTTCTTCTTACCCTATCATCATCATTATCCTTATCCTCACTGAAACATCTAATATTTATTTAGTGCTTTAAGTTTCATTAAGTGCTTTACAAATATCAACTAAGCTGATTCTTCCACAAGCCTGGGTACTCCTGTTATCCCCATTTTACAGTTTAGGAAACTGAGACAGATAGAGGTTAAGTGACTTGGCTAGGGTTACATAACTAGTTAACTGTCTAAAGCCAGATTTGAACTCAGGTATCATGCTTTATTCTCTGCATCATCTAATTGCCTTTGCAGTTCTGTTTTACTATATGTGTTTACTATACTATACTTCCATAGAAGACCTTCGCACATAGAGAAGCATCTGTTGTCTGCTGTTTGCTTTATATAATTATAATTGTCCTAACAACTTTTCCATTTGCACATGAGGATATTAGTATATAAAATATCCAGTTCAATAACTTCTAAGCAGAATGCCCTAGATAATCTCACTGTCCTTGTCTCCTCTTATTCAGGATACTCCTATCCTATTTTCATCTGCAGCATTTACACTCAACTACAGGGGACATTCAAATCTAGGGTAATTGGCATGCCCTCTGGTTGCTCATGTCTTTTCCTAAAGTGAGACTTGTCTTTGAGACTGATCTGATAATGGTCCTGTGGTTATCAGGTGGTACTACTATTTTATGGAGAGGGGTTGGGGTGGGTATGACTGAACACTTATATACTACTCTTTTATGATCAGAAACTGTTCATAAAAAGAACACTGGTTTTCCCTATTTACAAAAATGCATTCCATATTTTAATGAAAAGGCTCTCTGGGGATATCACCCTATTTCATGAAAAGAAGACAAAGATTTGGACCACATGCCATGCAAATCATGATGCTGGAATAGGAAAATGTTCTTTAGATTTTCTTAGAATATGTGGTTGTTTAACAAACATCTGATGGTGAATTTTCCAAAACTTCATAACAAATATCCTAAAATAGATATCTCCCCAGGCAGGAGGAATTAAGTGTTTTCAGGGCAATTGTCCTATTGTTCTGTCTCCCCACTCCAGAAATACAAAAGGAAAATAGCCATGTTCATATTACTTCTAATCTTTATCTCTCATTTTTTGCTTCTTTTTGTCAAAATGATGTAAGAAACCTCCGCAAATAACCCTGCAGGAGTCAAAAGAATATGGCAGATTTTAGAAAATCCTCTGCTCCCCCCAGAGTAGGATGGCTCAGTGAACAACTACTATGGCTTAGAGCAAAGTAGGTTTTCTAAGATAAATCTGTTCCTGCAGATTTCACCTTTATAGCCCGATAACATTTTATGGATTAATTAATATTTGTGAAGGGCTTTGAATATGAAAGGTAATGTGTGTTATGTGTTATTTTAAAACAAAACAAGCATAATATTTCTTTGAAATACCATTTGATGAGACCAAACTTTCCTTCAAATTTAACTGTAAATAGTCCTTCTGTCAACTCTAACAATGCTTGATAGGATTGGGGAGAGGGGATGCCTTTTATCAAGTCTTAAAGCTTAAGGGGAAGATTGTTTTTGTTTAGTCATTTTTAGTGGTGTACAATTTTGTGTAAATCCTTTTGGGGGGGGGTTCTTGGCAAAGATACTGGAGTGGTTTGTCATTTCCTTCTTCAACTCATTTTACAGACAAAGAAACTGAGGCAAACAGGGTTAAGTGAATTGCCCGGAGTCATACAGCTAGCAAATATCTGAGACTGAATTTGAACTCGGGTCTTTCTGACTCCAGGCCTGGCACTCTATCCACTGTACCCCCTAGCTGCCCAAAAGTGGAGGAAGTTGTAAATCTTTTTTCTCCCAGAGGAAATTTCCTTATCTGTAAAGTGAGAGGTTTGTAGAAAAGTTGAGTGACACAGAGGAAAGAACACTGGCTCTGGAATGAGAAGACTGAGTTTCCAATCTCATTTCTCTCACTTATTCTTTGATATCTTGAAACAGTCACAATTTCCCTAAGGCTCAGTTTTCTCATCTGTAAAATTAGGGAGTTGAACTGTGTGGCTTTGAGGTGCCTTTTAGCTCTAAATTTATGATTCTAAAATGATCTCTAAAGGGCAGCTAGGTGGTGTAGTGTATAGAGCACCAGCCCTGGATTCAGGAGGACCTGAGTTCAAATCTGGCCTCAGACACTTAATAATTACTAGCTGTGTGACCCTGGGCAAGTCACAACCCCAATTGCCTCACCAAAATAATAATAATAATAATAAAATGATCTCTAAAATCCCATGAAGCTCTAATCATCTAATTAGATTCAATAAACATTTATTGTTTACCATGTATTCCAGTTATGCTAGTACAAACCCAAGAGGCTGAAGCCAGGGGTTTCCTGAGCTCAGAAATTTTGAGCTGCAATGCGCAATGCTAATCAGGTTTGGCATCAATATGGTGAGCTTCCTGGACTGGGAGCCACTAGATTCACCTGGTCCAGGTAGAAAATAGAACAGGTTGGGGCAGCTAGGTGATGCAGTGGATAAAGCATGAGTCCTGGATTCAGAAGGACCTGAGTTCAAATCCAGCATCAGACACTTGACATTTACTAGCTGTGTGACCCTGGGCAAGTCACTTAATCCTCATTGCCCCACCAAAAAAAAAAAAAAGAAAGAAAAGAAAAAGAAAAAAATAGAACATGTTATAGGCTAGTCATAGGCTAGTCATTAGTGGGATATTAATAGGCTAGTCATTAGTGGGACATTAATATCTCCTGAACTTCCAGGTTAAGTGAACTTGAGAGACCCAGTGTTCAAATAGTAAATAAATAAAATGTTGACTACATTGACTACCTTTATAACACTGTGTTAGGTACCTGGTATATAAAGGGTTAGACAAATTAGAAAGGTATTCCAGGCCTTAAGGAGTTTGTATTTTAATGGGAAAAGCAAATAAGATAATGTTTAGGAAATTGTTATCACAGAGGCAGGCACATAGTAGGTGCTTCTTGTCCCCCTCACCTTGCATTGAGAAGATACATGTACAGAGATAAATAGATGCAAGTTTCTTTAACAGGAAGGGAACATAAGTAATCAGAGAAAAGGCTTTATGGAAACCTATATAAGATAAGGATTGTAAGAAATTGAGATTAGGAAATTAGGAAAGAATACTCTTCAAGTAGTCAGGTAGGAGATATATTGGATGGAGCATTGGGAAATCCAGCCTCAGACACTTCACTGTTGTCTGCCTCAATTTCCTCATTTGCATAATGAAGATAATAATAGCCCCTACCTTCCAGAGTTGTTGTGAGGATCAAATGAGATAATATTTGTAAAGCACTTAGGCAGCTAGGTGGTGCAGATAGAGTATCAGGCCTGGAGGCAGGAAGACTCATATTCCTGAGTTCAAATCTGCCCTCAGATAATTACTTGGTTGTCACCCTGGACAAGTAACTTAACCCTCAGTTTCCTCATCTGTAAAATGAATTAGAGAAGAAAACGGCAAATCACTCCAGCATCTTTGCCAAGAAAACTCCAAATGAGGCCATGAAGAATTAGACACAACTGAAAAACAACTAAACAACACTTAGTTCAGTGCCTGCCTCATAGTAGGTACTTACTAAATGTTTGTTCCCTTTCTTTCCCTTTTAATACTAGGATATGACTATTAGAAATGAATAACAGCATGGAGGTCTAACAGTTTAATCTCTGAATGTAAGAGATTAATCTGGCAGAGAAGCATGTAATATGGATTGAAGAAAAATGATTGCAGTGATGTCAATAATTGACTCTAGAGGTGATAAGGGGAAGGAATAGGGTGGGATTTGAGGAATGGAAAAGATGGCACAGATCCAAGAGATTTTGTGGATGTAAAATTGGTAGGAGTCTGCTACTGACTAGGTTGGTAACAAAGCAAAATCTTAATTTTGAGTAGTAACTTTTTCTTATTTGAATTTGCCCAAAAGACTGGGGTATGCAGTCAAATGTAAGCTTTTCCCAGACAGAACTGCTTTTTACTTTGTCACTGTATCCCCATTGCCTAGTGTAGTGCCTTGCAAATGGTAGAAACTTGACATGTTTGTCCTTTGACACTGTGCCACCAACCTAGTGCAGGCCCATATTTTGTCACACCTACACTATTATGATAACCCGCTAGTTGGTCACTCTGCTGCAAATCTCTCTCCACTCGAATCTGTTCTTTACTTAGGTGTCCAAATGATCTTTCTAAAGAAAGCATAGGTCTGATCATATTGGCTCTCCTATTCAATAAACTCCAGTGGCTCCCTCTTGCCTATAGGAACAAATAAATAGACTTGTTAAAGACCTTTATAACATGCCCCCTTCCTACCTTTCCAGTCTTCTTACATCTAACACCCTTCCAATGGCACTGCAATGCTAGCCTCCTTGAAATTTTTTATATGACATGTGATTGCATTACACTGAGCATGTTTATTAGCATTTTCCCCATTGTATATTTTTAATAAATGACTTCCCTTTTTTCCTATCTCATTTTAAAAAATAAGGTGTACCCACATAGAGTCATAATCCAGTGATGGATTTCTCTCCACAGATCCTCAGTAATGCTCTTGCGGTATACTGTCTCTATTTTAACCTCTTGGATGCTTGTATTTTGTTCATTTGTATATAGTTTCTTGAGATCATGTGTTTTAGTATTGCCTATTTTCTTGGCTTTTGTCTTCTAGAAACTCTTATTTTTTTTTATTTTTAACATTTATTTAAAAAATATTTTGAATTCTAAATTCTCTTTCTCCCTTCCACCGCTTTCCCACCCATTGTGAAGGCAAGCAATATGATATCAATTACACATGTCAAGTTATGTAAGACTTATTTCCACGTTAACCCTGTTTGGAAGAAAAAAAAAAGAAAAGAAAGAAAGTGAAAACAAAGCATGCTTCAATCCTCATTTAGAGTTCATCATTTCTTTCTCTGGAGGTGGACAGCTTTTTTTATCTTGGGTCATTTGGAATTGTCTTGAATCATTATCTTGATCACAGTACCTAAATAATCCAAAGTTGATCATCACTATAATACTGCTGTCATGGTGTACAATGTGCTCACATTTCTCCTGAATTCTCTTTGCATCAGTCCATATAAGACTTTACAGGTTTTTCTAAAACTATCTTGCTCATCATTTCTTATAGCACAATAATTTTCCATTACAACCATGTGCCACAACTTTTTCAGCCATTCTCCAATTGATAGACATCCCCTTAGTTTCCAATCCTTTGCTACCACAAAAAGAGCTGCTATAAATTATTTTGTCCTTTTTTCTTTCCTTTGTTCTCTTTGGGATACAGACATAGCAGTGCTGTAGCTGGTTTAGAGTATGCAGTTTTATTACCCTTTGGGTATAGATCCAAATTGCTTTCCACAATGACCAAACCAGTTTACAAATCCATCAAATGTGAATTCATGCACCCATTTTTTCACATCCCAACCAACATTTTTTTATTTTTCTTTTCTGTTATATTAGTTGATCTGATTCTGTGTGACATGGTACCTCAAAGTTGTTTGAATTTGCATTTCTCTAATCAACAGTGATTTAAAACATTTTTTCATGTAGTTATTGATAGCTTTGATTTCTTCTAAAAACTGCTAGTTCATGTCCTTTGATCATTTATCAGTTGGTGAGTGGCTCTTATTTTTATAAATTTGGCTCAGTACCTTATGTATTTGAGAAATGAAGTCTTTATCAGTGATATTTGATATAATTCCTACCCCACCCCCACCAGTTTTCTGCTTTTCTTCTAATTGTGTTTCTGCAAATAGGTTTTGTTTGTGCAAAACCTTTTTAATTCAATGTAATACAAATTATCAATTATATTCCTTGTGATCTTCTCTATATCTTGTTTTGTCATAAGCTCTTCCCTTATCTATAAATCTGACAGGTAAACTTTTCCATGCTCCCCTAATGTACTTATGATATCACTCTTTATATCTAAATCATTTACCCATTTTGACCTTATTTTGGTGTATGGTATGGGATATTGGTCAATGCCTAGTTTCTGCCAAACTGCTTTCTAGTTTTCCCAGCAATTTTTGTCACATTGTGAGTTCTTGCCCCTAAAGCTTAGATTTGGGGGTCTATCAGACACTAGACTACTATGGTCATTTATTATTATGTGTTGTGTACCTAATGTGTTCCATTGATCCACCACTTCATTTCTTAGTCAAAATCAGATTGTTTTGATGATTACTGCTTTGTAATACAGTTTGAGACTAGGTACTAGTAGACTACCCTCCTTCACACTTTTTTACATTGATTCCCTTGATATTCTTGACCTGTTTTTGCAGATGAATTATTTTATTTTTTATATCTAAAAATAATTCTTTGTTAGTTTGGATGGTATGGCACTCAATAAGTAAATTAACTTAGACAAAATTGTTATCTTTATTATATTGGTTTGGCCTACCTATGAGCAATTAATATTTTTCCAGTTGTTAGGCTCTGTCTTAATTTGTATCAAAAGTGTTTTGTAATTGTGTTCATATAATACCTGGGTTTGTTTTGTCAGGTAGACTTCCAAGTATTTTATGTTGTCTGCAGTTTGTTTTTTTTTAATTGAATGTCTCTCTTTTTCTTACTGCTGAGTTTTGTTGGTAATATATTGAAATACTGATGATTTATGTGGTTTTATTGTATATCCTGAAACTTTGTCAAAGTTGTTCACTGTTTCAACTAGTTTTTAGTTGATTCTCTTGGCTTCTCTAAGTATATGATCATATCATCTGAAAAGAGTGATAGTTGCATTTCTTCATTGACTACTTTAATTTCTTCAGTTTCTTTTTTCTCATTGCTATGGCTAGCTTTTCCTGTATAATATTGAATAGTGGTGATAATGGATATCCTTGTTTACCCCTGATCTTATTGGAAAAGTATCTAGTTTATCCCTATTGCATATAATGCTTGCTCTCGAGTTTTGATAGACACCTCTTATACTTGTCTTTCAAGGCCCAGATCAAATGTCCTCACCTCTGTGAAGGCTGCCCAGATTTCTCCTCTGAATTCCCAGAATCCTTTATATCTCTCTTAATCACACAAGAATATGAAGACATCCCCCAGAGTAAAATGGGCAGGTGACAACAATTTGTTCCAGCAGCCATGAACTCAGCTGATATAAGTGATATGGAGCTCTTAGAGCTTGGTCAAACATTGAAGATACTAAGGTCATTCATTGCAACCTGGGCCTTCACCGGTCATCCTGACTTTTGTATTGCCACTGGACTTAATTGATTCTGTAAGAGAGAGTGAGGCCAATGACTTTGTGCAACTCAGCCTCACTTAAATCCAATTTATGCACAAGTCAAAACATCACCTGATGACATCATTGGTCCTCTTTGAAAATGAACAATGGGGGGCAGCTAGGTGGCATAGTGGATAAAGCACCAGCCCTGGATTCAGGAGGACCTGAGTTCAAATCTGCCCTCAGACACTTGACACTAGCTTTGTGACCCTGGGCAAGTCACTTAACCATCATTGTCCTGCAAAAAAAAAAATAAATAAATGAAAGATGAACAATGTATCATGTTAAGAAATGCTCCATCCATTACTATAATTTTTCATCACAAATTCCTGAAAGTTCTCTTTTTCATTGAAGTCCCATTTTTTCTTCTGAAAGATTATTATCAGTTTTAATAGGAACATGTATTGCATTCTGTCAAAATCTTTTTTCTACATCTACTGATATAATCATATAATTTTTGTTGTTTCTTATTGATGTCATCACTTATGCTTATAGTTCTCCTAACATTGAATCATCTCTGCATTCCTAGTATATATCTCACCTGGTCATAGTTTATGATCTTTGTGATATATTGCTGAAATCTCCTGGCTAATATTTAATTTAAAATTTTTGCATTAATATTCACTAGGGAAATTGGCATTTAGTTTTCTTTCTCTGTTTTTACTTTTCATAGTTTAAGTTTCTAAATCATAATTTTGTCATAAAAGGAATTTTTAAAGACTCCTTCTTGACCTATTTTTTCAAATAATATAGTATTGGAGTTGTTTCCTAAATGTTTGGTAGAATTCATCTGTAAATTCATCTGTCTTAGGGATTTTTTTCTTAAGGAATTAATTTATGACCTGTTCAATTTCTTTTTAAAAGATAGGGCTATTTAAATATTTCCTTTCCTCTTCTGTTAATCTGGACAGTGTATATTTTTATGAATATTTATCTGTTTCACTTAGACTATCAATTTTATTGACATATGATTGGACAAGACATCTAATAATTCCCTTAACTTTATCTCTATCATTTTTGATACTGGTAATTTGGCTTTCTTTTTAAAAGTTAAATTAACTAATGGTTTATCTATTTTAATGTTTTTTCATAAAACCAATACCTAGTTTTATTTATTAGTTCAATTGTATTTTTACTTCCAATTTGATTAATCTCTTTTGATTTTCAGTATTTTCTTTCTTGTGTTTATTTTTAATTTGTTCATTTTCTAGGTTTTTAATAAGTTGCATGCCCAATTCATTCATATGCTCTTCCTTTTAATTTTTTTATTGATATGAGTATGTAGATATATACATTTTTCCCTAATTACTGCTTTGACAAGTTGTATCATTGATGTAGTTATCGTTAATGAAATTATTGATTCCTTCTATGATTTGTTCTTTGACCCACTCATCCTTTAGAATTAGATTATTTAGTTTGAGATAACTTTTTAAATCTGTGCTTCCACAGTCCTTTAATGAATGTTATTTTTCATTACATTATGTTCTGAGAGGGGTGCATTTCTGCTTTTCTTCATTGCTTTGTGTAATTTTATGCCCTAATACATTATCAATTTTTGTGAAGCTGTAATGTACAACTGAGAAAAAGGTATTGTCCTTTCTATTCTCATGCAATTTTCTCCAAAGACCTATCAAAGCTAACTTCTAAAATTCCATTCATCTCCTTAACTTCTTTCTTATTTAATTTATAGTCATATTTATCTAGTTTTGAGAAGGGAAAGTTGAGGTCCCCCACTAGTATAGTGTGACTGTCTATTTCCTCCAATAATTCATTTAAACTTTTCCTTTCAGAATTTTGATGCTATGCCATTTTGGTACATATATGTTTAATATGATAGTACTTAACTGCCTATGGTACCTTTAAGCAAGACATAGTTTCCCTGCTTATCTTTTTTAATTAAATCTATTTTTGCCTTTGCTTTGTGAGATCCTGATTGCTACCCCTGCCTTTTTCATTTTGTCTAAAGCATAATAAATTCTGCTCTAGCCGTATTTTAACTCTGTGTTTTACTGTATTTCAAATGTGTTTATTTTATTTTTTTAATTTTTATTTTTTTAAATTTTGCAGGGCAATGAGGGTTCAGTGACTTGCCCAGGGTCCCACAGCTAGTAAATGTAAGTGTCTGAGACCAGATCTGAAACTCAGGTCCTCCTGAATCCAGGGCCGGAGCTTTAACCACTGCACCACAATAGCTGCCCCCTCATATGTGTTTCTTTTTAAACCAGCTTATTGTTGAATTCGGTTTCTAATCCATTCTGCTATCCACTTCTATTTTATGAGTGAATCCATCTGATTGACATTCAGTTATGATTACTAACTAGACATTTCCCTCCATCTTATTTTCCTTTGTTTTCTTCTCTCCCTCTCTTTTTTCTCTATTCTTCCTTAAAAAAAAAAAGTTTTGCTTCCAACCACTGCCTTTTTTAATCTGCCCTCCCTTTTATCACCCCCCCCCCGCCCCTTTTTATCCCTTTCCCCTCCTACTTCCCTGTTAGGTACATAGATTTCTATATCTAATCTAATCTAATCTACACACATATACATATAAACTGTGAGGGACAAAATTTGATATACAGAGCATTATTTGGGTGACTCACCTCAATATTTAGGTCCCAGAAATATGAGGGACCCTTTAGGTTCATCCTCCCCTCAGAACTGCCCTTTTTAGATATTTCTCCCAGGCCAATAAGAAAGGAGCCTCTAAGCTTTAATTCTCAAAAGGATTCCAATTAAGCTAGTTCAAAGAAGTTTAGGGTTTTACATGATTAACTCACCAAACCCGAACAGTCTACAGTTGCTCACACCATAGCAGTTACCTGAGACAGAGCATACAAGCGCCACCACCTCAAGGGGAGAAGAAGACAGTGCATTCCGGAAGATGGCTAGCATTCCAGAAGCCCCTCCACCTCCCTTCAGGGAGCGTTCGATCTTTTCCTCCCCCAATAGGGGAGGTCCTACTAAAAATGCCTATGAAGAATTGTCCTTCTGACTCAGTAGCAAACATAACCTCAGAGTTGGCCAGGTGTGGCCCCTCCAAATGAGTCAACTAAAAATGGCAATATTAATCTTTACCACAATAATTTCTTACCACAATACAAACACATGTACTACATAATATATAGTACATAAATATATATACATATACACAAATATGTATGTATAAATACACATAAACTCTTCCCTCTTTGAACCAATTCAGATCAGATTGAGGTTCAAGCATTCCCCACCCCCCCATGCCCAACACTTTTCCTTTCACTGTAAAAACTCTTCCCATTTAATTCTTTTATGTGAGATAATTGTCCCATTCTTCATTTCCCTTTCCTCTCTTCTCTAGGTGCATCCCTCTTTCTCATTCATTCATTTAAAAAACTTATAATTACATTATAATCAACTTACACCCACTCTGTCTATGTAGAGCCCTTCTAATGCCCTAATAATGATGAAGTTCTTAGGAAGTAACATGTATTATCTCTCTGTACCAGGAATGTAAACAGTTTAACTTTTATTTCTTTATGATTTCTTTTTTCATGTTTAACCTTTTTATGCTTCTCTTGAGTGTTCTATTTGAAAATCAAATGTTCTGTTTTACTCTGATCTTTTCATCAGGAATGCTTGAAAATCTTTAATTTCATTAAATATCCATTTCCCCAGACAGATTATATTCAGTTTTTCTGGGTATGTTATTCTTATTTGAAATCTTTCATTTTTTGGAATATCATATTTCAAGCTTTCCACTTCTTTAATTTGGTATCTGCTAAATCTTGTGTGATCTTGACTGTGGCCCCAAAATATTTGAATGGTTTCTTTCTGGTTGCTTGGAAAATTTTCTCCATGATCTGGGAGGTCTGGAATTTGGCTATAGTATTTCTGGGAGTTTTCATTCTGGTATCTCTATATGGAGATGAGTGGTGGATTCTTTCAATTTGTATTTTGCCCTTTGATTCTCAGATGTTGAGGGAATTTTTCCTTTATAATTTCTCAGAATATGATGCCTAGACTCTTTCTCTGATCATGGCTTTCAGGTAGTACAATATTTCTGAAACTACACCTCCTCAATCTATTTTCTAGCTCAGTTGTGTGTTTTTTCCTGTGAAAGATTTCACATTTTCTCTTTTGTTTTATTCTTTTGGTTATATTTCATTGTTTCTTAATGTCTCACAGAGTTATTAATTTCCACTTGCCCAATTCTCATTTTTAAAGGATTTTTTCTTCAGTGAACTTTTGTACTCTCCTTTTCATTTGACCAGTTCAATTTTTAAGGAGTTATTTTCAGCAATAATGTTTTGTACTTCCTTTACCATTTGGCCAATTCTGTTTTTTAAAAATTATTTTCTTCATTTACTGCCTCTTTTACCAAGCTGTTACTTTTTGTTGATGATTTTCTTGTATCACTCCCATTTGGTTTTTTTTAATTGTTAAAACTTTATTATTTATGTATTTGGGCATTTATTTTTTTAATTTTCAGTTCTCACTTCTTTCCCTTTGTTCCAGTATTCCTCCACTCCTTGTGAAGGCAAGAAATGTAATATCAATTATACATGTAAAATCATTTAAAACATATTTTCCTATTAGCCATGTTGCCCAAAAAAAGCAAGAAAAATAAAGAGGAAAAAATGTGCTTCTGTCTCTATTCAGATTCCATCAGACATTTCTCTGGGAGATAGCATTTTTCATCATTATTCCTTTGGAATTGTCACTGTATTAATCAGAATAGCTAAGTAATTCACAGTTGATTATCCTACAATATTGTAGTTACTGTGTACAATGTTCTCTTGGTTCTACTCACTTCACTTTGCATCAATTCATATGCCTTCTCAATTTTTTTTCTGAAACTGCTGATTTTTTATAGCGCAATAGGATTCCATCAAAATCCCATGTAACAACTTTTTTCCAGTTATTCCCTAATTGATGGAATCCCCTTAGTTTCCAATTCTTTCTACCACAAAAAGAGCTGCTATAAATATCTTTGTACAAGTAGGTCATTTTTCTTTTTCTTTGATCTCTTTGGGATCCTGATCTAGTAGTGGTATTGCTAGTAGTGGTTTGCCCAGTTTTATAGGCCTTTGGACTTAGATCCAAATTGCTCTTCAAAATGTTTGGATCAATTTACAACTCCAGTGGATTAGTGTCTAATTTTCCCACACCCCTTCCAATATTTGCCATTTTCCTTTTCTATCATATTAGCCAATTGCATATCTGGGAGGTAGTACCTCAGGGTTGTCTTAATTTTTATTTCTCTAATCAATAGTGAGTTAGAGCATTTTATATGACTGTAGATAGCTTTGATTTCTTCACCTGAAAACTGCCTGTTCATATCTTTTGATCATTTATCAATTGGATAATGATTTGTATTCTTATAAATTCTTATATATTTGAGAAATAAAGCCTTTATCAGAGAAACTTGCTGTAAAAAATTTTCCCATGCCCCCCTTTCCTTCTAATCTTGCCTGCATTGGGTGGTCTGTGCAAAATCTTTTGAATTTAGTGCACTCAAAAGTATCCATTTTATATTCTTTGACCTCTCTATCTCTTTTTTGGTCATAAATTCTTCCATTATCTATGGATCTGAAAAGTTAAATTCCCATGCTCCTTCTAATTTTATTTCACTTATTTTTCACATTTTTTCATCTGGCCACTTTTAATTTTGAAATATTTTAACTCTTCTAGGAATCTCATTGAACTTCTGTCCAATTCAATTTCTTTGTCTTTGAAAAGGCTTTGATTGTAATAGTTTTTACATAATTTTCTTCTGAGTTTGGGTCCTGATCTTCCCCGTCAACACCATATAGCTTTTTATGGTCAGGTTCTTTTTGTTGTTGTTACTTGCTAATTTTTGCACTCTATTTCTTGACTTTGAACTTGATGTTAAAGTTAGGCTCTAATCCTGGGGTGGGGCTAGAGCAAGAACTGTCCCAAATTTTAGGCTTTTTTTGAACTGTTTTTGAGAACTAGTTCTGGGTCTTTGGAAGTTTCTCAGTGTTTCCAAAGTGGTGATCCAGGGAGAAGTATAGCCACTGATCTTTTGCGATCATGAGCAATACTGCTCCCCAGGGTCTTTGGTCCATTGTAACTGCAAATGCTTTCTTTCTACCCTGGAACTGCGATCCAGAAGTGATAGATAATGGAGTTGCCACAAAGAGCCCTGTCATGTATCCAGTGCTAGTACAGTGTTTGTTGTTGGGTCTCTTTCTGACCATCTGTCCTATCTCCTCTCTGGTTTGAGAGCTCCCAAAGCTACTGCTGCTGTCCACTGCCTCCAAGGCCCTCAGCTGGTGTTGCTGCTATGTATATTCTGAGCTGGCCCACATCCCAGTCTCACAGACCTCTTCTTCTGACCTCTTAAATTGTCTTGGATTGGAAAAAAAGTCTTACCCCAACATTTTGCTGACTCTGCTTCTCCAGAATTCAATTTTAGGTGGTTATTTTAAAAGTTTTCCTGGAGGGAAATGTTGAGAGAATTCTGCTGTAGTGCTTCCTCTACTTCACCATCTTGGCTTCACCTCTCCCTATAAATTTCCAGAAATGGCAAATGCTCTTCTACTTCCTATGTTACAGTAACTGTCAATGGAAGAGATTTTCAAAGGGGTGTGCATGGGGTTTAAGATTGCAAGCATTTATCAAATGAGTAGTAAGGAAATGCAGACAGCAATAAGAGACAACTCTTTTGTGAAGCTTGGAAGTGGAAGGTGAAGGAGAGAGTAGGTAGAATTATGTGGTTTGGGAGAGATGGTGGGATAACTGAAGAGTTTTTTATTGTTGTTTGTTTTGGTTTTATTGTAAGGATAGGTTTGATTTGCAACATTTTAGTGGGCAGCAAGGAATGAGCCAGTAGATAGGAAGAGATTGAAAATAAGTTTGAAGGAATGATGGATAAGAAACTCATTCTGGAGTTAATGGGAAGGGATGAAGCCAAGTCTACAAAAAGGTGGTTAACCTTGGAAAAATGAAAACACAACCACACAGAGGCTGGTAGATTACAGTAACAAATACTCCTTTCCTCTTTTTTGCAGCATCAGATTACAATAACTTCTCCTTCATTAGGTACTTCTCCATTTGCATTTAATGTACAGTGAAAGTACAAGCAACAAGCAAACCCAGTTATGTTGAGCCACCCTTTACTTCCTTTCCCATTAAGTTATAACAGATAATTAAATTTCCAGTAAGTTGTTGCTCAGGACATAAATGGGAGGGGCATTATCACTGAACATCAATAAGACCAAAGTTCCACATGTCTTGAGCAGAGATGCAAAAAGACCCTAAGAACAGTGGAAAGGAAGCTCTAAGGAGAGGATGGATGTAGAGAGTGTATCCTTGCATGCTTCATAAATCATCAACAAAGAAAGAGGCACCTTCAATACGTGTCTACCCCTGAACCAAGCCTCTGATTCTCTAGGCTACCATTCTGTATGGTGGTAGAAAAATGTAGCTCACTGGTTCAAAAATGAAAGCCTCATTAAAAAGGCTCATAAGGACTTCTTAGACATCAAATAGCTCTTCCAAAACAACATTTTGATGAGTTAAGGCTAAATGAGTCAGAAACATACGGATTAAATTTCCCTTGAAATACTCAGGGGTTTTAAAATGAAGGAGGAAAGCACTTGGCAAAACATAGTCAGTGCTTTGCCAAACCCAAAACATTTGAAAAACAGTTCAAGACATTTTGCCGAACCCTAAAGCCTGCTAGGTTCTCCCATCCCTGGCTTTAAAAAAAATAGAGTATGAACAAAAATCTATTCTCAACACGTGGACATTCAATAGGATCAACAGAATATACTTGAGTTTTGAATTGGGCCACCATCTTCTCTGTAGCTAATCTTGGACAATCTTTAGTTGAACATTTTAGCCCCTATGGAACAAAATTCTTCTCTTTCATATTTCCCAGATTCTTCTTCTGAGATAACCCCTGTCCCTTATTCAGGGAACTCAGGATTCTTTTACTTTTCTTCTTCTTAAATTCATGCAAACACACACACACACACACACACACACACATATGCACATCATCCCATTTAGACATTGTCTAAAGCACCATATTCTGTGATTGTTATAAGCCACCAAAGCACTGGATTTCATTTCTGAGCAAAGAGGAAGACTGATACAAAAGTATAAAACTTTAGAAAATGACTTTAGTATTTATAACACAGAAGCTCTTGATGTTCCTTTTGGGAGGGCTTTGTTTTTGCTTGCTTGTTTTTAATGAAGGAGAGTCACTACCACTTCCATGCCATACACCTGGCCAGCAGAGCCAGAACAGCAGGGGAAACAGCTGTAGAGAAGGGCAAGGAGGAGACAAAAAACTATACACAAACAATGAATCAAAAGCCAAGAGAGGAACAGCAACAGCTGAAAATCAAGCACCTGCAAGGCAATGGAAGAGAGGAGAGAAAAACCTACCTTTTCTTGGATCCCTCTGGAAAAGTAGATACAAAAGAAGATATTAGAAAGACTAGAAGTAGGGTTTGAGCAGAATGAAATTACCACATGTGAAAACTTCCCCTTTCCCTGTCACTTTGTTTATTATATTATGTTGTATTATTTATTTATTTTAACCAATTTCTTTATTTTAAATCAGTGTTGAAGCAAACTTGAATCTGACTCTGTTCCTGAAACTAATCCAGGCAATAATAAAAATATGGATTAAACCATATCCAAAGATTTTTCTCTAGTATCAAAATAATTCTTGAATGAGTTTCAGAAACTTAGTGGTCTAATTAAAGCTGATTCCAACATCATTCTTATAGTACTTAGAGACTGGTGACTGAAATAACGCTTTACCAGACTGTGAGTGTAATGCCAAGTGAATTGGTTTGAGTGAATTGGGAATAGGGTCATAAAATTTGAACCGACTCAACCAGGAGCCCCTTAATGGTAAACAATGGGGCAAGATTGGTATTTCTTGGTTCCTGCCTATCTCAATGACCTGTTACAAATTATACAGAATAATATATTTTGCTTCTACATCATTTGGTTACAATTGGTAGATATGCTCTAATTGCCATATACTGGCTTCAGCCCAATAGTTTTTTAAATGTGTATTGTGTGAAAAGGGCCAGCAACCATTGTTTTATTTTATTTTTTTCTCCTAATCAATCATGTGCAGTTACCAAGCAATATCAGAGGTGTTGGCTTGAAAGAAAACAGAACAAAAACACTATGATATTTTATTATGGCTAAGGCCCTCATCCCCAATCCATTCAATAAATATTTATTAAGTGCCTTCTAACTGCAAAGCAAGGTCTAACCACTATAAGAAATACAAGAGACAGACAGACAGATTGATAGTTTAGTAGGAGTGATAAGGGGATACCAAGTAACTATAAAGTTAAATATGCTATAAGTGTATGAAAGGCAGAAAATAAAATGAGAGATTAAGAGAGTGAAAAATCATTTTGTTTGGGAGATTCAGAGAAAGTATTGCCATTTGCCCTGAGTCTTTAGGACAAAGATAGTAAGACTTCAACAAATGGAAACAAGGCAAGGATTTATTCATGGGATAGGAAAAATATCCAACAAATGTAAACCTTTTTCTTCTATTTAGCTATTTCACAGGCTAATTACTCATTTAACTAAGGATTTATGCTTGAGTAAATACTTTAGCATAGGAATATCTACTTGCATTTCAACAGAGTGCTTGCATCTTGAGCCTTTCCTTTGACTTCAGGAAATTAGAAACACCTTAACAAACACATCTTTACTGTGATGAAGATACAGTGTCGTTGTAAGATAAACAAACAATTGTTCTTGGAAGTAGAAAGCCAATTCACTGATTTTTTTTTCTCTTTGCCTAGATTTTGGCTGAAATTTAATTTTTGGCCAATTATTTAACGTGGCATATGTTTGTACACACACACACACACACACACACACACACTCACACTTTTATAATAGTTATATAGTTACAGTTACAGGAGAGAATAAAATTAACTACTTGGTAGACTTAGAAACCAATTAAATATTCCATTTTCTTCATATAAGGTCAACTGGTGTTGAACTGGGTTTTGGAGAACTTATTTTGGCCCTGCAATACAGTAAAAAGATCACTGGCCTATGTGATCAGAAGTCATGGATTCTTACCCAACTCTTTCACTAATTAACTAGGGGACCTTGGCCATGTTGTTGCCCCATCATTAGACTACTTGACATTTAAGATCCCTTTCAGCTCAGCAATTCTATGCCCGTGTGTGGTGGAAAATTTTGAAGGAGTTGAACAGAAAAATGGTCCATTGACCTCTAGATAACTTGAATCTGCTTTGAAGTAAACTTTTTACTAGCCAAAGAGCAAAATGAAAAATTTCTGGGTGAATGAAACTGAAGTTTAAGGGGAAGCACATTTGCATGACTTATTTCCTTCAATTTATCCACTATTCTATTAGGTAGGGCTCATGAATATACACAAAGGGAATAAAGCTCAGTTCCTGTCCTCAAGGAGCTTACAAATTCAGCTGGGATGAGAGAATTTGCAAACATTTAGGCAATTAGAAAGCTAAACTGTACCACTACAGTTTGGAATGTAAGTATAGGAGCAGTTCAGATATGGAGAAAACAATTGCAATATGTGCCCATCTATTTGCTTTACCTACCTATATGCCCTTTTCCCTGTACCTGAAATGAATGCTCTCTTAAAATCCCTAGTTTGCTTCTGTGAGATTTAAAATTGGATATTAGATCATAAATCTCCCCTACTTAACCTTTCCCTTAATTTATCTCCCAAACTAGTAAATGGAAGAAGCTTTTGGTTTTCTAGATATACCTTTTATTTATTGTTATGGTAGTCACAAGGTGATGTTGATTAGGAAGGATAGGAGAAGTGAGAAACACAATACAAATCGTCTTAAGTCTAAGCTTAGTCTATATTCCTTATAAAAACTCACCAAACCGAAAAGGCAACCTTTGGAGAGAGAACCGTCTGTGGCCGTGCCGTCAGGGAGTCCCGCCAAGCAGGCAAAAAGCCTCACTTCCGTTCTCTCCACCCCCGGAAGGAGAGCCCCCCCCCCCCCCCCCCCCCCCCCCCCCCCCCCCCCCCCCCCCCCCGCAGCAGTCTGACATGCGCAGCAGGCGGATTGTTCGTCTCCTCCTCAAAAGGGTGGTCCTTGAAAAACTGGCGTCTTTCAGATATCCTAACCAACTGGTAAAAACTTTCATATTTTTTACCACACTTCAAATCTCAGAATATACACCACCTCCTACATGAAGCCTTTTCTGAAAATCTATGCTGCTAGAACATCCCCAGTAAAATGATTATGTAGTTATTTTGTATATATTTATAAGTATATACCTTACTTTTTCCAGTAGAAGGTAAGGACAGGAACTCTTGTTTTCATTTTTGTGCCTTTGTTAGCTAGAACAGTGTCTGATGAAGTAAAGATGTGTTTATCAATATTTTTGACTTATTGATTTATCAATACAAATATGCACTTAAAATATACTGAAGAAACACTATTTCCTGTCCAAAAACTATATCTAGTAATTATATATTTATATACACATATACATATACATATAAGTAGATATGAGACATGCATACACAGAGTATCCACACAGAGCAGAATTCCTTAATATTAAGTGTCAAAAGAAATTATTAATATTTGTTACTAGGTTATATTAGGCTTTTTATATGTGACTTCATTCTAATAGATGCCACCCTGGCTGATCTATATGTTGCTACTATTGGTTATTTTTTAATCTAAGCTTGTCTTTTGTAAGATTTTGCTTAATGATTACACCCCTCCTCATTTAGTTTGCTGTACAACAGCTGTTGAGAGATCCTACTATTATCCATTTTTCATATATCTTTTTCAGTGGAATTATGTCTGATGAGCATCACTTTAGTGCTGGTCAACTGACTGATGTCTATAACTTATTATTTGACTCCACGATCTTTTAGTTTCTTTCTGGTTTTAAATTCTTTAGTTCTAGGTTTCTTTTAGTCTTGTACTTTGTCTTCTTTTTTAAAATTCTAACTTGTCACTGATTTACATTTATTTATTTTTCTTTTTTTGGTGAGACAATTGGGGTAAAATGACTTGCCCAGGGCCACACAGCTAAGAAGTGACAAGTGTCTGAAGCTAGTCTTCTTACCATAATATCTTCATATACCACATTTTAAAATTGTGTTTAAATATCTATTCATTTGTATACTATGCATACTCACTTTTTCATGTTCACACCAGCATGTAACTCCTATTTCTCTTTTGGAGTAGGAAATACACATCCTGCTGATTCCTTGCCCAGTCAGCAGGACCATCCGTAGGTGAGAACAGTCTTTAGTCAACCACACTGTGTGCACCCTTGTTTTCTTACCTCTGAGGGATTTTTTATTACAGTGATAGTAGACTTAAATCAGCATCAAGGTTAGCCCCAATAGGACTATGATAAGTTATGTGCAACCCAAAGGGTATAAACTGAAGTAGGAATGACAGGATGACCCAACTCTGACTTGCCATTGAGTTGGGAGGATGAGAAAATGATGGAACATGTCATGTCTCCCCTCTTCTCCAGATGGCACTGACCAGTTTAATAAAAGGAAAATATAAAATTGAGTCCCAAACTCTAACCTTCATACTCTAAGGTAGAAACAGGATTAGGTATGATTCAGAAGTGAATTCTGTTATTATTATTTTGAATGTACCTATAATTTCTTTGAGGTAAGGAGCTTCCAATGAGTTACTTCCAATTTAGAGAGCTGCCTAGGGAACTGAGGAGGGTTTTTGCCAAGGGTCACACAGCTAGTATTGAGAGTTGGAACTTGGATCCAGGTTTTCTGACTTTATGACCAACTCTTTACCCACTTATTTGCATTGCCTCCGAATATATTATCATATATTATACTTGTATAATAATAACAACTGATAATGACATAATCAGTCAGGATGCATGACACCAATTTCTGGAATCTACACACAATAACCTGGAGTCATGGAATTGATTTAGCTTGCTAAGTGGAAGTGATCACATACTTAGAGTATAATAATTCAAGAGAACCAACCACTGAGACTGCAATGTTTGATGTCCTAAGAAGACCCTAGTAGGGTCCTATGGGATAAAATAAACTCCCCACTGAACAAGGAGAGTCAATTTAGTGACACAGTTGATGCATGCTCATGATGATGCCTCCCAACAGGAGTTGTATTTTATTTCATGTCCTCACAAAGAAGTTACTGTAACCACTTCAATTCCTTCCTCCTTTCTCTCTTCATCATTTCAACATCAGTCAATACTTTTGAAAAATGAAAGTACTAGGTTAACTTGGGGTCAGTATTTTTTTTGGTAACAAGTTGTATTTTTAGTACCTCTTTGCTCTATAAATGTAGGTTTTGGTAACCTTCACCTTTTCTCCAAACAAAAGGCGTGCTTGAATTCTAACAGTGTATCTTATTGTGGGTGTACGGCACCATATCTCAGTGCACACAGTGGCAAAAACAGCAACCTCTGCCTACGCGGTATATGAAGGTTACAGTATGGGACTCAATTTTATATATTTTTTTCTGTTTTGAAAAATGTATTTTCTTCTGCATTCAAAAAATAAGCATTTCCATAAGAGATGTAAAAGAAGATCGTCTTACATCTTGCTTGGACTATTACACTAATGGCCTCATAATTCAGTTTGCCTGCTGCCAGAATCTTCCCTCTGAGACTCATCCTCCATACAACCATGTGAATAATCTTTCTAATGCATAGGTCTGTTCACCATGTTCAAATCCTTGATCAGAATGCTAGGATGGTAAAGCACAAAACCCTTAGCCCATCATTCAGAGGATTTTACAGTTTGGCCCCAACTCGCCTTTCCAACCATATTTTCATTTACTTCTTGAATGAAATCTTTGATCTTGTCCTGCTTTATCTTGTATTTCTGCCTTTGCACATACCTTCCCCCATGACTATAACACACACACACACACACACACGCACACACACACACACACACAACTTTCTTATCCTTCAAACCCAGTGCAAAAGCAATTTCCATAAGATCATAGAATTAGAATTGGAAAAAACCTAATAGATGTTCTAGTCCAAGAAGATACAAATGAGAGAACATGGGCCCAGAAAAGTGAAAGGACATTCCCAGAGTCACCCAAGAATTAAAATAGTAAGGCTTTGACCCTACCATGAAGCTTTCCTTAGATAGAAATGATCTCTCTCTCTCTTTTTGCAGATCTCAGGACTTTCTAGCCTCCATTATGCACTTCAATCACATCTTCCTTTATTATGTCCTGTTTTTCCTGTGCATACCTCATACATATTTTTTTGCTTATTGTCTCCTTCACTAGATTGTGATCTCTTCGAGGGGAGGAACTGTCTTTTGACTTTTTAAAATCCCTAGTGCTTATATAATTCCTGGCACATAGTAGATACCTAGTAAGTGTTTATCAATTTACGGTTTTCTCATTTGTATCTCAGTGATGTATCTATATCTATAGATAATCTCCTCCCCTCTACTTCTTTACTTTATGTTTCTTCAGAATATAGATTATTTTTCATCTCAGCATCCCACTTGCCCACTGTATGGATATTTTTATTGTTGTTTATTCATTTTTCAATTAAGTCTGAATCTTCTTGATACCTTTTGGGCTTTTCTTGGCAAAGATACTAGAGTTGCTTGCCATTTCCTTCTCCAGATCAGTTTTCAGGTGAAGAAATTGAGGCAAACCAGTCAAGTGACTTTCCCAAAGTCACACAGTTAGTAAGTGTCTGAGGCCAGATTTGAATTCAGGAATATGAATCTTCCTAAATCCAGCCCTAGCACTCTATCCACTGTGCCACCTAGGTGCCCTAGGTATGAATGATGCATTGAATATTTCAGGCACTTAATAAATGATTATTATTTTGAATATATTTGAATTATCCATTGTGATTTCAATAACTCAGTGCAGATAAGAATGTCCTTAAATTATCTCTACCACTACTTATAGCGCAGCTAGGTGGTGCTGTGGATAAGAGCACTGAACTTGGAATCAGATAGACTCATCTTCCTGAGTTGAAATCTGGCCTCAGACACTTATTAGCTGTGTAACCCTGGGCAAGTCACTTGAACCTGTTTAACTTGATCTATAAAATGAGCTAGAGAAGGAAGTGGCAAACCATTCCCATGTCTTTGCCAAGAAAATCCCAAATGCTGTCACAAAGAGTCATACACAACTTGTAAACAACTGAAAACTACTACCTATTAAAGAACCTGAAATCCTCTCATTTAATGTTCATTCCCAGGGACAGCTAGGTGGGGTAGTAGATAAAGCACCAGCCCTGGATTCAGGAGGACCTGAGTTCAAATTTGGCCTCAGACACTTGACACTTACTAGCTGTGTAAGCCTGGGCAAGTCACTTAACCCTCACTGCCCTGTAAAAAAAAAAAAAATTTTTTTTAATTCATTCCCTTGGATCCTGAGTTCTATTTTGATATTACACAAATATGTAAATAATCCCAAAATAGTTAATACTTTCATCTTTTGAACAACTAAAACCTTAGGAAGGAATATAGCAACTCAAGGTAGACCAAGACCCTACTATCATAAGTGGGAATTCAGGTCGAAGTGCAAAAACATACCAAACCTATTTCAGAATTTTGCATTGGCCCTGCCCTACTAATGTGGTAAAGTTACTTTGTGTGAATATCACCAGGATGAAAACTTCAGAAATTAAAAAGACTTGTTGAATATCTCCAAGGAATTCATAGTATAAAAAGGGGAGATAATAGGTATTAAAAAGATAAATATTGGGGGCAGCTAGGTGGCGCAGTGGATAAAGCACTGGCCCTGGATTCAGGAGGACATGAGTTCAAATCCGGACTCAGACACTTGACACTTACTAGCTGTGTGACCCTGGGCAAGTCACTTAACCCTCATTGACCCACAAAAAAAAAAAGCTAAATATTATCACTAGAAGAGAGAAGCAAGACTTTTTAGTTGGAAGAGGCTTATTCCAAAACCAGAAATCCTGTTAGGTTTGGTTGATAATCACCTCTTTGGTGTTAAGCTTTTTTATATAATTATATATTTTACTTCCTTCCTACCTGTGTTACATTTTTTTTTCTGGGCAATGGGGGTTAAGTGACTTGCCCAGGGTCACACAGCTAGTAAGTGTCAAGTGTCTGAGGCTGGATTTGAACTCAGGTACTCCTGAATCCAGGGCCGGTGCTTTATCCACTGCGCCACCTAGCTGCCCCAACCTGTGTTATATTTTACACCACTGTCACAGTGCCTTGGAAATAGTAGTTACTTAATAAACACTCAGTTATAGAATAACCCTCTTCCAACCAAAAAGTCTTACCTCTCTCTTCTGGAGATAATATTTAGCTTTTTAATACCCATTATCTCCCCCTTTTTATACTATGAATTCCTTGGAGATATTCAACAACCTACCATTTCCTAAGGTAAGTGAGGAAAGGTAGAAGGAAAGAGAATGTGGGTCTTATTGCAGCAATGGTAGGTAGAAAAGGAGGGAAGGATAGGCATTGCATTTGGGTTCATTTCATCATTTTGAAACAATTATACAAAGAAATTACTTCAATGTTCATTCACATAAAACAAAAATGAAGGTGCAGCCCACAAATCATTTCAAAATCTACCTATCTATCTCACTGTATTTAACTACTTGGGAAGGATATGACCTTACAGACACTTGTGATAAGCTATATGTGCATTATTAATGAAGTCCTATGACAGGAGACTTCCCTCCTGATAAAGACTCTTAAAAGAAATAGGTTCATTCAAACTAATAATGTATAAGAGTCTGCCATGTGTTTAACATTTGCATTTTTCTTGCAGATGGTTGAAAAGGAAGGATATCTCCAAAAAGCTAAAATCGCAGACGGAGGGAAGAAATTAAGGTATTAAAAAATCTTGTAATTTGATGTTTTATGCAATTAATGTGGTCCCTTCTTTCACATGATTAAACCTCTGTGATGGCCATTGTTTGGGTATTGTAGGGTACTGAATGATTACTGTCATTTTCTACTCACCTATCCATTATTATCATCATTATTCATTATATATTGTTCTGATGCAGCAAACATACAAATGAGTGTTTCATGACTGCTAGGAACTTGCAATCTAAATAGATGAGAAACTTTCTTCATTTGTTTAAAAAATTGATAGTTTGGGGAATTAATGTTTGCATTTAGTGATAATTTCATGCTTTAAAAGGTGGCAGAAGCAACAAGGGCACTGCAATTTTGGATCTGATTCACACAAATATAAAGGGTCTGGTGGCTGGGGTGCATATAATGGTCATGGTGAAAGTAGCTACTCTATTTTTACAAATTATGAAGAATAAATGTCAAAAGGTTCAGAAGAAAACTATATAGGAACTCATGAACTAAAATTCTTTAAGAGTACGCAGCCCAGATAGGATGGGAAACTCTGAAGAATAAAATCCTGAAGGCAAGAAGAGAAAGAATTGGAATTAAGAGGAAAAATGGAAGCTCTATGAAGAGACATATGGAGATACAGAGGGGAGTCACCAAGCAATGTTGACTAAAAGACATGTAGAGAAGAAGGGAGTAAGAGCAGATAATAGACCAAAATTATAAAAGTGTGGTACAGTTAAAAAAGAATAGAGTCAGAGTTGCTGAAATTCTAAATTGGATGAAGCTAGGGAGAAAAGCCAACAAAAAGGGATGCTTAAACTATAATTTTTAAAAGGGAGATCAAACAAGGGAAGGGACTATCTCTTGAGATAGTCTCTCTTGGGATACTTGCTCTTGGGATAGTGTTGGGATAATCTCAATGGGACCATGAGGTTGGAAATCAGAGAAAAAAGAAGTCATCAAAACCAGATGAGTTGCATTTTCTGTTGCTGAAGAAAACTGAAGAAAAAAATGTAATTTCTTTGCCACTGACAGTGACCTTTAAAAGATAATGGATAATAAGAGATATTACCATATAGGAAAAGAGTAAATATTTTCTCTAATTTTCATAAAGAATAGAGAATAAGTCTACAAATAATAGTTCAGTGAGTTTGACTTTGGTTCTTGACCCAATTTTAGAATGTTGGAGTGGGTCTACGGTGATGACCTTTAATAGAGACAAATACATCCTCTTACCACTAGTTTAAAAAATCAATATAACAAGTATAAGACATGGAGAAGCATGGCTATGTGGAAGTTGGTCTGAAATTATTTGTACTTTTTTTAGCAGAATGCAAGAGCATTATAACCTAATAGTATCATAAGATAGTCAAATAGCTTGCTAAAACAGCCTGCATGAAGAGAGGCCAGGGGTACAGAATTAAAGAGGTAGTAATCCTGCCATACTCTATTCTCATCAGGGCATTTCTACAGTCCTATATTCACTTCTGGGAATCATATTTTAGAAATAAAATGATCGGGGTAGAGCCAAGATGGCCCAGGAAAGGCAATGACTTACCTGAACTCTCCTTAAGACCCCTCCAAATACCTTCAAATAAGGCAATAATACAATTGTTGAAGCAGCAGAACCCACAAAAGAAGAGGGTGAAATAATTTTCCAACCAAAGACAATTTAGAAAGGTGGCAGGAAAGGTCTGTTGTCTGGGGGTGAGAGTGAAGCACAGCCCAGCACAGGCTGCACCAGTGCAGACCCGGCCCCAGCACAGATCCTGTCCTAGCCACAGTAAACCAAAAGCAGGCCTCCAAAGCTTCCGAATCACTGGCAGAAAGCCCACAGATGGTAAGGGAGTTGAACAACTCCAGAAGGAGCTTACAGTGGTCTCTTTGCTAGAACTGAAGCAGGACTCTGTTGTTTTTCCCATACTCAGATCCAGGTCACAGTCATGGGTGGCAGTCCCAGGCAGGGGAGGAGAACAAGCACACAAAAGCTTGCAGCCACAGCGGAGCAGGCTTCATAATTCCAAGGCAGAAAAGTAAGCCTGTGGTTGCTTGCAGACCAGAGCACAGGCCAGGACATTAGTAAACATATTTCTCCTTAAATCATAATACCTTAGAAGAATTAAAGACTTACAAATTCCTAGAAGTATCTCTGAAAGCAGATGCACAAACCCCCTGAAGCTTTGGACAGTGCACCCTCCACCTTGGAAGCAGTGCCCCCGTTTAACAAAGAGTTCAAAGTCAAGAAATAGATTGGGAAAATGAAGAAACAGGAAAAAAATACTGAGCCTAGAAAGTTTCTGTGGTGATAAGGAAGATCAAAATATATTCTCAGAAGAAGATAACAAAGTCAAAGCTCCTACATTCAAAGCTTCTAAGAAACACATGAAATGGTCTCAGGCCATAAAAGGGCTCAAAAAGGACTTTGAAAATAAAATAAGAGAGGTAGAGGAAAAAATGGAAAGATAAATGAGAGTGATGCAAGAAAATCATGAAAAAATTCAACAGCTTGGTAAAGAAGGCACACAAAAAATACCAAAGAAAATAATACCTTACAAAAATGTCTGGGCCAAATGGTAAAAGAGGTACAAAAAGCCAATGAGGAAAAGAATGCATTGAAAAGCCAAATTGGCCAAATGGAAGAGGAGGTACAAAATCTCTCTAAAGAAAACAACTCCTTAAAAATTAGGAGTAAATGGAAGCTAATGCTTTTATGAGAAATCAAGAAACAATAAAGCAAAACCAAAACAGTGAAAAAATAGAGGGCAATGCAAAATACCTAATTGGAAAATAGATCCAGGAAAGATAATTTGAAAATTATTGGACTACCTGAAAGCCATGATCAAAAAAAGAGCCTAAACATCATCTTCCAAGAAATTGTCAAGGAAAATTGCCCTGATATTCTAGAACCAGAAGGTAAAATAAAAATTGAAAGAATCCACCAATCACCTCCTGAAAGAGATCCCAAAAGGAAAACTTCCAGAAATATTATAGCCAAATTCCAGAGAGCCCAGGTCAAGGAGAAAATATTGCAAGCAGCCAAAAAGAAACAATTCAAATATTGTGGAACCACATTCAGGATAACACAAGGTCTAGTAGCTTCTACATCAAAGTATCAGAGGGCTTGGAATATGATATTCCACAGGGCAAAGGAACTGAGATTACAACCAAAAATCACCTATCCAGCAAAACTAAGTATGATCCTTTGGGAAGGGGGGGAATGGGAATTCAATGATAGAGAAGACTTTCAGGCATTCTTGATGAAAAGGCCTGAGTTGAATGGAAATTTTGACTTTCAAATACAAGAACTTAGAGAAGCATAAAAAGGTAAACAGGAAAAAGAAATCATAAGGGATATTACAATTTTAAAATGTTTACATTCCTATGTGGGAAGATCATACTTATAACTCATAAGAATTTTCTCAATTTTAGGGCAGGTGGAAAGAAGTATATTTAGACAGAAGGTACAAGTATGAGTTGAATATGAAGGGATGATATCTTGAAAAAAATAAAATTAATGGGTGAGGGGAATGCACTGGGAGAAAGAGAATGGGAGAATGGAATAGGGTTAAAGTATCTCACATAAAAGAAATAAGAAAAAGCTTATCCAGTAGAGGGGAAGATGGGGGAGGTGCTAGGGAGTGTGTGAGCCTTACTCTTATCAGAATTAGCTCAAAAAGGGAATAACATACACATTCAATTGGGTATAGTAATCTATCTGACCCTGCAGATAAGTAGGAGGGGAAAGGGATGGGGGAGGCGAGGGAGTGATAGAAGGGAAGACATATTGGAGAAGGGGGCAGTCAGAAGCAAAACACTTTTGAGGAGGGACAGGGTGAAAGAAGATAGAAAATAGAGTAAATGACATGGGGAGGCAATAGGATGGAAGGAAATACAGTTAGCAATAGTAATTGTGAAATTAAACAAGTTTGTCTGACAGGCCTCATTTCTCAAACACATAGAGAACTAAATAAAATGTATTAAAATAAGAGCTATTCCCCAATTGATAAATGATCAAAAGATATGAAGTTTTCAAATGAAATAATCAAAGCTATCTATAGCCATATTGAAAAAAAAATGCTCTAACTCACTATTGATTGAAGACATGCAGGTCAAAACAATTCTGGGATACTACTTCATGCCTATTGGATTGAGTAATAGGAGAGCAGAGGAAAATGAAAAAATGTTGTAGGGGATATAGGGAAAATGAGACATTAAAGCACTCTAGGTGAAGTTGTAAATCAATTAAAACATTCTGTAGAGCAATTTGGAACTATGGCCAAAGGGCTATAAAATCATGTATATTCTTTGGTTTCCAAAAAGAGATTAAAAAAAAAAAGTTGAATTCAAAATTGAGGAAATGCCCATCAATTGGAGAATGGCTGAACAAATTGTGGGATGTGATTATGATGGAACACTATTGTGCTATAAGAAATGATGAGATGGGGCAGCTAGGTTGCTCAGTGGATAAAGCACCAGCCCCAGATTCAGGAGGACCTGAGTTCAAATCCAGCCTCAGACACTTGACACTTAATGGTTGTGTGATCCTGGGCAAGTCACTTAACCCTCATTGCCCCACCAAAAAATAACAAAATAAAAAAAGGTGAGCAGAATGTTATCAGAAAAACCTGGGGGCAGCTAGGTGGTGCAGTGGATAGAGCACCGGCCCTGGATTCAGGAGTACCTGAGTTCAAATCCGGCTTCAGACACTTAACACTTACTAGCTGTGTGACCCTGGGCAAGTCACTTAACCCCAATTGCCTCACCAAAAAAAAAAAAAAAGAAAAAAGAAAAACCTGGAAAGATTTACATGAACTAATTCAAAGTGAAATGTACTGTATACAAAGTAACAGCAATATTGTAAGATGTGTGTCAATTGTGAATGACCGCTATTTTCAGCAATAATATGATCCAAGATAACTCTAAAGAACTTAGGAAAAAAGCAATCCACCTCCAGAGAAAGAACTGATAGTGTCCAAATACAGATTAAGCATAATTTTTTTAGTTCCTTTTTCTTAAGGGTTTTTTTTTTGTCTGTTTTCTTTCACAACCTAACTTATGTGGAAATGTTTTACATGACTATATATGTATAACTTATATTGAATTGCTTGTGTTCTTAAAGAGAGGTGGGGAGGGAGGGAGGAAGAGAATTTGGAATGCAAAGTTTTAAAAATCTATGTTAAAATTGTTTTTGCTTGTAATTTGGGGAAAAAAATCTAAATTCTAAAAACAAGAAAATTGATGAACTGAAGAAAGTTCAAAAGGATTTTGTGAACTATAAGGAATAGTTGAAGGAATTGTCAATGCTTAGAATGTAGAAGAGAAAATTTTTGTTTTGAGTAATATGATAGCTATCATCAATTAGATTTGTTCTTGGGAAAGTCACTTAACCTCTTCAAGCCTCAGTTTTACAAAATGAAGAGTTTGGAATTAGCTGATGATCTTTTAGCTGTCTCATTTCCATGTTTCTAAATCTGAGCCATCCCTTGGTACTTTCCATGAAGCCTTTAACAATTATTCTAGTCCACACTGATTTCTCCTTTCTTAGGAGTTCTATTGGACTTATAGGCATTATCATATTGGATTTTTGTAGTGCATGTTAACTAGATTCCAAATTTGCTAAAAGCAAAAATGGTATCATATTCCTTTTCCATTCCTCAGTATCTAGCACAGTGGTAGGTAAATAATACGAACATAAATACTTGATAAATTGAAATACAATTTATTCCCTGAAATATTCATACTGAAGAAGCAGCATGGCATGGTGGATAAAGAGGTGTCCTCTGAATCAGGAGAAGATGGATTCAAGTCAAATACTGGCTTTCTGACTGTAAGCAGCTCATTTAACATCTCACAGCCTCAGACAATTTTAACATTTTAAATTTCAGAGTAGCTGTCAATCTGCATTATTATTGGAAGTTTTTCATCTTGAGTTCTTCATACAGACAAAATCATAGGCCTAATTAAAAAAATCTTCATGCAAATTATCTTTTACTTGACTTATTTGATTCCTCTCCTCTCCTCTCCCATATTCCCTATCTCTTCTTCTTTCAGTATTTCTTCAAAGAAATATCACTGTCCAAACCATATGTGTGCTCTTATTTTCTATTCAAATTTATTAGTCTCATGGTCTCACATTAGCTATGGTTAATATTATCAAGTCCTTCCCTTATGCCTACAAACATGCCCAAGTGTCTCCCATCCTTAAAATTCTTGACCAAATATTACCACCCTGCTTTTCTATTCCAGCTCTCCATTTTTCAGCCCAACTCCCTAAAAAAAGCCATCTACTCTCAATACCTACCCTGCCTCCTTATACCCCGTCTAATATGGCTTCTAACCACATTACTCACCTGTAATGGCGCTCTTGAAAGTTACCAATAATCCCTTAAGTGTCATATCAAATAATGTCTCCTTCATCCTCATATTCCTTGATGTTTCCACAGTATTTGATATTGTTGGCCACCATATTCTCTTGGATATTTTTTCTCTCCTGGTTTTTGTGACATTTATCACTTCTGATTCTCTTGCTTGTTGGACTCCTCCTTCTTAGTCTCTTCTGGCCCTCTAACTGTAGCAGGTACTGACAAGGCTCTGTTCTGGGCCTTCTTATCTTTTCTTTCTACTCTCTCTCAGTGATCCCATCAACTCCCAAGGGTTCCATTACCATCACTATGGTGATAATTCTTGGATCTACAAATCTTACCCTTATCTCTCTTCTGAGGCATTCTACATCACAAATTGCCTATACCTTGGAGGCATATCACATTAAAACAGAACCTATTATCTTCTGCCACCCTCAAACCCCACCCCCTTTTACAAATATCCCTATTCCTGTTGAGGGCATCACCATTCTTTCACCATCCTTACTCACAACCTCAATGACACCTTCAATTCCAAAATCTCAAAATACCCCACATGTATAATCAATTTGCCAAGTTGTCATTTCTATCTCCACAATATCTCTCACATATGTCTCCTCCTCTCCACTGAAAAAAACCCACTCTATTTTAGGCCTTCGACATCATCTAGACCATTAGACTATTCTCATTTGGTCAGCATGCCTTAAGTCTATGCTTTTACCTATCCATCCTTCTACTATTTAGTAATTTGATATTACTAAAACATAGTTTATAGGCCTATCAATCCTTGGGTCAGTAAGCTCCAGGGGCTCCCTATTACCTCTAAGATCAAATATAAATCCTTTTTCAATATTTCAGTCTCTTTACAAACTGCTCACTTCCTACCTTTCCAGTCTTCTTAAACTCAATGTTTTGTACATGTAACACTCCATCTCCCTTTTCTGTACTTTTGCATTGACTGGTCCCCTCTCCTGGAATGTAATTCTTCTCTCCATTACTATTTGGAATCTCTTATTTCCTTCAAGAATCAGCTCAGATCCCACCTTCTTCATGAAACCTTTCTGTAAGGGAAAACAATCCTCTTCTCAATAATTCTCAGGAACTCAACAGTAATGTGACAAAGGTTCTTTTATTTCCTTCTCATGAGGAGGCGCCCTAGTGTAGAGCTAGTGGGTGCAAAGAAAGGGGGCTCAAAGAACCTATTTTAAACCCTAGTCCCTAACATGAATGGACCCTCCCCTTTTTCATCATTGATCTGATTACTCAAGGGTTATAATCTATGCGCAAAAACTAGCTAATTGGAATGCAGCATTCCCATCCCTCTTCCTTATATGGGCATAACTCAGGAGTGCACCTTATTCTTCCTTATATGGACACAACTCAAGAGCAGACCTTATTGAGACCAGGGTTCCTTGAACCATGTGATTTTGTTAGCCAGAGGGGGAGGAAGGAATCTGAGACCTTTGTCCTAAAAACAGGTCAGGAAGAGTATGATTCACTGTTATATCCTCATTGAGAGGAGACAATTACCCATTTTCTTACACTTTCCTAGTTCTCCCAGATGCTAGTCCAACCTTCCCCAAGACTCCCACTCTCTATAAAATGCTCCAATAGCTTGTGTCTCAAATAGCCTCTGACAACTGAAGCTCAACTCTTGGCCTTCTTATGGCAGAACTGTTTCCACTAACAGGAGAAGGGGTGAAGGCGAGTCACTGGCACCTTAAAACCAGTCGTTTCAGGCAGGTGGGGCTTGCTAGCCTTGGCAGGCAACCAGCCTAGGGGAAGGAACCCTGATTTTAAACCTCCGCTGCCTTGAGGCTATACCCATATATGAGAAAGGCTTGGGGAGTTAACCCTGAGGAAAAATCAGGAGTTGGAGTCCCTTGGGCAGTTGGATGTTGGACATCACATCCCTCTGGCAACTTCTATGGTGGCACTGGTGTGAAACTGTACTGGCTCTGCCTCTCCTTTGGATCCACCAATGTCTCGGAGAGGGAAAACGTGCTGCATGGGCAACAGTTTGTTTTCCATATAGATCTGCCAATGTCAGCACCCTGGAGAGGACACTCCAACTACTCCTTATGGGGTAGATACAACACGGGATGCGGCAGTTACCAGTTATAAGTCACTCAGGAGCTGCAGCTCCCACATCGGACTTCACAGCCACACTGTGGCCTATGGCTCTTCAAGGCACTGATCCATGGTCGTCTGCAACTGGTGGAGGTCTACTACTACTATATGTATGTATGTATATGTATATGTGTGTGTATATGTATATATGTATTTGTATATATATTTGTATATATTCTATCACTTTTTGTCCACTTTCTAAATTAATTCTTCCAAAATGATTACATGTATATGTGCATGTATGTATAGATATACATAGAGATAGCTAGCTGATTAGCTATCTAAGGCATTTATTACACATTTGCTATGTACCAGGCACTGTGCTAATCACCAGGAATACAAAAACAACAAAATGAAACAGACTGTACTTTCAAAAAAACTATATTCTAATAAAGGACAATAAAACATAATGGAAAGCTTAAAAGCAGAGATATAGGAAAGAGGAAAAGAGGGTAATTATGTGGGGGCCAGGCAGAGAGTGTGAAGATGGACCAAGCAAGAGAGCCAGTGTAGAGAGTGACAGCAGCATGGATGGGTCTTCTTACTATATAGGTCTAAAGACTGACCAATCACTGAGTTAGCCTTAGGGTGGTGTGGGGGAAGGTATCTATATCCCTGTTTGTAGTTCAGAAAGTAGTAGGCTTGAGTAGCAGGGATAGAGGGAAGATATTTCAGAGAGTTTGGAGAAGAGGTATTGTTTAAAGTGATTTTTACAAAATGTTTTTTTGTAACTATATTTACTATTCCATGTATATTCAACATTTCTACCATCTGAATTCTACCTGTCTCTATGAGATTTTTACATGTACCTCAAAAAAACATTTTCATACCAAGATACTTAAAGACAGTGAATTATAAAATGCCAAAACAGTCAGGAGTACATTGAAATATAAATTTGTAGACCTACTAACTTGACTACAAGGTAAGAAAGATAGTATTACACAAATACTTTTAAAGTAACCTAGTCACAGAGTTCTCAGGGAATATTACTTCTCCACTTATTCCCATGGATGAATGGCAAGGATCAGAGTTAACAAGTCTGAGTCACACAGTTGCCAAAAGGAAATGAATTTTTGGAATGTCCAAAATTAAAATCATTTTTTCCCTGATTATTTTGGGATTTGTTACTCTCTCATTCCTTACATAAGGAGAGGTGGTTTTGGGTGACGGTCTTGGTAGTGATAGAACTGAAAAGGTTCCTTAAATATTCACTTGTTTAACAAGGAAAAATGTAAAGGATTCAGTGCATTCTGCGTGTGTTCTAAGGACCATCTTCCATTCAGCTTCCTTTAGAAGAGCAAATGTGATCAATGTTGGTGTTATAATGTGCTGCCATCCGGTGTCCATTTTGTAGAATGCAAAGAATTTCTATAAGGTTATATGTAGCAAATAGATTTCTCCCCTTTAAAGGTTCCTGTGTTGGGAACCTAACTTATTTTTGTAAGACATCTGTAAGCATTTTCTTTTGGATGCAATAAACACACACACAAACACACATACACACACACACACACACACAAACACATACTGAACTGATTGGTAAGGATTTTCTTGTAAGGATTTCTCTATCCATTTGTATTTTACTGGTTTTATTTCAATTTTAACCCAATGGTTATAACTTTTTTTTTTTTGGCAGGGCAATTGGGGTCAAGTGATTTGCCCAGGGTCACACAGCTAGTAAGTGTTAAGTATCTGAGGCCGGATCTGAACTCAGGTACTCCTGAATCCAGGGCCGGTGCTCTATCCACTGCACCACCTAGCTGCCCCTGGTTATTCCTTTTAAATCAAATTTTAATGAAAACCAACAGAAATTTTTCTGGACTGTGAGAAGAAAGGTGGTCTCCAGTACTTTCTCCTTTTTTATTTTTTTAAAATTATTATTATTGTTTTTTTGCGGGGCAATGGTGGTTAAGTGACTTGGCCAGGGTCACACAGCTAGTAAGGGTCAAGTGTCTGAGGCTGGATTTGAACTCAGGTACTCCTGAATCCAGGGCCAGTGCTTCATCCACTGTGCCACCTAGCCGCCCCACTTTCTCCATTTTTATTGGGTTATATGGGAAATGTTTTTTTAATCTGCTTCTGAGAAGTGGCCTGAGTTTTTTGAAATTATGGCTTCCCTGATATAGTATGTATGACAGTGTATTTCAGAGAAGAAAGAGAGAGCAATTAGCACTCATGTCTTGCCTTTGCCCCATTGAGGTATGTTCAGGAACATTCCTTGCAGTATAGAAGTAGTAAAATGATAACACTTCCCTCTCTCAAAGTAAAATTCTAATTCTAGATAGCCACAGATCAATGAACCTAACTAGGCTTAGGGTGAGAGTTACAGAATGCTTGGGCCAGTCTAAGCATGTAGTCTTTCTTTAAGGAGGTAAAGAATTCCAATCAGCTTCTTCACAGAAGAGAACATATTTAATACTTCTTCAAAGTTCTCATTGCACCAAACACAATATTTAGTACATAGTAGGTACTCTGAAAAACTTGCTCATTGATAGATCAAAAAGTCATTTAGACACTGAAGACAAGTGGGAATTCTATTATTGAGCTAGAGGATAGGAAGGTAATAGATATGTTGAAAAGTCAAGACAAAAATTAACTCAGGATGGACCATTTTGACTTCCAGCAAGGAGAAAAGGCATGTGAAACCTAAAGTTTTACCCAGAAAGAATGAAGACAGGTTTAGGCAATTTCATACTTCATACTTTAGGCAATTAATACTTCAACAGAAGTCTAGTTCTTAGAACAAGGGGTACGATGACAATAGAATGCCAGGATCAGTAGATGATACAATATAGAGGCACTGAAACCTTCTGTTAGAGGAGTAACATAATCACAGAAGTGCCTTAGGAAGATCACTTGATAGGGATGTGAAAAGAGATTGGGGAGAGGATAAATTGGACACAGGAAGTTCCACTTTGGAGGCTATTACTGCAACACATGCAAGAGGCAAGAGGGTCTGAACTGGGGCGGGGTGGGGGGTGTAGTGGAAATAGAAATAAAGTGACAGATGGAAATGATTTTTCAAAAGAACAGGCAGGACTTGGCAGCCATTTGGATGAGGAGGGCAGAGTTAAAGATGATTCTCATCTTTTGATCCTGGTTTACAGAGAGAATAGTAGTGATATGCTTTCAACAGAAATGAAGATGTTAAGGAAAGAGGAAGCTCATATGGGAAATCTACATGATTTCGTTCTGGGTATTATTTGAGAAATCAGTGAGGTATTGAAGTGGAGATATCCATCAAGCAGTTGGAAATACAGATCTATAGCTATGGAAAGTTGAAGATAAAGCTAGACATTGGAGAATGATCTGTATTAATTAATAAGCATTTATTAAGCATCCATATTGTGCCAAGCCTAAAGGGAAGTAAAGTATAAGAAAACTAGAAATTTAGGAAGATGAAGTTGTGAAGATTTAAATATCAGACAGAGGCAGAAGCCATGAGGATGGATGAGATCATTATAGTTGAGTAAATAAAAATAGATGAGAAGAGAACCAAGGGATGAATATTGGGAGTACCCACAATTAAGGCATGGGTAGAGGGACACTCAAGAAGACTGGGAAGAATCGTTCCTAGAGGTAAGAGATGAATCTTGACAGTGCAGTGTTATAGCAACCAAGAAGTTCTGAGGATAGAAGAGATGGTCACTAAATATGATAGATAGATAGATAGATAGATAGATAGATAGATAGATAGATAGATAGATAGATAGATAGATAGATAGATAGATAGATGATAGATAATGATGATGATGATAGATAGACAGACAGAGTACATGTAGTACATATATAACAAAGAGAAATGAGGACAGGAAAAAAAGGACATTGACTTTAGAGGGGGGGAAAGGTCATTGACCTTGGAAAAAATGTTTAAATACAGAAGTGAGGGCAGAAGCCAGAACATAAAAGTAAGAGGAAGTAGTGAATGGGGAATGAGAAGGAGCAAGTAGAGTATTCATCTCAGAACTTTATTAGTGAAAGGGTAAAAAAAGATAAGATGGTATGCTTAAAGGATTAGCAGAGGAAAGGGGAATTTGGTTTTTTTTAAAGAATGGGGAAGATCTGAGCATATTTGTAGGCAAAGGAAAAGGGGCCTAGAGATAAGGAGAAACTAAGGATGTATGGAAAGGTCTGTGTATTCTATACCTTCTCAATTCAGCCTCAGTTGCCTCTCCCCTTCAATTAGACAATGGAGCACCAAACTCCTAAACCTCCCTTAATAGAGGACTCAAAACCTTCCCCGGGAACTCTATTCTCCATCAATAATTCTGCTTGGCTTCCACTCCACAAAACAACATGTTTCCCCAGCTCACACCTCCACTCTCCTCTCCTATCATCCCCAAACTTTTTCAGCTTCCTTTTGTCCTCCCCCATTAGATTGTAAGCTCTTTGAGGGCAGAGATTGTCTCTTTTTCAATAAAGAATACATGCAGAAATTAGGGACTGGGAGAAGAAAGTGTGGGCTTGAAGGTCTGGGGTGAGAAAGAGGATGTAGAATACCAGGAGATATGTCAGAAAGAGGTAAAGCATTGCCATACTACAGTCAAGTCTTCATATCCTACAACTTTCCCAAGTGTCTTGTTGTTTAGTTGTTTCAGTCATGTTTGACTGTTTGTGACTCCATCTGGGGTTTTCTTGGCAAAGATATTAGGGTGGTTTGTCATTTCCTTCTCCAGATATACTACTATACAAATATACTACTATAAAACTATACTGGATTATTTATTGTTCTCCAAGCACAACCCATGATTCCCCACTTCTTATTCATTGCTCTCATAGTGTTTATTACTATCCCTTAAAATTCATTATCTCTGAACTCTATCAGTTGAAAGCCTATTCATCCTTTAACATCTGGCTCAAATGTCACCTCCTCCATGAAGCTCTCCTTGATGCCCTTCACGATGTAATCTCTCCCTTCCCTAGACTTTCATAGCATTTTTTTTGTGGGGGGCAATTGGGGTTAAGTGACTTGCCCAGGGTCACATAGCTAGTAAGTGTCAAGTGTCAGAGGATGGATTTGAATACAGGTCCTCCTGAATCCAGGGCTGGTGCTCTATCCACTGTGCCACATAGTTGCCCCAACTTTCATAGAATTTTAAAAAATATTTCTTTTAAGTCACTTGTGATATTCTTCCACGAATTATCATTATTTGGGTACTTGTCTTACTTGTGCCTACTAAATTGCAAATTTCTTGTGGGAATGGACTTCTTGATCTTGTTCATATTCTATCACCTAGAGTTCTATAGTACCTTAAACATGCAGGTACCTATTCAGTAAGAATATAAAAATAATTTAATTTGACCTGAATTTAAAGTGTGAACTATAGAATCTTGTACACTCAGGTTTTAAATTTGGGAACAGGAGATAAAAAATGTGTGCTGAAGTCTGACATGTGTGAAAGATGTTTTAGCTGTGAACGGGAGAAAACCCTCATTCTGTAACTCTTTAAACTTAAACTAAAAGTTCATGCTAAAAAAGATGCTGAAGCATAAAGTAGCATTTTTAGTGGCCAGTTGCCTTACAGTCTTCAAATGCAGAGCTGTGAAAAGAAGAGACAATAAAACTTAGAAAGACTCCTTTCCTGTCTGTCTCTCTGTCCTTCTATCAGTGATGTCACAAAACATCAATGCCATCCTTCCATTGGCTACTCTCAGGTCTATGATATCCAAGGCATAATAATCTATTTGAATCCACAGCATGTGATTCCCTCTTTCTATTGACTCTCCCTTAAGTCAGCACAAATCAGGGTACACAATACTAAAGCACAGGGGATTTGCCTAAAGCAGAAAGCCAAGTAAATAGCAGGCTACCACTTCCCCACACAAGTCATCCATGTAGTATTGGTCTCAGGTGTTGATGATCCATTCTAAGCTTATTCTGTTGCTTCCACAATGTAGCAGAAGTCAAGGCATGTCATACCCCCAGTCAGTCATGAGAGGCTTGTAGATGAGCATCTGCAGCCAAAGCATTGAGTGTATTGGTCTTTTCAGTATGACATCTCATGTAAATGACACTCAAATTGAAGTTTTGATGCAGGAAGAGCATAATTTTAAGTCCAGAAATTTGGAGGCAGAAAAAAAAATTGACTTCAAATGGTTTAAAGACCATGTAGTTCATATAAATTGTGTGCAACAAATGCCTAAGACACAGATATTTCTTGAATGTTTAACTCAGTTTTACAGTTTGAAAAGTTCAAGAGCATATTTCCTTTTGAAAAAATTGTCCTTATTGAACCAGTATGCCTTCAATCAAGCCAGTAAGTTCAAATGAAAAAGAGGAAATGGAAGGTAAAATGTTGTCAAACTGAATTACAAATATATTCTATAGGTTTTCCTGTGGGTCTCCTTAAATAATTTCCCAAAATTTCTTTGCTATCTGTGTGAATTGAACTCTTCCTTCCATTTTATGATCCTAAAATGAAAAACAATGTGCTATATTGGGAAGAGTATTCCCAATGCTGTTACCTCATCTCTCATCCTGACTGACAATCTGTCTGGCCTTGGGAAGCTACTTAACCTCTCAGCCTCAGTTTCCTCATCTTGAAAAGGAGTGGGGAAATCCTGAACTAAATGATTATGAAGTTCTCTTTTTCTTTAAGGATCCATTCCGTGAATCATAAGAATAGTATCACCCTTGGTTTCCAAATTAACAGGCAGGATTGATTAGCTATGTTTCGGGAATCATCTCCTTTTTTAACTTAGGCTATAAATTCAGGACTATTGATTGGTTGGAGAAGTATATTCTTTCTTATCACCGTGTGTCTTTTTGAGAAGAATTCATTGTATTCCTCAACACCTTTGTCATTAAAACTGGATTTTTTACCACAAGTAAAATATATTATTTAAAATGTGTGCTATTTGTCTTTTGACCTCTGTAGTCTGAATTATGCTTAATAGGCTTAATGGGTAGGAGTAAGGTTTCTGTCTTATATTTTTATCTTACTATTGCCTTTCTGTAAGACCTTGCTCATGCTCTTTTCTTTTTCTTTTTTCTCATTTACAAAAGTGATGTTTCTAGTATTAAGTCAAGATTTTAGGAAGATTCAAGAATGTAATGACCTTGTTCAGGACCTTATAGTCTAGAGGGAAATGTGCCTAGGAAAGAACACATGTATTCATTCATTCAACAAATACTATGTACTTTCAAGGTACTTACTATATAATTAGAGGAAAAGACACCTAAACCAAATAATTATGATACAAGGAAGAGTTAGATAAAGTGCAAAAGAGAGATCTGGCCAAAGTGTTATAAAAAGTACAAAGTGTTTTAGAAGACTGAAGAGGAAAAAGTTCTTTTCACTCAGAAAGGAAGTGAAGGTTTCAGAAAGTAGGTAGCTCCCAAGTTTTTATTATTACAGAATATTTTTCCCATTACCAATGTAGTCCTTGAATACAAACTAATCAGCACTTAATAAACAACATCTTGAAGAAGTGGTTAACATTTTCCTTTAAAGATTTTTACCTAGTACCCAAAGCCACAATTATGATATGACTTCTTCAAATCATGAACTTATATTGCTTTTATTTTTTTGAAGGAAAAACTGGTCCACTTCCTGGATTGTCCTTTCTAATCGGAAAATAGAATTCTACAAAGAATCTAAGCAACAAGCTCTTTCTAATCTGGTAAGTAGTTATCTCCTGACTGCTCTCATCTTTTCAGAAATATTATTAAATATAAGTTTGGTATCATAAAAAATTTCACCATGTCTTCAAGCCTCTAACATCTGAAAGTAGATTCAGGAAATGACTCAATAAACTTTTAATCGGATGAAGAGGGAATGGAACTTAGTGTCTGTTTTATTAAGTGGTGCATTTGGAGAATAATTGCAAAGCGAGATGAATGGTGAGTGGCTATCTAGTAATGTGAAGGTAACACTTTAAATTGAGGTGCCATTTATAAATGCTTTATTCTTATTTATGAAATGATCTCTAAATGTACCTACTTGCTCAAATAATGTATTATAAAGTATGTTATAAAATGCATTAGTAATAAATGCTTAATGGATGAGGCTATGAGAAGCTGTTGTAAAGAATATTATGAGACGTAAATCGTATTAAACCATGTATGTGCATCTTTAATACATGAATTTAAGTTGTTATCTGGCATGCAATAAAGTGCTTCACACATTAATAAATAATAATCAACTGTTTATAAATGGCACCTTAATATAGGGTATACCAATGGGGAAACATTGTAAGTTAGCAAAGTGATTTTTTATCTTAGTCTAACTGTGTGTGACACCCACCATATCCAGCTGACCTCACTGAATATTTCTTATGACTCCATCTAAATGCAACTAATACCCTTCCTGAATCCAATAGCCACTAAAAAGTGAAATCTGTAGTACCTCAGTATTATACCTGGAGGAGAGGCCACAGATGTCTGTCTTTAGGAATTTGACAGCCAGGACACAAACAATAATGGCATATAGCCCTTCAGTGCTCTCACAGGGAAGCTGTGGCCAGCAAACTCTTACACAGTATCCCAAACACAAAGAAGTCACCACCGAGAGTATGCCACTACAAAGGACACATTTGACAGAATCTGATTGTGAATGGTTCCCAAGGCTGTAGCTAACCTGCCAGACTGTGTTGAAGTGATGGGTAGCTGGGAAAGGTGCATGCCTGGCAGGAGTCAAAAACAATAACCTCATTTATATTTGGCAGGTAATGAAATGCTGGAAAGTTCTCTGCTCTCCAGCCATGAGTCATGTTTCCTGTGTAATCCTCTTTAAATGGGAAACACAAAATCATTCACTAAGGGGCATTCATTAAAGGAGGAGATTGGAGGAAGAACAAAAGGTGGCATTCGGTTTGTTCTGATAATTGCAATAGCCCTTTATCCCCAAGTGGCCAGCTGGTTTCAGAGTTTTGATGTGGTCCAATCAGGAAATTAATTATGAATAAATTAAATATACTTGAGTCTTTTGTAGTGAGCTACTTTAGACTGTTGCAGAAATTGTGTCAGTGTTTTTAAGTGTGTTTTTTTCCTCCCTGGCCAGGGTAAATTTAAGATAATCTCTTTTAAGGGAATGAAGTAACCTTAAGAGCAATCTGGCAGCAGGGGGTAAAAACAACCCCTCCCATTCCAATGCCATCCCCTTGGCTTTTTCTTTGGATGAATTCTGATGGGGTAGGTGGGGAAATGAAGAGAATTGTTTGCATTGCTCATGCTTTGCTGCTGAGAAGATCATCTTTGTCCTGCTGAGTGAGAAGAATACTGTTGGAGCTGAGTTTATATGAATGTGCTGGGCTAATGGGAGAGATTAGGTTCCAAATTAAAGCATTTGGTTTAGTTTAGTTTCTCCCCCCCCCCCTTAAATCTCTCTTACCAGGAGATGCACTTATCAACTGTTTAATTTTATCCAGGTGGGAGAAAACTCCATTTAAAGTTATGCCGAATATTTAAGAACCCAGAACACTAATTAGGTTTCTTTGGCTAAAAGGAAATTGGGTCTTTAGAACTGTTGCAAAAATCACAAAGCCTTTGACTTTTAGAAGAAGAAAGAAGAAATTGGTAAACACATCTTGGCACTACTAACACAGTACTCCTGGCTTTGTTTTCAGTGCCCTTATTTATTTATTTTTTCTCAGGCACTCATTGTCTTCAAAGGGAATTCAGGGAAGGAACTAAATGTGAGCTCTGGTAATAGAGATGAGAGTTAAGAGCTCTTGTTTATATAGCCTGAATTGTCTTACTAGTTGTCTTCTTGGATTTAATTCTAAGTAAGTATTAGAGTCTTAGCAGGATCAACCACATTGACCAATCCCCTTCTCAAAGAGATGATATGCCTACTGCCAAGTGTTGATTAAAGATAATGTGGTTTATTTTGAAAGGTTTTTATGATAAACATTCAGGATTTTTGTTCTTACCCACTTAACACATGCTCGCATGTGTTTCATTGTGTTGAGGGGGGAGAGGGGGCAAGGAATTCCTCCCTTTTATCCAAGAAGTCATTGGAAACTTCTCATGACTAATGACATAGAAAGGGGCTGAAAAATGTAAAAGGTATGCATGTGCTCAGATAAGCCCATTTGGGCAATTGAGGTCCATGAATGCTTGGTGCAAACTGAGCCAATCTAGGCATTCAAAGCAGAGAAAATGTGCTAATGGACAACAGTCCAAGAAAACTACCACAAGAGACCCTCATCAATAGGGGAAATATATGTGTGTATATATATGTGTATATATATATATATATATATATATATATATATATGTATATATATATGTATATATATGTGTATATATATATATATATATTAGTGTCTGTGTATTCATGGGCTGAGCTGGGCTTATTATCCTATTAGTCTTTTTTTTTTCTAATATAAATTTAAACTCTTCAGTATGGCATTTAAAGTTATCCACAATCCAGCTCTTCCTACCTTTCCAGACCTGGGTCATATTCATGCCCATCCTGTTACACCTTCGGTTCCAACCAAACTGACCTAATGAATAGCTCTTCCCCAGACTCAACACTTTTTTGCCAAGAACACACTTTAACCTCAGCCTCTGAGTATCCCTGGCTCAGTTTAAGTTTTCTCTACAGGAAGCCATTCCTGCTCCTTATATTTTCTTATTTTTGTACATGCCATATCTTCCTAATGAAAACGACAAGTCCTTGAGGGCTGGCATTGTCTTGTATTAAATCTTTGTATTTCTAGTGATTAATGTAGACAATGCCATCCACAAAGGACCACAGATTTTCAGTTGTTATGAACTTTAGAAGGAATCTTATCAAACACCCCCTCCCCTATTTTACAAATGAGGAAACTTGGGCAAGAGAAGTTCACTGATTTGTCCACAAATATAAAGTACTAAGGTTTCATTCCTAGTACTTCGGTCTTCTAACACCTTACTTCCCAAAATATACCCTTAGATCCAGTGAAACTGGCCTCCTGGCTGTTCCAGGAACAAGACATTACATCTCTAGGCTTTGGAAGTTTTTTTCAAAATGTCCCTGGTGCCTAGAATACTCTCCCTCCTCCCCTCTCACTACTGACTTCTCTGGCTTCCTTTAAATCCCAATTAAAATCTCAGGTACTCCTGACTCCAGGGCCGGTGCTCTATCCACTGCACCACCCAGCTGCCCCTACCAATTCATTTTTAAACTTTGGAGTTCAGGATGACCAGTGGCTAAATGTTCCCAGATCCATAGCTTGGGGGCTAGAGTCTGAATCCAAGAACAAATCACTCCACTCAGGTATGCCATCACCTTAAATATTTTATAAAGCTGAAATCTAGTGAAATTGAATATCAAGGAGAATTTAACAGATTTTATCTTAAAGGTGAATAATGTAGTAAGAGCATAAAAGGACTGACTTTAGAGATGAAAAGCATTTTAGAGATGATTTAGTCCAGTCTTCTTAATTTATAGATGATGAAACATTTCAGAATCTATCTTTTGAAAGTGAAATAATGGATAGTGTTGATTTCCCTATAATCTCAAATTCAATTCCTTTTGCTGCATTATAACTTAAATGATTTTCAGATGAATAAAAATTGCATTATTCAAATAGGAAACAGTGATAAGACTCTCATTTAGAAAATATGTACTGAGTGCCTCAAGGTATCTGAGGAAAGAGAAAGGGAATAAGCATTTATATAGTTCTGACTGTGTTAGTCACTATATTAAGAACTCTTTTTACAAATTTTATCTTATTTAAACTCTACAACAATACTATGAGGTTGGTGCTATTAGTATTTTCATTATACAGTTGAGGAAATTGAGGAAAACAGAGGTTAAGTGATTTGCCCAGAGTCACATAGCTAGTAAGTGTCTGAGGGTGGATTTGAACTCAAACCTTCCTGTCTCCAGGCCTAGGGCTCTTATCACTGTACCACCAGCTGACCTTAGAAAGATAATGAAGATGTAGAAAAAAATCTGATATTAATACCAAAAAAAAAAAAGGATCACAGAGGATAATCATAATTACCAGCATATATGTGATTGTGACTCCTTTATCATCTGCTAAAGGTGGGCCTAATGCCAGCATTCTCTCATTTCAGGTACATATTACTAGAAAAGGGAATCCTTTTTCAATAAATACTAATGGGAAAACCAAAAATTAGTCTGGAAAAAAATGAAGCATATATGTTATATGTGTGTATATAAATATATGTATGTATGTTTCTATATATGCATGTGAATGTGAATATGAATGTGTATATGCATATGTATATGTGTATATACAAATTTTACATCAAAGGTTCCAGTAAATTCTAGATAGATAGATAATCCAAGTATCCACCTTAAAAATTTATAGGAGAATAGAAGTTAATATAATTCATAATTATGAATGGTATTAATTCATAAACAGAAAAATTATAAAGGATAGCAATAATCTTAATTATATGAAATTAAAAAGCTTTTACAAAAATAAAACAAATTTAGTTAGAATAAGAGAAGAGTAGATAAAGCCATTGTATTAAATACTTCTAATGAATTACTAATATTCAACATCTATAGGAGTTTGGCATAAATAAATAAGATTAAATGTCATTCCCAGAAATGGTCAAAAGACATGAACCAATAATTTTCAAAAGAATAAGTAAAAAGTATAAATAATTAATGAAAATATTTAAAATAGCTAATAATGGATAAATATAAATGAAAACAACCCTAATATACTAAGAACCATATAGCAAGTTAAGGTCCTAAAACCTGAGAAACTCATTTTTGAAGCATTTAGGGAAGACATGCATGTTAAATCACTGCTAGTAGAGTTGTGAATTGGTCTCACCAGGAAAACAATATGAATTATCCAAGAAAGTTACCAAATTGTTCATAACCCAAAGATTCTGCCACTGGAACTATATCTCAAGGATGTTCATTACAGAAAAAAAAAACACCCACGTAGAAAATGTGTTCATAGTAGCATCATTTATAATGATATGATTTTAGAAACATTATGTGTGCCTAACAATTGGGGAGTGGATGAATAAATTTTGACATATGCATTTGTAACTGAATATTACTCTAACAATGAAAATTATTAAGAATTAAGGGAGGGGCAGCTAGGTGGCACAGTGGATAGAGCACCGGCCCTGGAGTCAGGAGTACCTGAGTTCAAATCCGGCCTCAGACACTTAACACATACTTACTAGCTGTGTGACCCTGGGCAAGTCACTTAACCCCAATTGCCTCACTTAAAAAAAAAAAGAATTAAGGGAAAATATAGATAAACTTGTAGAATGTAAAGCAAAATAATGGAAGCACAGACCAAAGACCAGCATACAACAACAACAACAGTATTTGGAGAAATTCCATCACAGGTAGATGCCTTGATTCATGCATGAATTGGATTTAAGTGAGCTAGAATTGCATTAGCCTCTCTCCCTCTTCCAGAGTCATCAAAGTCCAGTAGCAGGGCAAAGGTGAGGAAGACAGATGATGACCCAGGATGCAATGGATGACCTCGTCAGCTTCAATGTCTGACTAAGCTATAAGTGCTCCACAGCACCTGCGTCAGCAGCCTTCATAACCCAACTTGTTCTCATTTACCCATTTCACTGAGGAAAGTTTTCACATACTTGGATTAGACAGCCCCTTAACTCACTAATAGATTTGAGGTCCCTCAGTTCCCCTCAACATGGGTTATTCTGTCTGCTGAAATGGTGTACTGAGGTATGACCACCATGTATGCTGTAGCTTCCTGAAGCCACAGGTGAGAGTTGAGTGCTAGGTAGATACCAAACATAGATGATCAGCCCTGAAAAGGGCTTCGCAAGCCCTCACACAAGAGCTGTTAGTCCTCCTTGAATACCACATATACTTCTTCTGGATCATAGCGTTTATGGAGAGGAGAAAATTGGAAGAAGACTGGAAAGGCAAGAAGGATCCAGCATATAAAGGGCTTTCAGTGGCAAACAGGAAATTTCATATCTGAATTTGGAGGTAATGGGCAGCCACTAAGACTTATTGAGTAGGAGAGTGACATAGTTAGACTTGCACTCTAGGAAAATCATTCTTTAAAGAGAATAGATTGGGATGAGGAAAGATTTGAGGCATGAAGGCAGAAGGCTATTGCAATAGCCCAGAAATTATGTCATGAAGGCTTTTACTTGGGTGGCAGCTGTGTGAATAGAAAGAAAGGAACATGTAAAACAACTTTGTGAAAGCAAAAACCACAAGACTTAGCAATGGATTGGATGTGCATAGAATGAATATAAGAGAGGAGTCAAGGATGACACCAAGGTCTGAAGCCTGGAAGACTGGTAAGATGAAAGTGCTCTCACTTGTAATAGGAAAGTTTGGAAGATGATAGAGTTCTGGATATGTGTAAGGGAGAGGTGGAGATAACGTGTTTTAATTTTGAATTTGCTGAGCTTGAGATGCTTAAGACCCTGAGCTTGATATAGTCCATGCATATTCACTCTTGTGATAGAGGACTGGAGCTCAAGAGAGAGACAAGGGTCAGAGATACAGGCCTTGAGAACATTTTAATTCAGATAATAATCAAAGCCATGGGAGCTGGGGTGATTTCTCCAAGAGAGATAACACAAAGGGAGACAAAAAAGGGACCAAAACACCTTTGGGGGACTGCAGAGTTAGTGTGTATGACCTGAGTGAATGTGGAGGAAAGGATATTGGGAAGTTAAGTAGGAAAACCAGGCGAGAAAGCAGTGTCATGAAAACCTAGAGAGGAGCAAGTATTCAGGACATCAGAGTGCAAAGGCTGCAAAGCGTGTCTAATAACACTATAACACACTACGTAATTTCAGAAACATTACAAATATGTTAGGATCTTAACTTGTCCCAGATAAAGGTCATTTAGCACTCATAATGGTCAGAATAAAACACATGTGTTAAAAATATTTTTTTAAATTATCTTATGCAATGCTCAAAAATCTTTAACAAACAGCAATAGTAGGTCAACAATACTACTTTAAATAAAAGAAAACTTTTTCAAGACATTTAGTGTACTGTTTGCTTTCTGAAACCATTCATCCTTCCATAACCTTGAAGGCTAAAAAGGAATAATATAAAAGGCCTCATTAAAATAATTTGTTTACTTTTTAAATATTGTTTACTTCCAAGAAGAGTGAACTCAAGCATTATTTAAATAATGCAATAAAATCAATGTTCATTCAGTTTAGTATGACTTTAATAGCAAAACGAACTTATTTATGACCATAAAATAATCTGATTTAGTAAAAAGATCAAAATAGTTTTTAATCAGAAAACTGTTCGTTAATTATTAAATAGTGTGGGCAAAGTGAATATGGGAAGGCTTTAGGGTTGCAAAGAGAATATCTTTCTTTATCTTTTGCTTTATCTTAGCAAAGAGAGTTCCTTTTTTCTTACCTTCATGCCTTCAAAAGAGAAACTGGAAATGTACCACCCAAGTTCATTCATCTTCTTTTTGAAGTAAATTCAGGCATTAAAAGACAGCTTATCTTTCTCATCCAGGCTCACATAAGAGATTCTGTCGGGGGCGGGGAGGGAAGTATAGTTATCATTGGGGAAGGATTTTTTAAAATTGTAAATATAAGGTCTTTCACCCCCTGTTTGTGGTTTACACTACCATATGGCCTCATCATTTCTAATAATTAGACAAAATGATAACATAAAACCTAAGGGGAAGAGGAAAGGGAGGGAAGGCACAGAGAGAGGGGGATAATGTATTCCTGTATTTTATTAACAAAAACCTCTTTCTAATCAAAAATTAAATCAAGCAACTGATATAAATACAAATGAGGTCTAGTTCTCTGCATTATACAGTATAGATGGATTTTTATAATTTTCTCCAGATCTGATCATTAACCACCATAAATACTGCATCTTACATGACTTTTAATAACCAGAAAAACCTATGAAATTGATATGATGCTACATAAATAGATAATAGTGTACTATCCCTAAGCAAACTTCACCTTAGGCTGTCCCAGAGATCTATTTTCATTATAAAGCTTGACTCTCTGAGGTTTATCATTTTGGCCAAAGTAATACAACTGAATTATAGTTGATCATGTGATATAATATGCTTGCATGCTTAAAAAATTACTTTAGAAATTTAGTGATTTTTTTTTCCTGAGCAAGTATTTGCTCTTGGGTATTTAATATTAGGTTATTGGTCCTTCTGGAAGTTTACATACTGAATGAAAATGCTTTTTGTATCAATATTCTAAGAGACTGAGTACTAGGTACATTGACTCAAGACACAGATCAGTAGCCGTTTTGTAATAGAGATTCCTCCAAAACAAATAGAGCTTTGTTTTGTTTTGTTTTGTTTTAATTAGCAAAGCAGTTCCACCTGCTGGCCCCCCCAACAACGACCAAGATGTCAATCATATTGGTTGAAAACAAAACAACTTTTTTTCCTTTTTCATAGCTTTGCATTTCAACCAATCCAGCGGGATTTGGACACAAAATAACAGTAATTCCAGACTGTAAATAGATAGCATAAACTTATGACTTCACATTTTTAAAATTCATGTGAGAGTGGACTTCCATATGGAGACAAAGAGTATAAGGCTTTTTTTTTTTTTAAAAAATCAATATGACTACAACAAATAAGAATCACAAAGAAATGCAAAAAAAATTTCCACAAACTGATACAAAAATGAAGGAAAAATACAATAATAAATAGTATAACAATTATATTAATCATAATGATTACAATAAAAATAGCAACAAAATCTAGGTAAAATGCAAAAAATACTATATACAATGTATATTCACACCTCACATTCAACAACTCTCTCCCAAGCCATTTTGGGTCAATGAGACTTGGTGATTTTTATCCTTTTCCATGATCAGTTTACTAGGAGTAAAACCATCAAATTTTTGAGACTGATTAGGTTTCCCATTTCTAAATGACAGAAATAAATCTTCCCTTACTTCTTAGAACACAAACTATTAGCAATAAAGTCATAAGAGGCATAGTGTGATGTGGTCGATAGCAACCAAACAGAATTTTGAGTCTCACCACTGAGATACTGTGTAACTGTGGGCAAGTCATCACAATGACAATTACCACCATCACCATCATCATCATCATCAGGAGTTAACATATAGGGCAAAAAGAAGTTATATGACTTGCCCAGGATTATACAGCTAGTAAATGTCTGAGGTTAGACTTGAATTCAGATTTTCCTGACTCCAGTTCAGTTACCCTATATACTGCACCACCTACCTGCCCCCAATTTATTCATGTCACAGGCATACATCTAAAATTAATGAGCATAGGAATTTCCTTACTGGGAATTACACAAACTGATGGAATCAAAGACTTAGACCTCTCCAACACAATCAAAGGCAATACCAGCACAGACACACACAAGTACACACAGATTTGGTGTATTTGTTAGTGAGATCTTCTTTGCATTTATCACATTTGAAGTACTCTCTGACCCAAGGCCTCATCTTCTTATTGGTTGGTTCCTTCCAGAATTTCTGAGGCACAGGGCAAAGATGTCTTCATTTCTCTGTAGGCTTCATTGCTGCCTGATCTCCACCTGACTTTCTCTACCATGTCCAGTGCCAGGTACCATCTCTCACTCCACATTCTCCTTTCCCCCCAAACCCCATCATGTCCCTTTTCAGCTCCTTTTTCTGTTATCTTCCTCATTAGAACATAAGCTCCTTAAAGGCAGAGACTGTCTTTCTTCCTGCTTCTATTTGTATCCCCACAACTTAGCACAGTGCGAGGCACACTTAAGAAATGCTTTATTGATTGAATGACTTCAGGTGTTTGGAATTTAATTTAAATAAATCTGTACTGGAAAATTCTTTCCAAATTCTAGAAGAGGTCAAAGAACATGGCAACAAAGATCTCACAACTTTTCAGAAAAATGCATTGCAGAGTGGGATGACCCTTAATTTTAAGCCTTTATTTTTCTATGTTGTTATTACCCAAAGTTTCCAATATCGTGGTTTGGACCTGTCATTTTATTCAAATGTTAGTGGAGATGAACTGTTGGTCACCACCTTCTTTGTAAAAGTTTATTATATGCTCACAAAGTGTTTTAAAGTCACCCCTCAGCCTTCTTCTCTGCACAACTAAGAATGCTACTGGGCTTAGCTTTTCCTTTTATGGCTTACAAAATGACAGCATACTCACCATCTTTGCAGTTCTTCTCTGAATCCTCTCCAAATTCTTCATAGCCTTCTGTGGTTATGAAATACTAAAATTAGCTCAGTCTTCCAGTAAATTCCTACCATAATAACGTGAAGATTGCTCTCCTATTTATGTATCCTTTCATTGTCAAGTATTTATTTCTTTATTTGTTTTATGGGCAAAATTTATCATGTCTCTGGGGTTTTTCTATCATAATTGTCCAGTTTCCCTACTTGTACTATTCTGTCATTCTCCATAGTGTTTTGTAAATGAAATTGTATTCTAAACAAGGAGTAGGTTGGCTTTGGTTTTCATCTTTTCATATGGTGAAGCACTCTAGTATTTACTGACTGAGGCCATTTCTGGGACCTCATTGCCTCTTCATTGTAGTAACTACTTTGCACTCTAATTTTGTCTCTATAATTTATTGTTTAAATAGTGCAAGTGGGAGATGGTGCAATTGCATAGAAGATCTTCTTTTCATTATCCTTTCTTATGTGATTTTGATCTTTGATAATGCTCTGACTGAACTGGTAGCTAGCAACTCTGAAATGATTACTCTGTAATGAGAGGCAGAGGCACATGGCATGGAAATAGCACTGACCTGGAAACAGGAGATAAATAGGTTCAAATTCTGCTTCTGTTCATTTACTAGCTGAATGACTGGGAACTTCTATCTTGATTTTTCTGAGCCTCAGTTTTCTCATCTGTAAAAACAAAAAAAGGATAATAACACCTGAAGCACCCACTTGATAATATTGGTATGAGGGTCAAATGAAGTAACCTAAAGTACTTTGTGAACTTTAAAGAACCTTTTAAATATTAGATATAACTACTTTCTTTTCATCAAAAACAGTTATTCAGTATCTACTATGTGCTAGACGTTGTGCCAGGCACTTCAAATACAAGAGAAGCAGTTCTGGCCATCAAGTGGCTTACAATCTAGTCAATTATTTGTCTATCAAAAATAATTATTTTTGAAAAAGATATTTTTTGTGATGTTGGCCATGATTAATGGCTTGTGAAATAATTGTATAAGGAAGTTGGAAGCATGAATATTTTGAGTAGTCTACAACCTAGCTTCTTAAACTGTGGGTCACATACCACATGGATTCACATAACTGAATTTGAAAGCTGTGGAAAATTTGGCAACAGTAAAAGGTTATGCATGCCTACTTTATACCTATATACCTATATATCAGGAAAAAAATTCTCAGGCAAAAAGGGGTTATCAGTGGAAAAAGTTTAAGAAGCCCTGATCTATAAGACTTTGATTTCTTGATCTTGACATACTGAAACATGTTTCAAACTTATATTGGAAACATAGTTTCCACTGTTCTCCCCTTTGCCCATCTCCATTTTGAAGTTTCTAAGTCCCAAAATACATGTTAACAGCTAGGATGACCATAAGAACTTAATAAATGCTTCTTAGATTGATCTTGTCAAGTTCTTCATAGACTTTCTCTTCACCTAGGTTGTACAATAGATGAAATGCTGAACCTGGAGATGGGAAGACCTGAGTTAAAAACCAGTCCTAAATACTTCATAATCATATAACCCAAGGAAAGTCACTTGACCTCTGTCTGCCCAAGTTTCTTCAATTGTAAAATGGAGATGATGGCAGTAATTAGGGTTGTTGTAAGGATCAAATGAGATAATATTTGAAAGTGCTTTGCATGGTACCTGACATACAGTGGATACTTAAATTCTTGTTCCCTTTTCTTCACACTTAAATTCCTGCAATATATTTGCATAAATGATATAATTACCATGATTATACCTATGCTCCTCATGAGCATGGCAGGAACATATGATTGTAGATTTAGATCTGATAGAGATGGCCAACTGTCCCATGAAATGGCAGATAGATTGAGAGATAAATATTTGGATGGGCAGTTAAGTGGTACAACATACAGTGTGCCTGGCTGGAATTAGAAAGACCTTAATTTAAATCCAGTCTTAGATAGTTACTAGTTGTACAACCCTGGGCAAGTCACTTACCCCTTTTTTTCCTCAGTTTCTTCAGCTGTAAAAAGGGGATGATAATAGCACCCACCTCCCATATTTGTTGTGAGGACCAAATGAAACAATCATTGTAAAGAACATGGCACAAAGTATTGTTCAGTCAATCAGTCATGTCTGGCTCTTTGTGACCCCATGGAGCATATCATATAGCATGTCAGACCCTTCTGTCCTCCATTGTCTCCCAGTCTGTACAAGCTCACCTTCTACCATTCCCTTCCCCTTTTGCTTTCAATCTTTCCCACCATCAGAGTCTATTCCAATGAATCCTGTCTTCCCCTTATGTAGCCAAAGTATTTAAGCTTCAGCTTAAGTATTTATCCTTCCAATGAACAGTCAGAGTTAATTTCTTTAAGTATTTGATCTCTTTGCTGTCCAAGGGACTTTCAAAAGTCTTCTCTAGCACCACAACTGGAAAGCATCAATTATGTAATCCTCAGCTTTCATGATACTTCAACTTTCAGAGCCATACATCACTACTGGAAAAACCATTACTTTGACTATATAGACCTTTGTCAGCAAAGTGATGTCCCTGCTTTTTAGTATGCTATACAATTATGCCATAGCTTTCCTTCCAAAGAGTTTATTTTAATTTTATAGCTATAGTCATCATTTGCAATCTTTTTGGGGGGCGGGGCAAAGAGGGTTAAGTGACTTGTCCAAGGTCACACAGCTAGCAAGTGTCAAGTTTCTGAGGCCGGATTTGAGCTCATGTCTTCCTGAATCCAGGGCCGGTGCTTTATTCACTGTGCCACCTAGCTGCCCCCATGAACTCAAATTATCTTGATGAAACTCTATTAGTCTCTGTCTTACTTCATTTTTGTACTTCAAGGCCAAACTTGTCTCTTCTTTCAATTATCTTTTGACTGCATACTTTAGCATTGTAATCCCCTATGATGACTGTGGCATCTTTTTTTCTGATGTTGTTTCTAGAAAATATTGTAGGTCTTCATAGAACTAAGCAAATTTTCCCTCTTCAGCATCAGTAGTTGGAACATAAACTTGAATTACTGTGACACTGAACAATTGAACCATTTGTCTTGTATTTGAACAGATATTGTCATTTTTGAGATTACACAACAGTACTACTTTTCTAAGCTTTTTTTTTTCTTTTTGGACTATGAGGACTGCCTCATTCTTTCTAAAGGATCCTTTCCCACAGTAGTAGATGTAAATATTAGCTTGTTGTAGTGGTAGTGGTAAAAGTAATATCATTGTTATCATTATTATGGATAGAGAATTTATTGTCATCACTATATGCCAGGTTCTGTGCTAATCCCTTATGATACAAATAACAACAAAACCTTCAAGGAACATACATTCTAATGGAAAAATACAATACATAAAGTGGGACTCAAAAGGAAGAAGGGGAGAAGGGTGGCTACAAAGTGGCAAGGCTTCTGGTGTAAAGAGGTGGACAAGTCCAGAGAGTTAGAAGGGGAACTGGGAGTGAAGTGAGCATGTTCTGGGGACTTAATGAAATAGAAGTTCAGGCAAGGACCTCAGGCACTTACTAGCTGTGTGACCCTGGGAATGTCACTTAACTTTGTTTCATTTTCCTCTTCTATAAAATGAGCTGGACAAAGAAATGGCAAGCCACTGGTGTATCCTTGCCTAGAAAACCCCAAATGGGGTCAGGAAGAGTCAGACCCAACTGAAAAATGACTTAACACTGGATGACCTAATCAGATGCATAAAGAAGTAAAATGTGCTTGAAATAAAACAATTCTAAAAGCCCTCAGGTATTGATTTAGTAGTCATTTCATAAAAGAGAATATTCCAAAAGAACAGAAACTCCACAAAGGATGCTATACCCTTAATCCCCTCATTACCATGCCCCCACCAAAAAAGATAGCCCAAAAGCTTTGAGCTTCTATATATGAGCTCATATATTTATTTGTTAATCTCTGTAAAATCTTTATGAAAAGAGTCTCAGCATGCATAAATGGCATCCTTGATGAAAACATTAAGAGACAAGTCTTTTTAGAACATTGTTTATTGCAAGTCACACCTTTACAATCATCCTTATGATGAAGAGAGTGGTGAATATAATATTCTGCTATTTATTGTTTATTTACAAGTGTTTGGTTGCTTAATTAAATACTCAAAGGCTCAACATATGTTTCCCACACGTATGCTAAAATCATACAGGTTACTATGACAGATGTGTCTGCAGATATAAGTGCTCACTTATCTGCCTACTATTCTATCAAATAAGTTTTGTAGACCTATAATTAGGGAACCCTAGAATTGCCCCTGTATACAGGTGAATCACATCTTGATTTTGCTTTGAAACATCACATGAGGAGGCAAAGTTTAACTTTGATATTTAAAGACAAGGATTACTTATTACTGTAGCTAGTTGATTACAAGACAAACCACAGACCTGTTGACTTTTGGCAATACTGATTTTTCAACAGAAAAGTACAGATCCTTTCACACTATTTTTAGGGGCTGAAATAGGTGAATGACTGCAGCTGTGTAGTTATCTGAGCATCTTCCAACTCTCCTGAGGGTATTTTCTTTTTTTCTGGTGTTTTTCCCCCTCAGGGCAATGGGGGTTAAGTGACTTGCCCAGGGTCACACAGCTAGTAAGTGTCAAGTGTCTGCATCCAGATTTGAACTCAGGTCCTCCTGAATCCAGGGCTGGTGCTCTATCCACTGCACCACCTAGCTGCCCCCCAAGGGTATTTTCAATGGACTTTACCAGGGTGCTGATCCATAGGAAGATATCAAGGGGAGAAATCTGATGAGTCTGTGCCTTCTTCTTCCAACATCTTTTGGGTGGTGGCTACAGTTGCTACTCACCATGGTATTAGGGCTCAGTTCAGCAGAAGGAAGAGTCTCTAGTGACATAATGATTTAGAAATAGTCTAGACTACATTTTAGAAACATGTCCATCGTCTTACCCTAGGAGTATTTGAGAGTCCTAGATATGAGTGAAGTATAAAGTGTGAAGATCTTTATTCACTTTATACCACTGTTGTGGTAGCTTTTTTATAAACAGTCCAGATTGAAAAGAGATTCTTTCTTTTTAATAGTTTTTATTGATAGTTTTTGTTTTTATATTGCCTCAATTTCCTCCTGAATTCCTCCAGTTTTATACTGCCTATAGAGTGTGTGCAGTCCTAAACCACAGGTATTACTCATAGTTAAGAATGAGGTCACGGAACTGTAGGCACATCTAACCTCTGATTAGGGCAGCATCCTTAGGAAATTCTTATGATCCCTTAGCTTTCCATTGGTAAAAGTTCTATTTCACTATTACAATCTATGCTAAAGATTAATCATACAACTCAAAGCCCACATCCTACTTATGGTGGTGAATCAAAAGTGTTATTTTTCCTATAGGAAAGATAGCCTATTTAATAAAATCTTTAGATTATAGCACTTAACTCCCAGGGTTATTGTGAGGATCAAATGAGATAATAATTATAGAACACTGAGCTCAGTACCAGCCATATAGTAAGTGCTACATAAACATTAACTATTATTAGGTTTTAAAAAAAATTATTACTATGCTGTCTTAGAATTATAATAGGAATTGTTGATAGGATTCCTATATCCAAATAGGTCAGAAAAAATTTTAAAATAAGTTTGGGCAATTCTTTAATTCCACAATGTAATAGTCTAACAAAATGTTTCTTTCATACTTTCACATGAACCACCTGTCCTGTTACCCAGTAACTACTGTTTGGTTATTATTTTTTTTAAAAGAAACAGGAAATAGAAGGTGCTCAGAATCTTATAAATCAGATAGCCTATACCCAACTGAATCAGATTTTCAGACTTTCCTTGGTGGTAAATGCTATATGAGGAGGCAAGAAATGGAACTAGTAACTGGGTTAGAGCCCTACACAAAAAGTCTACTTCGTATTCACTTCCTCAGCTCTCACTCTAAGCAAAAAATGCCCCGCTATGATCCTCAGACTTTACATTTAATCCAAAACCTCTAATGTGTTCAAAGTTCCCAGGCCATTCTCTTAAACTGCCCATCAACTTATAAGAGCAATGAGGCTTTATGTAAATTGCAAACATTTGTTTCCCCTTGCTGCCCGATTTGTGTGATGGAAGGATATGCTTGGCAATGGGATACACCCATCCCTCTTTTGCCCACAATGCCCCACGTTCCTGATCTATGCCTATTATGGCAATTATTTACTAAAAGAACATTGGCTTTGTTGTCGTAAGTCCTGAGTTTGAATCAGAGCTCTTCAATTTATGGTCTGTGATTAGTACAAGACATTTATTTCACTCTTCTACATCTCAATTTCCTCAGATGAAACATTAAGAGTTTGGACTAGATAATTCCCCATGTCCCTTCCAAAAGTATGAGACTATATTAGGTAAGTAAAGATCACAGAGGTATGACCTATTCTAAGTAAACATAATATGTGAAAATCTAATTGTAAATAATATAAAGGAATGATTATTAATTGTTTTTAAAAGCCTTATTAAAAAACAAAAACCTTACAAATGGTTGGATAGGATCCCTTTAAATGGCAAGTACCCCTAGGATATGTGAGGATTTAGTGATTTTTTACAATAAGTAGATTTAAAATGTAGTTTTATTTTCTCAAATGATGCAAACTCAGTGAAATTGACTAAATGAGAATATGTGTTATGTTGTAGGATACATGTATATTTTAGGGTTGAAGGAGAAAGACAGACAGACAGACAGCTGTAAATTATTCCTTAAAGTAAATAAATTGTTGAGAGGACTTATGTTTAACGTTTCTTGTCTTATAGTTGGTGCATTTAAAGGCTCATTTAATGGCAAAGGGGGGAAAGTTTCATTTCATAAAATCATAGAGCTAAAAATGGAAGGGAACAAAGATTTCTATAGGAACTACTATGTGTCAAGCATGGTGCTAAGTGCTTTACAAATATTTTGCCGGAAGTTGAGGCAGTCAGAAGTTAATAACTTACTCAGAGTCACATAGTTAGTGTGGATGAAAATTCACCATTCGTCTTAAGTATGTATGATTCTTAATTTTATGTAGTGAAAATGATCTTATATTGACATCCCTAAAAACTGGGTGTTTACTATAAACATGATAGGGTATTTATTTATACATATATGTATATGGTATATTAATATATTATGACACTAGGAGCAACACCATATGATACAATTGGTAACCAAAAATTCTTGAGCTTTAGAATGTGTCTTCATTTTTTTTTTTGGCAGGGCAATGGGTGTTAAGTGACTTGCCCAGGGTCACACAGCTAGTAAGTGTTAAGTGTCTGAGGCTGGATTTGAACTCAAGTACTCCTGACTCCAGGGCCAGTGCTCTATCCACTGCGCCACCTAGCTGCCCTGTCTTCTTCATTTTAAA